>NC_135813.1:1897738-2235226 GCF_964213995.1 Mustelus asterias | reverse complement strand
TGGGAATTGTTGGTGGAATTGGATTCGTTATGGCAGCATTAGGCAAAAGGGTAAAATTAAAGAATGTTTTCAGGGAGGCAGCAGTGTTGACAGTAAATTTATTGTTACAAATACGAAGTTTATAAGTTTTTTATTTTCAGGAATTGTCTTTAATTTAAGGTAAAATGGAATAATGAAGGGAGTCATGTGACATATGGAATAACTAAGGAAATTTGGCATGTCAGCTATGACTGTCACCAACTTTTACAGATGCACCATAGAAAGCATTCTTTCAGGTTGTATCACAGCTTGGTATGGCTCCTGCTCTGCCCAAGACCGCAAGGAATTACAAAAGGTCGTGAGTGTAGCCCAATCCATCACACAAACCAGCCTCCCATCCATTGACTCTGTCTACACTTCCCGCTGCCTCGGAAAAGCAGCCAGCATAATTAAGGACCCCACGCACCCCGGACATTCTCTCTTCCACCTTCTTCCTTCGGGAAAATGATACAAAAGTCTGAGATCACGTACCTCCCGACTCAAGAACAGCTTCTTCCCTGCTGCTGTCAGATTTTTGAATGGACCTACCTCGCATTAAGTTGATCTTTCTCTACACCCTAGCTATGACTGTAACACTACATCCTGCACTCTCTCCTTTCCTTCTCTATGAACGGTATGCTTTGTATAGCGTGCAAGAAACAATACTTTTCACTGTATGTTAATACATGTGACAATACATGGGGACCAATATCCTGGCGGGAAGGTTGGCTAAGGCTACTGGGGAGAGTTTAAACGAGATAGGTTGGGGGGAGGGGATCGAGACGAGGAGACTGGGAGTGAGGAAGTTAGCTCGCAAACAGAGAAGGGTTATAGACAGTGCAAGAGGGAGGATGGACGGAGGATAGAGAAGGGGAGAGCTCAGACCAAAGGATTGAGATGTGTTTACTTTAATGCCAGGAGTATAGTGAATAAAGGGGATGAGCTCAGAGCGTGGATCGATGCCTGGAAGTGTGATGTGGTGGCCATTACGGAGACTTGGATGTCTCAGGGACAGGACTGGATACTCCAGGTGCCGGGAATCAGATGTTTCAGGAAGGACAGGGAGGGAGGCAAGAGAGGGGGTGGAGTGGCACTGCTGATCAGGGATAGTGTCACAGCTGTAGAGAAGGTGTATGCTGTGGAGGGATTGTCTACTGAATCTCTGTGGGTGGAAGTGCGGAGTGGGAAGGGGTCGATCACTTTGCTGGGAGTTTTCTACAGGCTGCCCAATAGTAACAGGGAGGTGGAGGAACAGATAGGGAAACAGATCCTGGAGAGATGCAGTAATAGCAGAGTTGTTGTGATAGGAGACCTTAATTTCCCAAACATAGATTGGAATATCCCTAGGGTAAGGGGATTGGATGGGGAGGAGTTCGTTAGGTGTGTTCAGGAGGCTTTCCTGACACAGCATGTAGACAAGCCTACAAGAGGAGAGGCTGTACTTGATCTGATACTGACCAATGAACCTGGACAGGTGTCAGATCTCTCAGTGGGAGAGCATCTTGGGGATAGCGATCATAACTCTATCTCCTTTATGCTTGCATTGGAAAAAGAGAGGATCAGGCACGCTAGGAAAGCGTTTATATGGAGTAAGGGGAAATATGAAGACATAAGGCAGCAAATTAGAGGAGTAAATTGGAAGGAGGTATTCTCGGGGAAATGTACTGAAGAGAGGTGGCAGTTTTTCAAGGAATGTCTGTCTAGAGTTCTACAGGACAATGTTCCGAGCAGACAGGGAGGAGTTGGTAGGTTAAACGAACCGTGGTGCACGAAAGCTGTGCAGGACCTAGTCGAGAAGAAAAGGAAAGCATACAAAAGGTTCAGAGAGCTTGGCGAAGATAGGGATCTAGATGAGTATACGGCTTGTAGGAAGGGACTAAAGAAGGAAATTAGGAGAGCCAGAAGGGGTCACGAGAAGGCCCTGGCAGGTAGGATTAAGGGGAACCCTAAGGCGTTCTATAAATATGTGAAGAGTAAAAGGATGAGACGTGAAGGAATAGGGCCTATAAAAGGTGAAGGCGGGAAAGTCTGTACGAAACCAGTAGAAATGGCAGAGGTGCTTAATGAGTATTTTGCCTCGGTTTTCACAGAGGAGAAGGACCTGGGTGGATGTACTGCAGGCTTGCGGTGGACTGAAAAGATTGAGTATGTGGACTTTAACAAAGAGGTTGTGCTGGAATCTTTGAATGGCATCAAGATAGATAAGTCGCCGGGTCCGGATGGGATGTACCCCAGGTTACTGTGGGAGACGAGGGAAGAGATTGCAGAGCTTCTCGCGATGATCTTTGCGTCGTCGATGGAGACGGGAGAGGTGCTGGAGGATTGGAGGATTGCAGATGTGGTTCCTATTTTCAAGAAGGGGAATAGGGATAGCCCAGGAAATTACCGACTGGTGAGTCTAACCTCAGTGGTTGGTAAGCTGATGGAGGAGATCCTGAGGGACAGGATTTATGAGCATTTAGAGAGGTTTAGTATGCTCAAGAATACTCAGCATGGCTTTGTCAAAGGCAGATCGTGCCTTATGAGCCTGGTGGAGTTCTTCGAAAATGTGACTAAACACATTGACGAAGGGAAAGCGGTAGGTGGTCGGTGCAGACTCGATGGGCCGAATGGCCTCCTTCTGTTTGTCATTTTCATAAATGACCTGGATGAGGAAGTGGAGGGATGGGTTGGTAAGTTTGCTGACGACACCAAGGTAGGTGGTGTTGTGGATAGTTTGGAGGGATGTCAGAAGTTGCAGCGAGACATAGATAGAATGCAAGACTGGGCGGAGAAGTGGCAGATGGACTTCAACCCGGATAAGTGTGTGGTGATCCATTTTGGCAGATCCAATGGGATGAAGCAGCAGTATAATATGAAGGGTACCATTCTTAGCAGTGTAGAGGATCAGAAGGACCTTGGGGTCCGGGTCCATAGGACTCTTAAATCGGCCTCGCTGGTGGAGGATGCGGTCAAGAAGGCGTACGGCGTACTGGCCTTCATTAATCGAGGGATTGAGTTTAGGAGTCGGGAGATAATGCTGCAGCTTTATAGGACCCTGATTAGACCCCACTTGGAGTACTGCGCGCAGTTCTGGTCACCTCATTACAGGAAAGATGTTGAAGCCATTGAAAGGGTGCAGAGGAGATTTACAAGGATGTTGCCTGGATTGGGGGGCATGCCTTATGAGGATAGGTTGAGGGAGCTTGGTCTCTTCTCCCTGGAGAGACGAAGGATGAGAGGTGACCTGATAGAGGTTTACAAGATGTTGAGAGGTCTGGATAGGGTAGACTCTCAGAGGCTATTTCCAAGGGCTGAAATGGTTGCTACGAGAGGACACAGGTTTAAGGTGCTGGGGGGTAGGTACAGAGGAGATGTCAGGGGTAAGTTTTTCACTCAGAGGGTGGTGGGTGAGTGGAATCGGCTGACGTCGGTGGTGGTGGAGGCAAACTCGTTGGGGTCTTTTAAGAGACTTCTGGATGAGTACATGGGATTTAATGGGATTGAGGGCTATAGATAGGCCTAGAGGTGGGGATGTGATCGGCGCAACTTGTGGGCCGAAGGGCCTGTTTGTGCTGTGGCTTTCTATGTTCTATGTTCTATGTTCTGCACTGTAGGGTTTCTATGATTTCTATGATGTGGTTTATATGGATTTTAGCAAGGCGTTCGATAAGGTCCCCCATGCAAGGCTTCTAGAAAAAGTGAGAGGGCATGGGATCCAAGGGGCTGCTGCTCTGTGGATCCAGAACTGGCTTGCCCAAAGGATGGGTTTCACTGGCTGTCTTGTCTAGAGACAATACACATCTTTTTAGCCTGTCTTGATGCTCTCTCCACTCCCATTGTTTTGTTTCTTAAAGACTTGATTAGTTGTAAGTATTCGCATTCCAACCATTATTCATGTAAATTGAGTCTGTGTCTTTATAAACTCTGTTTGTGAACAGAATTCCCACTCACCTGAAGAAGGGGCTTGCAGCTCCGAAAGCTTGTGTGGCTTTTGCTACCAAATAAACCTGTTGGACTTTAACCTGGTGTTGTTAAAATTCTTACTGTGTTTGCCCAAAGGAGGCAGAGAGTGGGTATAGATGGGTCTTTTTCTAAATAGAGGTCGGTCACCAGTGGTGTGCCCCAGGGATCTGTTCTGGGACCCTTGCTGTTTGTCATTTTCATAAATGACCTGGACGAGGAAGTGGAGGGATGGGTTGGTAAGTTTGCCGACGACACGAAGGTTGGTGGGGTTGTGGATAGTCTGGAGGGATGTCAGAAGTTACAGAGGGACATAGATAGGATGCAAGACTGGGCGGAGAAGTGGCAGATGGACTTCAACCCAGATAAATGCGTAGTGGTCCATTTTGGCAGGTCAAATGGGATGAAGGAGTACAATATAAAGGGAAAGACTCTTAGTACTGTAGAGGATCCGAAGGACCTTGGGGTCCGGGTCCATAGGACTCTAAAATCGGCCCCGCAGGTGGAGGAGGTGGTTAAGAAGGCGTATGGTGTGCTGGCCTTTATCAATCGAGGGATTGAGTTTAGGAGTCCGGGGATAATGATGCAGCTATATAAGACCCTGGTCAGACCCCACTTGGAGTACTGTGCTCAGTTCTGGTCGCCTCATTACAGGAAGGATGTGGAAAAGATTCAAAGGGTGCAGAGGAGATTTACAAGGATGTTGCCTGGATTGAGTGGCATGCCTTATGAGGATAGGCTGAGGGAGCTCGGTCTTTTCTCCTTGGAGAGATGTAGGATGAGAGGAGACCTAATAGAGGTATATAAGATGTTGAGAGGCATAGATCGGGTGGACTCTCAGAGGCTTTTTCCCAGGGTGGAAATGGCTGCTACGAGAGGACACAGGTTTAAGGTGCTGGGGGGTAGGTACAGGGGAAATGTTAGGGGGAAGCTTTTCACACAGAGGGTGGTGGGCGAGTGGAATCGGCTGCAGTCAGTGGTGGTGGAGGCGAACTCAATAGGGTCTTTTAAGAGACTCTTGGATGAGTACATGGGACTTAATAGGATGGAGGGTTATAGGTAGGCCTAAAAGGTAGGGATATGTTCGGCACAACTTGTGGGGCTGAAGGGCCTGTTTTGTGCTGTAGTTTTTCTATGTTTCTAATAATAAATCAAATCAAATCAGTTTTTGGCCAGAGATGGTTTGCCGTTGCCCTCCATTCTAAGGGTTGGGCAAAGGGCCAGGTTCCAAACCAACCTCAGCCTGAAGGGAATCAAATCTGCACCGTTAACATTATTCTGAATTGCGATATCTGCTATTGAGCAAAGCAGTCCATTCTGCAGAGAAAACAAAAATTAAATAACTGTCAGTTACTGGAAACATAGGATTACAAATCCAGTTACTGAAAAGTGGTATTGGGAAATGTTGGGTTATTTAAAGATTTTGTCTGACTTTGAGTAATCAGCCATCGAGTGGACATTTCAGGAACTGAAGGCGAGTTTACTCACATTGCAACCCAAGCCTGGTGATAAAGTTTGGAATCAGCTGATGACCTATGGGAAAAAGTGTCAAATTAAAATCAAATCAAATAAATAAATAGGCCGATTTCTGGCTTCCACTCACAGGAGACCAGCAAAGGATTCAGTGATTGGACCTGATCAGTAACAAGGACTCAAAATGAGGCAGTAAGGCCCAAGTCTGATGCCGATTGGACTGGGGATTTGACTGGAATATAAACTGGAAGAGGGGCCGATAGAGGTTGCAGAGGGACGGGGAAGACAGAGTGAGAGGGAGATGAATGCAGAGATGAAACACAAACTTACCCAGCTTGGCAAAAAACAGAAAATATGAACATTTTTAAACGGTGGGAGGTTTTTTGGAAAGAAAGTTGTTGTGGGCGATGGTCAGAAAGTTACCAGGTGAGCACAGGCTGTCAATGGGAAATTAGCCTTGACAGGATTGCAGCAAAAGATTCAGAGTAAATTGCAGAGGTCACGATGAGGCACCATGTGGTTAATGTGGTGAAGGAAGCTGTAAGAGATCGAGGGTGACTCAATGCAGCTTTATACAATAAAAAGCCAACAGAAGAATCATATTCGTACAACGAGGTCGGATTAGATTACAATGCGACTGCTCTGCCCAACTCCCTGGCTCACATTTTAATTTGATATTTTTAAGTTTCCTTTGTACTTTGATTTCTGTTCGGGCTGTTCCCCCTCCTTTTGGGGAGCTGCCCCTTTTACTTTGTCCTGACTTAACCTGAGTTTGTTTATTTGGTTTGACCTAAAAAGAGGGCAACTGCCAGACCCTCCTCTACCTGTGGGGCACACCGTCCTGCCAATTGGTTCAGCTTCCCACCGGGCCATCTCATAGGATCCTCGCTGATCATATGGCCCTCGGGAAATGCCCCCCCGCCACCGCCTCTCTCCCCCCCCGCAAAAGTGCCACGCTACTACAGAAGGGAGGAGAGGTCTGCAATAAACTTCACATTAATACATAGAAACCAGAAGCAAGAGAAGGCCATTCGGTCCTTTGAGCCTGTTCCATCCTTCACTTTGATCATGGCTGATCATCAAATTCAATATCCTTCCCCCCCCCCCCATATCCCTTGATCCCTTTAGCCCCAAGAGCTATATCTAATTTCTTCTTGAAATCAGACGTTTTGGCCTCAACTACTTTCTGTGGGAGTGAATTCCACACATTCACCACCCTCTGGGGGAAGAAATTTCTCCTCACCTCAGTCCTAAAATGTTTACCTCCTTATCCTCAAACTATGACCCCTGGTTCTGGACACCTCACCATCGGGAACATTCTTTCTGAATCTACTCTGTCGAATCCTGTTAGAATTTTATCAGTTTCTCTGAGATAAAGAACACAAAACAAAGAAAAGTATAGCACAGGAATGGGCCCTTTGGCCCTCCAAGCCCGTGCCAATCATGATGCTCTAACTGAAGCAAAAAACCCTACTGCCCTTACTCTGTCCGTATCCCTCTATTCCCTCCCTATTCATGGACCCATCCAGATGCCTCTTAAATGTTGCTAATGCACCTGCTTCCCGCACCTCCTCTGGCAGCGTGTTCCAGGCACGCATTACTCTCTGCATGTATCCCAGTGCGAGTCAGTGTGTGTGGATCCCGTACCCCAGTGAGAGTCGGTGTGTGAGGAACGCGTCCCCCAGTGAGAGTCAGTGTGTGTGGATCCCGTACCCCAGTGAGAGTCAGCGTGTGTGGAACGCGTCCCCCAGTGAGAGTCAGTGTGTGTGGATCCAGTACCCCAGTGAGAGTCAGTGTGTGTGGGACCCGTACCCCAGTGAGAGTCAGTGTGTGTGGGACCCGCACCCCAGTGAGAGTCAGTGTGAGGGACCCGTACCCCAGTGAGAGTCAGTGTGTGTGGAACGCGTCCCCCAGTGAGAGTCAACGTGTGTGGGACCCGTACCCCAGTGAGAGTCAGTGTGTGTGGAACGCGTCCCCCAGTGAGAGTCATGTGTGTGGAACGCGTACCCAGTGAGAGTCAGTGTGTGTGGGACCTGTACCCCAGTGAGAGTCAGTGTGTGTGGGACCCCTATCCCAGTGAGAGTCAGTGTGTGTGAAACTCGTACTCCAGTGAGAGTCAGTGTATGTGGGACCAGTATCCCAGTGAGAGACGATGTGTGTGGGACCCATACCCCAGTGAGAGTCAGTGTGTGTGGGACATAAAAACATAAGAACATAAGAAATAGGAGCAGGAGTAGGCCATCTAGTCCCTCGAGCCTACCCCGCCATTCAATAAGATTGTGACTGATCTGAAGTGGATCAGTTCCACTTACCCGCCTGATCCCTATAACCCCTAATTCCCTTACCGATCAGGAATCCATCTATCCGTGATTTTAATATATTCAACGAGGTAGCCTCACCACTTCAGTGGGCAGAGAACTCCAGAGATTCACCACCCTCTGAGAGAAGAAGTTCCTCCTCAACTCTGTCCTAAACTGACCCCCCTTTATTTTGACCCATACCCCAGTGAGAGTCAATGTGTGTGGGACCCGTACCCCAGTGAGAGTCAGTGTGTGTGGGACCCATACCCCAGTGAGAGTCAGTGTGTGTGGAACCTGTACCCCAGTGAGAGTCAGTGTGTGTGGGACCCGTACCCCAGTGAGAGTCAGTGTGTGTGGGACCCATACCCCAGTGAGAGTCAGTGTGTGTGGGACCCGTACCCCAGTGAGAGTCAGTGTGTGTGGGACCCGTACCCCAGTGAGAGTCAGTGTGTGTGGGACCCGTACCCCAGTGAGAGTCAGTGTGTGTGGAACCCGTACCCCAGTGAGAGTCAGTGTGTGTGGGACCCGTACCCCAGTGAGAGTCAGTGTGTGTGGAACCCGTACCCCAGTGAGAGTCAGTGTGTGTGGGACCCGTACCCCAGTGAGAGTCAGTGTGTGTGGAACCCGTACCCCAGTGAGAGTCAGTGTGTGTGGGACCCGTACCCCAGTGAGAGTCAGTGTGTGTGGGACCCGTACCCCAGTGAGAGTCAGTGTGTGTGGAACCCGTACCCCAGTGAGAGTCAGTGTGTGTGGAACCCGTACCCCAGTGAGAGTCAATGTGTGTGGGGGCTGAGGGGGGAGGGGGAGGGGGGGAAGGATGGATGAATTGAGGCAGTGAGGCATTTCCGGTGACAGTGTATCAGTTTGGGCGGTTGCTAGGAAACGCAGTGTAGCAATGTCTCTGTGCTGGGTGAAGGAGCCGAGTGTGAAATACCTGGACACTAAAGCCGAGCCTGAACCTCCCGCCCCGGGCCGGACCAGCCAGTATTACCGGGTGAAAGCCGGGGTTCCCCGGAGATTCGAGCATCCCGACTGCTTCCAGGGATACGGGTACGGGAGAGGGGGACTGAACCGGGAGAGGGGGGAGACAGGGATGGAGAGAGGCGGAGGGAACGAGGGAGAGACACAAGGGGAGAGGGAGAGGATGGAGGGAGGGACACATGGAGGGAGACAGGGGGTCTGGTTATGGGCTGGAAGGGTAGATTTTCCAGCAATTTGCTCTTTACAGCTGCCAACGCTTGGGGCAAATTGTGGCCGCGGTTCAGAGTTTCTCACTGGGGTTGTTCCAGTTTGGATTTGGAGTTTTGGAGGGATTTATAATCTTTGTTGGATTATCAGATCACTATTACTATTATTTTTTTTTCTGTTGTACATTAATGAATAACATTTACGGCTCTGGGGATCTAACTTGTGAGTTCAGAACGTGGTATCAACATAGGCTGTCTTAGTGTACAGGGGGGTCCCCAGAGAGTGTGTCAGTATTTACAGGGGGGTCCCCAGAGAGTGTGTCAGTATTTACAGGGGGGTCCCCGGGGAGTGTGTCAGTATTTACAGGGGGGTCCCCGGGGAGTGTGTCAGTATTTACAGGGGATCCTGGGGAGTGTGTCAGTATTTACAGGGGGGTCCCCGGGGAGTGTGTCAGTATTTACAGGTGGGTCCCCAGGGGGTTTGTCAGTATTTACAGGGGATCCTGGGGAGTGTGTCAGTATTTACAGGGGGTCCCCGGGGGGGAGCGTGTCAGTATTTACAGGAGGGTCCCCAGAGAGTGTGTCAGTATTTACAGGGGAGTCCCCAGGGAGTGTCAATATTTACAAGGGGTCCCCGGCGAGTGTGTCAGTATTTACAGGGGATCCCTGGGGTGTATGTCAGTATTTACAGGGGGGTCCCCAGGGAGTGTGTCAGTATTTACAGGAGATCCCCAGGGTGTGTGTCAGTATTTACAGGGGGTCCCCGGGGAGTGTGTCAGTATTTACAGGGGGTCCCCGGAGAGTGTGTCAGTATTTACAGGGGGGTCCCCAGGGTGTGTGTCAGTATTTACAGGGGGTCCCTGGGAGTGTGTCAGTATTTACAGGAGATCCCCAGGGTGTGTGTCAGTATTTACAGGGGGTCCCTGGGAGTGTGTCAGTATTTACAGGAGATCCCCAGGGTGTGTGTCAGTATTTACAGGGGGTCCCTGGGAGTGTGTCAGTATTTACAGGGGGTCCCCGGAGAGTGTGTCAGTATTTACAGGGTGGTCCCCAGGGAGTGTGTCAGTATTACAGAGGGAACACCCAGGGGGAGTGTGTCAGTATTTACAGAGAGGTCCCCGGGGAGTGTGTCAGTATTTACAGGGTGGTCCCCAGGGAGTGTGTCAGTATTACAGAGGGAACACCCAGGGGGAGTGTGTCAGTATTTACAGAGAGGTCCCCGGGGAGTGTGTCAGCGTTTACAGGGGGGTCCCCAGGGAGTGTGTCAGTATTTACAGAGGGATCCCCCGGGGGGAGTGTGTCAGTATTTACAGGGGGTCCCCAGGGGAGTGTGTCAGTATTTACAGGAGGGTTCCCGGGGAGTGTGTCAGTATTTACAGGAGATCCCCGGGGTGTGTGTCAGTATTTACAGGGGGTCCCCGGGGAGTGTGTCAGTATTTACAGGAGATCCCCGGGGTGTGTGTCAGTATTTACAGGGGGTCCCCGGGGAGTGTGTCAGTATTTACAGGGGGTCCCCGGGGAGTGTGTCAGTATTTACAGGGGGTCCCCGGGGAGTGTGTCAGTATTTACAGGGGGGTCCCCGGGGAGTGTGTCAGTATTTACAGGGTGGTCCCCAGGGAGTGTGTCAGTATTACAGAGGGAACCCCCGGGGGGAGTGTCAGTATTTACAGAGAGATCCCCGGGGAGTGTGTCAGTGTTTACAGGGGGGTCCCCAGGGAGTGTGTGAGTATTTACAGAGGGATCCCCGGGGGGAGTGTGTCAGTATTTATGGAGGTCCCCGGGGAGTGTGTCAGTATTTACAGGAGATCCCCAGGGTGTGTGTCAGTATTTACAGGAGATCCCCAGAGAGTGTGTCAGTATTTACAGGGGGTCCCCGGGGTGTGTGTCAGTATTTACAGGGGATCCCTGGGGTGTATGTCAGTATTTACAGGGGGTCCCGGGGGAGTGTGTCAGTATTTACAGGGGGTCCCCGGAGAGTGTGTCAGTATTTACAGGGTGGTCCCCAGGGAGTGTGTCAGTATTACAGAGGGAACACCCAGGGGGAGTGTCAGTATTTACAGAGAGGTCCCCGGGGAGTGTGTCAGTGTTTACAGGGGGGTCCCCAGGGAGTGTGTCAGTATTTACAGAGGGATCCCCCGGGGGGAGTGTGTCAGTATTTACAGGGGGGTCCCCAGAGAGTGTCAATATTTACAAGGGGTCCCCGGGGAGTGTGTCAGTATTTACAGGAGATCCCCGGGGAGTGTGTCAGTATTTACAGGGGGTCCCCAGGGGAGTGTGTCAGTATTTACAGGGGGTCCCCAGGGGAGTGTGTCAGTATTCACAGGGGGGTCCCCAGAGAGTGTCAATATTTACAAGGGGTCCCCGGGGAGTGTGTCAGTATTTATGGAGGTCCCCGGGGAGTGTGTCAGTATTTACAGGAGATCCCCGGGGAGTGTGTCAGTATTTACAGGAGATCCCCGGGGAGTGTGTCAGTATTTACAGGAGATCCCCGGGGAGTGTGTCAGTATTTACAGGAGATCCCCGGGGTGTGTGTCAGTATTTACAGGAGATCCCCGGGGTGTGTGTCAGTATTTACAGGAGATCCCCGGGGAGTGTGTCAGTATTTACAGGAGATCCCCGGGGAGTGTGTCAGTATTTACAGGGGGTCCCCGGGGTGTGTCAGTATTTACAGGAGGGTTCCCGGGGAGTGTGTCAGTATTTACAGGGGGTCCCCGGGGTGTGTGTCAGTATTTACAGGGGGTCCCCGGGGTGTGTCAGTATTTACAGGGGGTCCCCGGGGTGTGTGTCAGTATTTACAGGGGGTCCCCGGGGTGTGTGTCAGTATTTACAGGGGGTTCCCGGGGAGTGTGTCAGTATTTACAGGAGGGTTCCTGGGAAGTGTGTCAGTATTTACAGGGGGTCCCCGGGGTGTGTCAGTATTTACAGGAGGGTTCCTGGGAAGTGTGTCAGTATTTACAGGGGGTCCCCGGGGAGTGTGTCAGTATTTACAGGGGGTCCCCGGGGTGTGTCAGTATTTACAGGAGGGTTCCTGGGAAGTGTGTCAGTATTTACAGGGGGTCCCCGGGGAGTGTGTCAGTATTTACAGGGGGTCCCCGGGGTGTGTGTCAGTATTTACAGGGGGTCCCCGGGGTGTGTCAGTATTTACAGGAGGCTTCCCGGGGAGTGTGTCAGTATTTACAGGGGGTCCCCGGGGAGTGTGTCAGTATTTACAGGGGGTCCCCGGGGAGTGTGTCAGTATTTACAGGGGGTCCCTGGGGAGTGTATCAGTATTTACAGGGTGGTCCCCAGGGAGTGTGTCAGTATTTACAGGGTGGTCCCCAGGGAGTGTGTCAGTATTACAGAGGGAACCCCCAGGGGGAGTGTGTCAGTATTTACAGTGGGGTCCCCGGGGAGTGTGTCAGTATTTACAGGGTGGTCCCCAGGGAGTGTGTCAGTATTTACAGGGTGGTCCCCAGGGAGTGTGTCAGTATTACAGAGGGAACCCCCAGGGGGAGTGTGTCAGTATTTACAGAGAGGTCCCCGGGGAGTGTGTCAGCGTTTACAGGGGGGTCCGTGGGAAGTGTGTCAGTATTTACAGGCGGTCCCTGAGGAGTATGTCAGTATTTACAGGGGGTCCCCGGGGAGTGTGTCAGCATTTGCAGGGGGTCCCTGAGGAGTGTGTCAGTATTTACAGGGGTCCCCGTGGGTGTGTGTCAGTATTTACAGGGAGTCCCCGGGGACCGTGTCAGTATTTACAGGAGGGTCCCCGGGGAGTGTGTCAGTTTTTACAGGGGGTCCCCTGGGAGTGTGTCGGTATTTACAAGGGGGTCCCCGTGGGTGTGTGTCAGTATTTACAGAGGGTCCCCGGGGAGTGTGTCAGTATTTACAGGGAGTCCCCGGGGAGTGTGTCAGTATTTACAGGGGGGTCCCCGGGGTGTGTCAGTATTTACAGGGGGGTCCCCGGGGAGTGTGTCAGTATTTACAGGGGGTCTCCAGGGAATGTGTCAGTATTTACAGGGTGTTCCCAGGCAGTGTGTCAGTATTTACAGGGGGTGCCCGGGGGGAGTGTGTCAGTATTTAAAGGGAGTTCCCCAGGGTGTGTGTCAGTATTTAAAGGGAGTTCCCCAGGGAGTGTGTCAGTATTTAAAGGGAGTTCCCCAGGGTGTGTGTCAGTACTTACAGGGGGTGCCCGGGGGGGAGTGTGTCAGTATTTACAACGGGGTCCCCAGGGAGTGTGTCAGTTTTTACAGGGGGTCCCTGAAGCTAAGAGTTTCTCTTATAAAGACAGACTGAACAGATTGAGCCTGTACCCATTGGGATTTTGAGGCTGCAAGGTGATCTTATTGAAACATTTGGTTTGGGGAATTTGATCAGATGGATACTGGGAGGATATTTCTTTGTGTGACAGTGACTCGAACCAGGGGACACAGTTTATGAATAACAGCAATCCCAGTGAGGAGGAATTTCTTCTCTGAGGGACATCAGTCTGTAAAATTATCGATCCCAGAGGGTGAGCTGGGTCATTGAATTTATTCAAGGCTGAGTTGGACAGATTGATAGAGAAAGGAGTTAAGGGCTATGAGAATCCTCAGCCAGGTCAGCCAATGATTTTATCAAATAGGATAGCAGGGTCAAAGGGCCTTCTCCTTCCCCGAAGACCTCTGTGACAGTGTTTAGAGGGGGTCCCCAGGATTGTGTCAGTGCGTACAGAGGTTTATTGGCGTGAGAATCGCTGGTTCACAGGATAAGTGGGCAGTTCTAAAATGGAAAATGTACAGATCAGGAGGAAAAGCAAAAGGCACCAATGGAACAATGTGTGGCCTTAAATTAGGCGCAACGTAGATTCATCAATATTTTACTGGGGTTTTGAGGATTATATTTTGGGTGATGGTTACATAGATCAGGCTTGAATTCCCTTGAGGTTAAGAGATTATTTTTGAGGATGTAATTGGTAGGATAGATAAAAGGGAACCAGTAGATGTACTGTACTTGGATTTCCAAAAGACATTCACACAATAAGTGCCACATAATAAGTTAATGGGCATGATAACGGCTCATATATTGTGGGGTAATATATTAGCATGGAGAGAGGATTGGTTAAAGGACAGGAAGCAGAGGGCTGGGATAAAGGGAACATCTTCAAGTTGGAAGCTTTTGACTAATGAAGTTCTGCAAGGATTGCGGCTGGGGCCTCAGCTATTTACAATGGATATTAATGACTTAGACAAAAAATCTGAGAGTAATTATCGAAGGTATGCTGCAACTGTACAGGACCTTGGTGAGACCACATTTGGAATATTGTGTGCCGTTCTGGTCACCTCACTATAAGAAGGATGTGGAAGCGCTGGAAAGAGTGCAGAGGAGATTTACCAGGATGCTGCCTGGTTTGGAGGGTAGGTCTTATGAGGAAAGGTTGAGGGAGCTAGGGCTGTTCTCTCTGGAGCGGAGGAGGCTGAGGGGAGACTTAATAGAGGTTTATAAAATGATGAAGGGGATAGATAGAGTGAACGTTCAAAGACTATTTCCTCGGGCGGATGGAGCTATTACAAGGGGGCATAACTATAGGGTTCGTGGTGGGAGATATAGGAAGGATATCAGAGGTAGGTTCTTTACGCAGAGAGTGGTTGGGGTGTGGAATGGACTGCCTGCAGTGATAGTGGAGTCAGACACTTTAGGAACATTTAAGCGGTTATTGGATAGGCACATGGAGCACACCAGGATGATAGGGAGTGGGATAGCTTGATCTTGGTTTCAGATAAAGCTCGGCACAACATTGTGGGCCGAAGGGCCTGTTCTGTGCTGTACTGTTCTATGTTGATGACAATAAAGATCAAGCTGGGAGGTAAGCTGTAAGGAGGATACAGAGAGACGGCAAAAAGATATAGACCGGTTTAGTGAGTGGGCACCAAGATGTATAGGAGAATGAGTGGGGTAAATATGTGGGGTTATGGGGATCGGGCCTGAGTATGATGCTCTATCAGAGAGTCGATGCAGATTCGATGGGCCAAATGGCCTCCTTCTGCACTGTAGGGATTGTGTGTGGCAGATGGATTCTAATGTGGGGAAGTGAGAGTTCATAAGAATGGAAAAGCAGAATATTTTTTTAAAGGTGTGAAACTTGTAAATGTTGATGTTCAGAGAGATTTGGGTGTGATGGTACAGGGAACTCAGAAAGTTAACGTGCAGGTACAGTAAGTAATTAGGAAGGTAAACAGCATGTTGGTGAATAAGGAAGACTTGCTACAGTTGTATTGGGCATTGTATTGATGAGTATCAGGAGAACTGAATGCTGCTTTGGTCTCCATTGTCAAAGGAAGGATATCCCTGCACTGGATGCAGTGCACTGAAGGTTCACTCGATTGATTCCTGGTATCAGAGTGTTATCTATGGTGAGAGGCTGAGTAAACTGGGTTTGTACTTTCGAGTTTAGCAGAATGATAGAAGCTCTTATTGAAGCACAGAAGCTTCTGAAGCAGCTTTACAGGGCAGACACCAATCACTTTCTCTGGTATAAATAAAAAGAGAAAAAGCTGGAATAACTCAGGAGGCTTGGCAGAATCTGTGGGGAGAGAAACAGAATTACGTTTCAAGTCCAACATCACTCTTCTTCAGAACTGTCAGATGAGGTGAAGAATGAGATGAAACTGGGGATAAAGACAGCTTTGAGCTTGGGTGAGTCGGTGTTGCTGGAGAGAGAAGCTGAGCGTGTGGTGGTGCATGGCACTGAGTGTGGATCTCAGGCAAGAACAGCAGTCCGAGGAATGCTGTATGTCTCGGAGATACCCGTAATCCTGGATGGATTCGAAACATGGAGGATGGAACTTCAGTCGTAATCCACGTGGGGTAAGTAGGAGCCTGGGACAGTTCCTGAGGAGGGAGGTGTGGCTGTGAAAGGGGGTTCTGATAATCACTTCATTAAACACTAGGAAGGAATTGAAAAGCAATGCCTTGGTGAGAGAGACAAATGGAAATCCTGTCAGCAACGTTTTCAAGGTGAGCATTCCTGGGAGAGAAGAGACAGTGAACTAAACATCAAATAAAAGTAATTAATGCGATGTTGGCAGTCTGAAATTAAAAAAATGCTGGAAAAACTCGACAAGTCTGGCAGCGTCTGTGGAGAGGGAAAGAGAGTTAACGCGATGAGTCCAGTATGACTCCTCTGCAGAATTCGGATTTCTCTTGGTTAGGCATCTGGAACAATCTCAGGATAAGGGGCCGATCATTTAGGACTGAGATAAGAAGAGATTTCTCACTCAAAGGTTTGGGAATCATTGGAATTCTCTCCCCCAGAGGGTTGTGGATGCTTCATTGTTGAATATATTTAAGGTTAGGATAGATAGATTTTTGGTCTGTCAGAGAATTAAGGGATTTGGGGAGGGGGCAGGAAAATGGAGGTGAAACCCAAGATCAGCCATGCTCTAATTGGCTGAATTCTGCCAAAAATGGCTGAATATTTCTACAAGTGGACACTGCAACCAAACCCAAGCCAAGTCCATTGTCTCTGCAACCTACCTTGAAATATACAAGACACACAATGTCCTGAATGTCACCTTCTGTGGAGAAAAGTTGCGGCTTGATCTGAGTCCCGCCTATCTCGGAGTGACCCTTGACCTTTCTCTAACCCATAATCATCTCCACCGAAAGAGTGCCGAGAAAACCAAGACATGAGTAATGTCACCCGTAAGGTCACTGGCACAAGCTGGGTATAAACGCCACCATTCTGCCATAGCTCTGGTCTTTTTGCCAGCTGAGTATTGGGCACCCTTATGAACCTCAGGCTGTCAGAACAAACACAGAAACACATACTTCACTCAATAATGAGGATAATCTCTGGAACTCTGAGATTGACTCCAGTTCAGTGGTTAGCAGTCCTCTCAAATATCGGCCCTCCCTCCATGTGATGGGACACAGCAACACTCATATCAACAGCAACCCATCCACAGAGACCTTCAAGACCTCTCCACGGCTGTACGAAACCCCCTCTGGACATGAATCGGATATCTCCAACTCCATTACGCTAGGGGTGAGGCAATGGCCGAGTGGTATTATCGCTAGACTATAAATCCAGAAACTCAGCTGATGTTCTGGGGACCCGGGTTCGAATCCCTTCACGGCAGGTGGTGGAATTTGAATTCAATAAATTAACATCTGGAATGAAGAATCTACTGATGACCATGAAGCCATTGTCGATCATCAGAAAAACCCATCTGGTTCACTAGTGTACTTTAGAGAAGGAAATCTGCTGTCCTTACCCGGTCTGGCCTACATGTGACTCCAGAGCCACAACAATTGGTTGACTCTCAACTGCCCTCCAAGGGCAACTAGGGATGGGCAATAAATGCTGGCCAGGAAGCGACGCACATGTCCCACAAATGAATAAAAAAAATAAAATATGGAGGAAAATGTGGGCAGAAAACACTCCTAAATTTCCAACCCCAACATCTCAACTAGGCTTCTATCTCCCCTGGTGAATGTGGACAACTTTCAGCAGATTACAGATTGGCTGATGTGACCATCTGATGGACAAGTGGCCACATTGAAACCTCTCCTGGCTGGTACTGCGGGAACCCTGGGCAAACCACGGAGAATGAATAACACCTTGTCCCGAACTCCAGTTTGAGGTGACATTCTAGACTTGTTCTCCAACAGGGCATTGGACTGGTTGGAGAATTGGAGATTAAAACAGTGATGACAGCTTCTGTTCCTAAAACATTACGAAAGAAAGAGAGCGATAGCATTTGATTGGGTCGGTAGAGTGGAACTGTTCTTGCTACTGTGGGGTTGTCCAGAACAAGGGCAGAACCTTAAAATTGGAGCCAAGCTGTCTGGGGTGATGTTAGGAAGTGTTTCCTCACAAAGAGGGGAGTGGAAATCTGAAAATATCTCCCCCCCCCCGACCAGGGGTCAGTTGAAAGTATCAAAACTGAGACTGCTGGATATTTGTTGGATGAGAGTATTCTAGGTTATGGAACAAGGGTGAACAGATGAAGTTAAGATAAAGAACAGCCTTAAGGGGCCGAATGGTTTCCCCTGTTCCTGCATTCTTCATGTGGAGATGCCGGCGTTGGACTGGGGTGAACACGGTAAGAAGTCTCACAACACCAGGTTAAAGTCCAACAGGTTTATTTGGTAGCAAATACCATAAGCTTTCGGAGCGCTGCTCCATCTGATGAAGGAGCAGTGCTCCGAAAGCTTATGGTATTTGCTACCAAATAAACCTGTTGGACTTTAACCTGGTGTTGTGAGACCTGCATTCTTCACACAGACTGATCAACTGCTGGAACAGGCTGCAAGGGGGGCAGAAACTCAGGAGCCGCAGATATATGCACCGTGAGTGTGGAGGGTGGAGTGGACACCTGAACAAGATGGGCAGAATTTATAAAATATCCATTAATGGGTTGTGGGTGTCACTGGCTAGGCCAGCGTTTATTGCACATCCCTAATTGCCCCTTGAAAAGGTGGTGCTGAGTTGCCTTCTTGAATCCCTGCAGTCTATGTGGGATAGGTACACCCACAGTGCTGTTAGGGAGGGAGTGACTTCATTCAGTGATCGCCCCGAGAGAGAGTGTGGATAGAAATGAACACAAAAATGACTCTGGTCATCACAGTGTTTTTTTACTTTTCTTTGACAATTTGCAGAACCCGGCCAACCAACCCGCTGTATCGAACGACCAATCAGACATACGGCAGTCAGAAGCCAACAGTCCACGAGATGCCGGTAAGATTAACCACTTCCTCAAATCGGGCATTTTACACAAATTAGACCAAATTTTACCAAACTCCGGTGCCCACAAATTTCACAAACACAGCCCAGTTTCAAAAATTCACGGGACCCGTACCCCAGCGAGAGTCAGTGTGTGTGAGACCCGTACCCCAGTGGGAGTCAGTGTGTGTGGGACCCGTACCCCAGTGAGAGTCAGTGTGTGTGGGACCCGTACCCCAGTGAGAGTCAGTGTGTGTGGGACCCGTACCCCAGTGAGAGTCAGTGTGTGTGGGACCCGTACCCCAGTGAGAGTCAGCGTGTGTGGGACCCGTACCCCAGCGAGAGTCAGTGTGTGTGGGACCCGTACCCCAGTGAGAGTCAGTGTGTGTGGAACCCGTACCCCAGTGAGAGTCAGTGTGTGTGGGACCCGTACCCCAGTGAGAGTCAGTGTGTGTGGGACCCGTACCCCAGTGAGAGTCAGTGTGTGTGGGACCCGTACCCCAGTGAGAGTCAGTGTGTGTGGGACCCGTACCCCAGTGAGAGTCAGTGTGTGTGGGACCCGTACCCCAGTGAGAGTCAGTGTGTGTGGGACCCGTACCCCAGTGAGAGTCAGTGTGTGTGGGACCCGTACCCCAGTGAGAGTCAGTGTGTGTGGAACCCGTACCCCAGTGAGAGTCAGTGTGTGTGGGACCCGTACCCCAGTGAGAGTCAGTGTGTGTGGAACCCGTACCCCAGTGAGAGTCAGTGTGTGTGGGACCCGTACCCCAGTGAGAGTCAGTGTGTGGGACCCGTACCCCAGTGAGAGTCAGTGTGTGTGGGACCCGTACCCCAGTGAGAGTCAGTGTGTGTGGGACCTGTACCCCAGTGAGAGTCAGTGTGTGTGGGACCTGTACCCTCTCCAGCAGAGCTGATTGTTGTGTTCTTATTGGAGTTGGAGTGGTTGGTGGGGGCGTGGCTGCTGAATGTTTCTGATCAGAGTGGGCCAGTTGATGATAACGATCCTTCCACCCTCTTGTCATTTCAGACCAGCTACTTTACTGTATCCCAGAAGCTTTCCGAACATTTAAGTAAGTGTGGGATGTACAAGGACAACGGCCTTAATGTGGGCACCGAGAAATCTCTGGTGACAGGACCGGAAAACCTGATTACATTCCAGGATCGATTGAATTTTCACCGCTCCTACCTTGCCGCTGGTCCCTCCTACACGGAATAGTCAGGGAGCGGGTTGCCTTTCACTGTGTGATACACAGCAATGTCCAAAACCCCTGCCCCTGCCTTACTGTTGCATTTAACTTCAATGCATTAAAAAAATTTACTTCAATAATTATTGAAAGGAAATTTATTTTAATTATCCGGATCACTTCAACAACTCAACTGCTGCTGAGCAGATAGCGCTTGGAATCACAGAGAACTAGGATCAAACCACAAGATCCCAGCCTCTAATTCTGACAGCACAGTCAGAGGGTCAGTGCTGAGGGAGTGCCGCACTGTCAGAGGGTCAGTGCTGAGGGAGTGCCGCACTGTCAGAGGGTCAGTGCTGAGGGAGTGCCGCACTGTCAGAGGGTCAGTGCTGAGGGAGTGCCGCACTGTCAGAGGGTCAGTACTGAGGGAGTGCCGCACTGTCAGAGGGTCAGTACTGAGGGAGTGCCGCGCTGTCAGAGGGTCAGTACTGAGGGAGTGCCGCACTGTCAGAGGGTCAGTACTGAGGGAGTGCCGCGCTGTCAGAGGGTCAGTGCTGAGGGAGTGCCGCGCTGTCAGAGGGTCAGTGCTGAGGGAATGCCGCACTGTCAGAGGGTCAGTACTGAGGGAGTGCCGCACTGTCAGAGGGTCAGTACTGAGGGAGTGCCGCACTGTCAGAGGGGCAGTATGGAATGAAGTTGTGCACGAGGGGATTTGAAGACATTTGAATGAGATGTTAAGCTGAGGTCCTGTCAGCGCTCGTGGATGTAAATGATCTCTGGCGACAGCTACTGAACCAATAGGTGAACAGGTAAATTGAGGGGTGAGAGATATAGGACAGATGTTAGAGGGAGGTTCTTTACTCAGAGAGTAGTAAGGGCGTGGAATGCCCTGCCTGCAGCAGTAGTGGACTCGTCAACATTAAGAGCATTCAAATGGTTATTGGACAAACATATGGATGATATTGGAATAGTGTAGATTAGATGGGTTTTAGATTGGTTTCACAGGTCGGCGCAACATCGAGGGCCGAAGGGCCTGTACTGCGCTGTAATGTTCTATGTGTTTCTATTCATTCTTGGGATGGAGGTGTTCTGGCCGCCTTTGTGTTTGTTGCCGACACCCCCACGTATCTGGAGCAGCTGGGTGAGTTTCTCACTGAATCACTGGTAATGAGTGAAGCAAATGAGAGGCTGCTTTCGAATCAGCAATCACCGTGTGGGACTGGGGTCTCGTTATCCTGGACCAGGGAAAGACAGCAGCTTTCCTTCCCTGAAACTGACACAGTGGGTTAGCATTGCTGCCTCACAGCGCCAGGGACCCGGGTTCAATTCCCCGCTTGGGTCACTGTCTGTGCGGAGTCGGCCTGGTCCCCCTTGTCTCCGTGTTCGAAAGACATGCTGGTTAGGTGCATTTTCCCTCAGTGTACCCGAACAGGCGCTGGAGTGTGGCGACTGGGGGATTTTCACAATAACTTCATTGCAGTGTTAGTGTAAGTCTACTTGTGACACTAATAAATAAACTTTAAACATTAGTGACTCAGTTGTTTTTTTTTTAATGACAATCTATCAGCTTCCTGGTCACTCCCGCTGGGAACAGCTTTTTATTTCCAGTTATTTTTTCAAAACTGAATTAAATTTCTCAAGCTGCACGGTGCTATTTGAACTCTGATTTCTGGGATTACCCACTCCAGGCGTCAGTGTGACAAGCTCCTGTACGAGGGTCTGTGGGCAGTCTTGGCATCGTGATGCTAAGCCAACCTTGAACTTTCTATTAACACCAATTCCAAGTCAAAAATCGATCAGGTCCTTCCGCAGCTTTGATGACCCCTGCAGCCAGTGCTCCAGATCAGCTCGAGGCTGAGCTAACACAACCCCCACCGCCCAACACAGTCCCGACTCCTCACTGCAGCCCGACAGGAATCATCACGCAAAATACTTGTCCCTTTTTTTGGGATGAGGGTTGAAAGGTCAGGAGCTGCAGTGGTTCAAGGCAGCAGCTCACCGCCGCCTTCTGGAGGGCAATTAGGGATGTGCAATAAATGCTGGCCTAGCCACCAAAGCCCATGCCTCAACTGCCTGTTCCCTGTTCAATCGAGACAGTCTATACCAAAAGCTATTCGACCATGAGGGCCTGCCATTCTGCAGGCAGTGCCACTGGACTGTCAACTATTGCTCCATCACTCTCCCCAAACTCGGGACACAGGGCTCAAGCCTGACCCCCTTATCACAGCCACGACTGATCAGCTTAGTTTAAATTCACCCCACTCAAAAATCCCACACACAAATGGCCTAGGCGTTCCCCACACTGTACAAGAATTGATGGAGCAAAACAAGAAGAAAATGTCTCAGATTCAAGTTTACTAACAAATTCAAACATTACAGCAGGTACAATTTGAACATACAATTCCTGTTACTGTGTAAAAATAAAACTTACTTCTTTTACAAAAGACTGTTCTGGGCTATGTGACACTGTCAGGCTGTGTCATTTAATACTGAGCTGGTTTACATTGAGGTTGGTTAGTCACAACTTCAGGGAGTGCTGCATGGTTCAATAATCTTTAGATGTTTCTAACACTGCTGCTTGGTTCTCTCTCCCTCCTGAGCTTAAATGGGTAACCATCAGGAGAAAGTGTTGGCTTTCTAACCCTCCCCACCATCCCCTGGTCTAGGTCAGTCAGGCACCTCCGATACACACAGCACGTGCTCAGTCCGAGCCACTGACTCACAGAAAAAAGAGAAAACCACATCAGACTGAACCGTGGCCTAAAACATACAACTCAATAACGGAAAAGTGAAAATACTTGGTGGATGGATTCACCCAGCTTGCTTCACCCTTACTCAACCCTACGTAAAGCCATCTCTCTCTTTCAGATGCTAGTTTGCCCGTCTACTTTGGGCACTAAGGCTGCAATATCCCACTAGTTTCATGTATGTTGCCACAATTCCCTGCTGAAGCAACGAGTAGCTGCGAAGGATTGGGTCAAGCAACATCTGCTGCATTGTCTCAGGCTTCCATCCATCCAAAGCACCGATGCGATCCATCAGAGAGAGAGAGAGTTGGGGTGGCGATGACTGGGAGGAGGTCGCTGGTCATTTCCTGCCCATTCCCAGCCCGCCCCGAACTTCAGACAGGATCTGTGCTCCCTGCTCCATGCTCATTGACCTGCGGTTGGGCAGTGGCATTGCTTAGTGCCACTCTGCCATTAGCTTCACCTCCTGCAGTCACAGCAGGCCCGGCCGTCTCTGTCACCATCTCCTCTTCGGGTGTCACCACCCCTTCCTCCTCCTCCTCCTCCTCCTCCTCCCCTCTCCGGTACGCCTCACAGAGCGGGAGGTCAGCACCATCCCAAAGGCTGTAGCTTGGCCAGGAAAAAAAGATGGCATTAAGAAAGAAGAGCAAAGGACGTAGGGGAAAGAGCACAAGAAACAAATTAAAGGCAGTTAGTGACAAAGAAAGAAAGACTTGCATTTCTCGAGAACCTTTTAGCACATCAGATTATCCCAAAGTGTTTCACAGCCAATGAGCCAAGGACCATGCTCCTGCAAACAGGAGAAATGTTGGTCTCGGAAACAAGGCAGAACTAACTTATTCCCCTCGATAATAATTTCCTGGGATTTTTAACATCCACCTAACAGAGTAGACAAGGCCTCAGTTTAATAAACCACCCACAAAGCTGCATTGACTTTGTAATCTATATCTCGATTGATAAAGGCAAGTGTCCCATTTGCCTTTTTCACCACCCTACTAATATGCCCTTCCGCTTTCAGAGATCTATGGACAAACACACCAAGATCCCTTTGTTCCACAGAACTTCTTCGTGTCCTCATTGAATACTTCCTTGTCAAATTACGCCTTCCAAAGTGTATTACATCTCACTTTTCAGGGTTAAATTCCATCTGCCACTTATCTGCCCATTTGCCCATTCCGTCTTTATCTTCCTGTAGCCCAAGACACTCCGCCTCACTGTTACCCACCCGGCTAATCTGTGTGTCATCCGCAAACTTACTAATCCTACCCCCCACATAGTCCTCAATGTCATTTATATAAATGATGAATAATAGGGGGCCCAACACAGATCCCTGTGGTACGCCACTGGACACTGGCTTCCAGTCACTAAAGCAGCCTTCTGTCATCACCCTCTGTCTCCTACAACTGAGCCAATTTTGAATCCACTTTATCAAATCACCCTGTATCCCGTGTGAATTTACCTTCTTTACAAATCTCCCAGCCTCACAATGATACGATTTCACTTCACCTATCTGATTTCAATCACTCCACCATTGACAGCCAAGTTTTCAACTCCCCAGACTGCACACTCTGGGAATCCCTGTATGAACCTGTCCATCTCTCCCACCTCATCCCTCCCTTAAGATGCTTCTGAACCTGACCTCTTGGACCAATCTTCAAGTTATCAGCCCTTATTATATTTGCTAACATTTCTGTAAAGCACCTTCTTATTATGTTAAAGGCGAGATATAAACGCAAGTTGTGTTGAAAGTGGGTTCCCTTTAATGGAGGCCACTTCATACACACCCAGGACAGCTACAGCACGGGGTTAGATACAGAGTAAAGCTCCCTCTACACTGCCCCCATCAAACACTCCCAGGACAGGTACAGCACGGGGTTAGATACAGAGTAAAGTTCCCTCTACACTGTCCCCCATCAAACACTCCCAGGACAGGGACAGCACGGGGTTAGATACGGAGTAAAGCTCCCTCTGCACTGTTCCCCCATCAAACACTCCCAGGACAGGTACAGCACGGGGTTAGATACAGAGTAAAGCTCCCTCTACACTGTCCCCCATCAAACACTCCCAGGACAGGGACAGCACGGGGTTAGATACAGAGTAAAGCTCCCTCTACACTGTCCCCCATCAAACACTCCCAGGACAGGGACAGCACGGGGTTAGATACAGAGTAAAGTTCCCTCTACACTGTCCCCCTCAAACACTCCCAGGACAGGGACAGCACGGGGTTAGATACAGAGTAAAGTTCCCTCTACACTGTCCCCATCAAACACTCCCAGGACAGGGACAGCACGGGGTTAGATACAGAGTAAAGCTCCCTCTACACTGTCCCTCATCAAACACTCCCAGGACAGGTACAGCACGGGGTTAGATACAGAGTAAAGTTCCCTCTACACTGTCCCCATCAAACACTCCCAGGACAGGGACAGCACGGGGTTAGATACAGAGTAAAGTTCCCTCTACACTGTCCCCCATCAAACACACCCAAAGCAGTTTCAGCGGTGTAACTAAGAGGGGTATTATAGCTCAGTCCAGCACTGTCATCAGAATGGAGTTAGCGCACAGGATTCAGTATTTGGATTGCTGACACTGAAAATACTTACAAGGCAATATTAGCAACCCTACTCCTCTCTCCAGAGTATCAGCTGGCCCAGCAGAGTCCCAGGGAGAATCTGAGTGCTTCCTGGTCTGTGTCACCTTGAAAACACACTAGGTGCTGTTTTTATTGACTGAACCCTTCCTAGGAACTGCTCTACTGATTAAACACAAAAAGACTAGGGAAATTTAATTGACAAATGGCTTGTGTTTTAAAAGCAGAGGAAGAAAGTGGCAGGAGCAAAGCAGGAGATGAGGCGGTGGTGTTAAACAGAAAGTCAGAGATTGAAATTAGTGATCTGTAATGATATTAACTTTATTTAGGAAGTATTTAAAATGTTGACTCTTTAAAGTGAGATGCTGGCATGTTTAATAGAAATGAAGGATGCAATTTTAAAATATATATAAATCTTAAAAACAAAAATAAACAAATACAGAGATAAAAACAAATTTCTTTCTGAAAATGTTGGGAACAGTGAACAAGGCACAGAATGACAAATAATAAATGCAACACCCACTATGGGAAGATTTGGTAAATTAAAACAGATTTCACTTCCAGTTTACATTCTAAAGCATTCTCGTCCTGGGTAGAGTCTGATGGAGAACAGATTTTTAGCTTAAAGCATGTGTTTTACAGAACCAGAATCTGCCAAATGTGAATGAGGAGAGCAGATTGATATCAAAAAGCGAGTTTGGGAGATGGGGGAGGGTGCGATTCCACCTAGTCCTGTTCTCACAGCTCAGACTCCAGTGGTGAGCTCCCCGAGGTTGTCTAGCTCTCACTGGATTCTGCATCCGAGGGAGTCATAGAATCCCTACAGTGCAGAAGGCCATTTGGCCCATTGGGTCTGCACCAACCACAATCCCACCCAGCCCTTATCCCTGTAGTTCTATGTATTTACCCTGCTGGTCCCCCTGACACGAAGGGGCAATTTAACCTGGCCAATCAACATAACCCGCACATCTTTGGACTGTGGGAGGAAACTGGAGCACCTGGAGGAAACCCACGCAGACACGGGGAGAATGTGCGGACTCCACACAGACTGTGACCCAAGCTAGGAATCGAACCCAGGTATCTGGCGCTGTAAGGCAGCAGTGCTAACCACTGTGCCACCCTCTGTCAGCAGCTCCTCTGCGTTCCTACTCCACCATTTAGCCATTCGTTGGGCAAGCCCCTGTGATAAGCTATTCAACTGCTTGTGGTATCACAGCGGAACTCAACCATGTTCTTGCTCGATTACGGAGGTGTCCTTTCTGGCAGGAGTCACTGTCCTGAGATGGTGATCAGGAGAGGGAGCGGAGGCTGATTTCCTTTCCCTCCTGGCTAACCCAAGGACACTGAGAACAATTGTAGCCTCTGTGGCTGCGGTCAGCACACTCTCCAGGCCAGAGATGGAAGCTGCACTCTCCATAACCCAGTGTTTGGGAAGTTACTCTGAGCCCAGTGTCTCCAAAGGCTGGAACGGAGATTCCAGGGACAGAGCTGGTCTTCAGGCCAGGACAACAGCTATTCTTCACTGACTCCCAGTTACTGAACAGCAAGGTGACTCACTAAACAGCTGGGGCTACATTGTGTTATGGGCTGCACAGAGTATTATTATGGAGTATATCGGGAATATTATGGGATGTACATTGAATGGATAACATTGATGTTATGGGATGTACATGAAATAAAGCACTCAGGATATGATGTGATACACATGGAAATATTCAAGGACGTACAACTAATTCAGAGTGATATTATGGGATGTACACTTAAATGGCCTCTTTGATACTAAGTGATGTACGCAATACTGGAAAATGTGGTGTGTGTTAAACTTGCGACAGTTATACTAGTTTTATAAACAGGCAGCTTACAGCACTGATGTTATGGAATGTGCAAGGCATTTATGAACCCCGTGATGATACAAGATATTTTGGATGAGTGGGACATTAGAAATTATGGGATACCCTGGAGTGGGAGTGGAGTGATGGGTGCTGAGCTGCACTGGGATTCTGTCTGTTCTGCAGCTTTAGCAGCATCCAAGCGTAACATGTATTGCACAGAAAGTTAATGTGAAGCGATTATTATTTATAGAGTAATTTCTTCATTACTCTGGTTACAATAACCCATTGAATGTAATATTCTGGTGTGAAGGGAAAATGTGTGTAACCAACCTTTCCCTTTACGGCCACAATGTCATATTACCACAAACAAACAAATGCAAAAAATATTTCCCCATCAAATTTTACACAGATCAGACATGGTGAGACATTTAAAGTCTGAGGAACAGCATGTTTGTGCATTCATAGACTGCAGGATCATATTATAGATATATAAAATTATAAAAGATATAAAGAATCTCTTCCTAATCTAAGAAAGATCTGTGAAATTAAATTCTAGTTTGCATTATAAAAATTCTTAGATTCTCATTATGGTAAAACCAGGGACAGGAAGTTCCCCCACAGAAATCATCATCTTAAAGTGACAGTCCACTCGCTTTAACGCTGAATAAGCAACTTCAAGCTCCACACACTAGGTGGCAGGAAAGGATAAACTCCGACAACAGCTGCATCTCGGCCATTTGGCTAAGATGCAAATAAGATCAATCACTGGAGGGGGTGCAATGCCTGCTCCTAACAGCTTGGATCATGTAGATCAAGCCCAAGACAGGAAGAGGCTTGCCTGTCTTGTCAGCTGGGATCTGGAATGTCTCACTTGTTGAGACTTTGAATTGGATTGGATTGAATTTAAAAAAGAAAACAGCTGCTGCAACATGGGGACTTCTTCAGAATTGCACTTAGGAATGTTTTAGCTCGACATTGCCAGAAAACACAAAGATTCACCGTCTGGTCAGCATCTTTGTGTGGGGTTGTTGTTTTTGAATAAAGCAGCCTTTCTGTGGTCTGTTTGCATGCTGGGGGTTTCACTGTGGATTCAACACAGAAAACTGCAACAGGGATGGGAGGGAAGAATCCTTAAGGTCACTCAAAATGGTTTAACGCATCAGGAATTTGTTAAGTTGAGGATAAGAATGAATACACACCCACACCCCCACTCCCCCACGATGTTAGACCAGGACTGCCCTCAATGGAGGAAGATGCGATATGGAGTGTGGCCAAACAGTCTCAACTAGAACCAAAAGTCAAGACACATCACAGTGAAAACAAAAACACTTGCATTTCTCGTGGGTGGCAGTTAGGAGCATGAGGAATAACATCAGCAAGATCGTAAATATCAAGATATCCCCTCCTCAAAGAAATCCACATTTACCACAAAGTATGCACAGATGTCATGGCGGGGGGGCGGGGTTCGCGAGGGCGTCGCGGCGGAGGGGGCTGGCAGGGCGTCACGGCGGGGAGGGGGCTGGCAGGGCGTCACGGCGGGGAGGGGGGGAGGGGGCTGGCAGGGCATCACGGCGGGGAGGGGGCTGGCAGGGCGGGGGGGGGAGGCTGGCAGGGCGTCACGGCGGTGGGGGGGCTGGCAGGGCGTCATGGCGGTGGGGGGGGGGCTGGCAGGGCGTCATGGCGGTGGGGGGGGCTGGCAGGGCATCACGGCGGTGGGGGGGGCTGGCAGGGCGTCATGGCGGTGGGGGGGGGGCTGGCAGGGCGTCACGGCGGTGGGGGGGGGCTGGCAGGGCGTCATGGCGGTGGGGGGGGCTGGCAGGGCGTCACGGCTGGGGTGAGGGCTGGCAGGGCGTCATGGCGGGGAGGGCTGGCAGGTGTCACGGCGGTGGGGGGGGGGGCTGACAGGGCATCACTGGGTGGTGGCTGGCAGAGCGTCATGGCGGAGGGGGGACTGGCAGGGCGTCATGGCGGAGGGGGGGCTGGCAGGGCGTCATGGCAGGGGGGGGGGTCTGGCAGGCATCACGGCGGGGGGGGGGGGCTGGCAGAGCGTCATGGCGGAGGGGGGGCTGGCAGGGCGTCATGGCAGGGGGGGGTCTGGCAGGCATCACGGCGGGGGGGGGTCTGGCAGAGCGTCATGGCGGAGGGGGGGGGGGGTTATGAAGGCGTCGTGGCGGAGGGGGCTGGCAGGGCGTCACGGCGGGAGGGGGCTGGCAGGGCGTCACGGCGGGAGGGGGCTGGCAGGGCGTCATGGCGGTGGGGGGTTATGAGGGCGTTGTGGCGGAGGGGGCTGGCAGGGCGTCACGGCGGTGGGGGGGGGGGGGGCTGGCAGGGCGTCACGGCGGTGGGGGGGGGGGGGCTGGCAGGGCGTCACGGTGGGGGGGGGGGGGGGGGGTGCTGGCAGGGCGCCATGGCCGGGGGGGGGGCTGGCAGGGCGTCACGGCGAGGGGGGGGGGGGGATTATGAGGGTGTTACGGTGCGAGTAGGTGAGCCTGACTTGCACTGTGGAGTATGTCAGTGATAGTGGGAGCCCTGTTGTGGATGCTCACAGAACATTCTGGATGCTGTGCTGGGCCTGTTCCGGGCTATTTGTACCTGGAGGAGTAATATTCTTCTTCCAGTTCGTACAGATCGACTGCGATCTCGTCTCTCAGGGTGATCAGCTTTTTGTCACATTCTTCCTGCAGGTTTCGGAGCTGCTGCTTCCGCTGGTTAATGGCTTCATTCACAGAGGGAAAGTCATTGAGGATCAGGAACTGCTTCAGGTCTGATACCAGCTTCATCAGTGACTCCCCGGCTCGCACCTAACAGCAGCGCAGCAGAGGAACAAGAGCCCAAACCATGAATTAGACCGTGGCTGATCTGCATCTCAACTCCATTCACTGTTTTTGCCCCGTGGTCTCACCACCCTGACCCAACACAACTCTGCTAGAAATGAGTGGAGAGGCAGGAGAAAATAGAACTGTTCTCCTCCGAGTAGAGAAGGTTAAGAGGACATTGAAAAGTCTTATATACAGCACCATTCAAAACCTCACAGTGAGTGAAACATAGTTATTGCTGGAAAGTAAGAATCAAGTCAATTTGCACACAGCAAGATCCCACAAACAGCGATGTGATAATGCCCAGCTCAGCTGTTTTTAGCAATGTTGGCTGAGGTGTAAATCCTGCCGCAGGATACTGGGAATAATAATTGTCCGCAGGATATCAGGGAGAACTTCCTTCTCCTCTCCCAAAAAGTGACTGAGTTCTGTTACATCCAACTGAGTGGCAGAAGGTACACCTCAGTACTGACCCTCTGACAGTGCGGCACTCCCTCAGTACTGACCCTCTGACAGTGCGGCACTCCCTCAGTACTGACCCTCTGACAGTGCGGCACTCCCTCAGCACTGACATTCTGACAGTGCGGCACTCCCTCAGCACTGACATTCTGACAGTGCGGCACTCCTCAGTACTGACCCTCTGACAGTGCGGCACTCCTCAGTACTGACCCTCTGACAGTGCGGCACTCCTCAGTACCAACTCTGTGACAGTGCAGTGTTTGTCTGTACTGACCTCGGGCAGTGCTTCACCACTCTCTGGGTGAAAACATTTTTCCCCAAATCCCCTCTAAATCCTCTGCCCCTTGCCTTAACTTACTGATCCCTCCCTTAAGAGGAAAAGTTCCTTCCTATCTACCCTTTCTGTCCCCTCAATCAGGTCTCCCCTCAGCCTTCTCTGCTCTAAGGAAAATAATCCCAGCCTATCCAGCCTCTCTTCATAGCTGAAACTCTCCAGCCCAGGCAACAGCCTGGTGAATCTCCTCTGCACCCTTTCTAGTGCAATCACATCCTTCCGATAGTGTGGCGACAGGAACTGCACACAGTGCTCTAGCTGTGGCCTCACCAGCGTTAAATGCAGCTCCATCATAACCTCCCTGCTCTTATATTCCATGCCTCAACTAATGAAGGCAAGTATCCCGTACTCCCTCTTAACCACCTTGTCTACCTGTCCTGCTGCCTTCAGGGATCGATGGACATGCACCCCAAGGTCCCTCTGATCCTTTGTATTTCTGAGTGTCCTACCATTCATTGTGTATTTCCTTTGCCTTGTTAATCCTCCCAAAATGCATTACCTCACTTTTCAGGGTTAAATTCCATGTCACGGTTCTGCCCATCTGACCAGCCCGTCTAGATGTCTAGATGGGGCGGCACGGTAGCACAGTGGTTAGCACTGCTGCTTCACAGCTCCAGGGTCCCGGGTTCGATTCCCGGCTCGGGTCACTGTCTGTGTGGAGTTTGCACATTCTCCTCGTGTCTGCGTGGGTTTCCTCCGGGTGCTCCGGTTTCCTCCCACAGTCCAAAGATGTGTGGGTTAGGTTGATTGGCCAGGTTAAAAAAATTGCCCCTTAGAGTCCTGGGATGCGTAGGTTAGAGGGATTAGCGGGTAAAATATGTGGGGTCGGGCCTGGGTGGGATTGTGGTCGGTGCAGACTCGATGGGCCGAATGGCCTCCTTCTGCACTGTAGGGTTTCTATGATTTCTAACATCCTGGAATCTAAGGCTTTCCTCCTCGCTATTTACCATAACACCAATTTTTGTGCTATCTGCGAACTTACTGATCATCCCTCTTACTTTCACATCTAGATCTACAAACAGCAAGGGACCAGCACTGATCCCTGTGGAACACCACTGGACACAGGCTTCCGGTGACAAAAACAACCTTCTACATCACTCTCTGCCTCCTGCCATTAAGCCAATTTTGGATTCATTTTGCCCTGGCTCCCATGGGCTCTTACCTTCTTGGTCAGTCTCAGTCTCCTATGTGGGACTTGTCAAGAGCCTTACTGAAGTCCGTGTAGATGACATCAACTGCACTACCCCCATCTAGACATCTAATCACCTCCTCGAAAAATTCACCCAAATTTGTTAGACATGACCCCCCCCGCCATAAAGCCATGCTGACTACCCCTGGTTAATCCTTGCTCTCCAAGTGGAGATTAATTCTGTGCCACAGATTTGTTTCCAGTTCCGCAGCGCTCCCTCAGTAGTGCACTGGAAGTGATTGCCTGCTTTTATGTTCTAGACTCTGGAATGGAACTCAAACCCACAAACTTCTGCCTTAGGATCGAGAATGTTATCCACTGACAGTTGACACAAATGAGGGCGATTAAAATTATGAAATGTACTTAGTGTGCAAGGAGAAACTGTTCCCAGTGGCAGGAGGGGGGTTGCTAATCAGAGGGAGGACAGAGGTTGAAGGTAATCAGCAATTTTCTTTTCCTCAGTGAGTTGCGATGATGTGTAATTAGCCAGATGTAAACAATGACGTATTTACTCGATGATCTCTCGGTGCTACAGTGGATGGTGGAGGAATCAGGAGGTTGTCCGAGTTGCTGTCACAGGTTGTTTAAGATAAACCATCTGTTGTGCTCAGTGCCTGTTATTTAATTCCGCGGCCTGCAATGGAACTGAATATCAGACCTTGTGCATAATGGGCAGCTGATGTCATTCCCTCTGTGAGCGTGCCGGAAATTAATTTTAACCCCATGGGAGTCTGGACTCAGTAAAGTTGTGCGGTTAAGCGAGTTAGAGGAAGAGGGATGATTAGACCAGGATGAAATTATTCCTCCTTTTAGTCACACATAACAGGACGAGGCCATTCAGCCCCTCAAGCCTGCTCTACAATTCAATTAAATCCAGGCAGATCTGTACCTTAACTCCATTAAACCCAAAGATTTATTCAGCTCAGTTTTGAAATTTCAAATCAATCCCCAGCCTCAACAGCTTAACGAGGGGGAGATTTCCAGATTTTCATTCACCTGTGTGTGAAAACTCACACTGGGGTAACTTCAGTATGACAAGTTTACATAGAAACATTCCATTTTAAATGGTAACCTGGAATCTGTTAATTAAATTGCAGACAGATGTAATGTGTTGCATGTTTTACAGATATTAATAAGATGCTGTCATCTTGTCTGCTGTTGATTATCGAGAGCCACCGCCTTCACACAACTTCTATAAATTCACAAAATAATGCACAACAGAGAACTGGCGAACAGAATCCCAGAGGGGAAAGGAACAATTTTATAATTACTGATACACCCCCCCATTCCCCCCCGCAGGCCCAATAACCCCCATTTCAAACTTCCACTGTGATACAGACATACGGTTTACAGTACTCAGGAATGCAGCTGTTTTGGTCCCAGCTCGCGATAAGACCATAAGACATAGGAGCAGAATTAGGCCACTCGGCCCATCGAGTCTGCTCCGCCATTCAATCACGGCTGATGTTTTTCTCATCCCCATTCTCCTGCCTTTTCTCCATAACTCCTGATCCCCTTATTAATCAAGAACCTATCTATCTCTGTCTTAAAGACACTCAATGACCTGGCCTCCACAGCCTTCTGCGGCAAAGAGTTCCACAGATTCACCACTCTCTGGCTGAAGAAATTCCTCCTCATCTCTGTTACAAAGGATCATCCCTTTAGCCTGAGGTTGTGCCCTCTGGTTCTAGGTTTTCCTACTCCACGTCCACTCTACCCACGCCTCACAGTATCCTGTAAGTTTCAATAAGATCCCCCCTCATCATTCCAAACTCCAACGAGTACAGAGCCAGAGTCCTCAACCGTTCCTCATACAAGCTCTTCATTCCAGGAATCATTCTTGTGAACCTCCCCTGGACCCTTTCCAAGGCCAGCGATCTCTCATTGGCCTCAGCATCCCCGCTCAGGGAGGGGGAAATCAGCCCGAGACCCCCAATTCTGACTGAAAGCAAAATACTGCGGATGCTGGAATCTGAAACGAAAACAGAAAATGCTGGAAAATCTCAAGCAGTGAACTGAGCTAACGTATCAAGTCGGGATGACTCTGATGAAGGGTCACCCAGACTCGAAACATGAGCTCTGTTCTCTTTTCACAGATGCTGTCAGACCTGCCAAGAATTTGCAGCATTTTCTGTTTCTGCCCCAGCTCTGACCGTTCACTTTCATTCCAGCCAGAAATTGCCACATGTGGACAGCAGGTCACACAGCATCAGGTGATTCCCTCCATGTTCGAATAGCCGGCTGCCACTCATCATTAGAACTTGAACTTATATAGCGCCGCTCCTGTCGTAAAACATCCCAAGGTGCTTCACTGCTCAGTAAAGCAGACAAAATTTCATACATTAGAACTTGGTCCAAGTGATAGCTTTAGGTCTAAAAGGAAGAGACAGAGGCAGAGAAGTAGCATGGCTCAGGGAGGACATTCCAGAGTTTAGGGCCCAGGGACCTGAACACACAGCCGCGAATGGTGGAGTGAATAAAATCAGTTGGAAAGATACAGGATGTTAATGTTACAATCCTCTGACAATGAAGCATACGCTCCAGTTATACGTGAGAATTACTAACTGGGGAAAGGAAAACGAGATTGTGCCTGCGTTCTCCGAATTATGTGAATAAACCAATGTTAAAGACAGATGGGCTCCAGATTCCTCCTTAGCACAGTGAACAAGCAACAAATTTAACACAGAGACAGCCAGTGTGTGTGGGACCCGTCCCCCAGTGAGAGTCAGTGTGTGGGACCCGTCTCCCAGTGAGAGTCAGTGTGTGTGGAACACGTACCCCAGTGAGAGTCAGTGTGTGTGGGACCCGTCCCTCAGTGAGAGTCAGTGTGTGTGGGACCCGTACCCCAGTGAGAGTCAGTGTGTGTGGGACCCGTACCCCAGTGAGAGTCAATGTGTGTGGAACCCGTACCCCAGTGAGAGTCAGTGTGTGTGGGACCCGTACCCCAGTGAGAGTCAGTGTGTGTGGGACCCGTACCCCAGTGAGAGTCAGTGTGTGTGGAACCCGTACCCCAGTGAGAGTCAGTGTGTGTGGAACCCGTACCCCAGTGAGAGTCCGTATGTGTGGATCCCGTAACCCAGTGAGAGTCAGTATGTGTGAGACCCGTACCCCAGTGAGAGTCAGTGTGTGTGGAATCCATACCCCAGTGAGGGTCAGCGTGTGTGAGATCTGTACCCCCAGTGAGAGTCAGTGTGTGTGGGACCCGTACCCTAGTGAGAGTCAGTGTGTGTGGGACCCGCACCCCAGTGAGAGTCAGTGTGTGTGGGACCTGTACCCCAGTGAGAGTCAGTGTGTGTGGGACCCGTCCCTCAGTGAGAGTCAGTGTGTGTGGGACCCGTACCCCAGTGAGAGTCAGTGTGTGTGGGACCCGTACCCCAGTGAGAGTCAATGTGTGTGGAACCCGTACCCCAGTGAGAGTCAGTGTGTGTGGGACCCGTACCCCAGTGAGAGTCAGTGTGTGTGGGACCCGTACCCCAGTGAGAGTCAGTGTGTGTGGAACCCGTACCCCAGTGAGAGTCAGTGTGTGTGGAACCCGTACCCCAGTGAGAGTCCGTATGTGTGGATCCCGTAACCCAGTGAGAGTCAGTATGTGTGAGACCCGTACCCCAGTGAGAGTCAGTGTGTGTGGAATCCATACCCCAGTGAGGGTCAGCGTGTGTGAGATCTGTACCCCCAGTGAGAGTCAGTGTGTGTGGGACCCGTACCCTAGTGAGAGTCAGTGTGTGTGGGACCCGCACCCCAGTGAGAGTCAGTGTGTGTGGGACCTGTACCCCAATGAGAGTCAGTGTGTGTGGGACCCGTACCCCAGTGAGAGTCAGTGTGTGTGGGACCCGTACCCCAGTGAGAGTCAGTGTGTGTGGGACCCGTACCCCAGTGAGAGTCAGTGTGTGTGGAACCCGTACCCCAGTGAGAGTCAGTGTGTGTGGAACCCGTACCCCAGTGAGAGTCAGTGTGTGTGGAACCCGTACCCCAGTGAGAGTCAGTGTGTGGGACCCGTACCCCAGTGAGAGTCAGTGTGTGTGGGACCCGTACCCCAGTGAGAGTCAGTGTGTGTGGGACCTGTACCCCAGTGAGAGTCAGTGTGTGGGGAAATTGTACCCCAGTGGAATTTAGTTTTTTTAAAAACTACAAGAAAGAAAGAATCGGGCATATTTGACCCACTTGCTACTTACAATGTTTGCTGCTCTAACGTGCATCTCATAGTGATCTTGCTCACACTGAGTTGCGCGGGAGACCTGCGTCTCATCTTCAACCTGAAAAACAAGATTCTGGTGAAAATTTAGGACCAGCATCTTCACAACTTCGCATCAAATCTCTGACTAATCCGCAAACGCAGATGTTTCTGTTTGTTCATGGTGTAGCCCAGAAAACCAAGGTGGTGGATACATGAACAACAGGTTCAACTCTTCAATCCTGTTCCCCATTCATTCAGATCATCGCTGATCTGCTCCCCTACTCCAGTACCCAACAAATTCCTACTCCGACATCTGTGGAAAAATTTGTGAAGCTGTGATTATTCTCCTCACAGCAGTGGAGGTTAAGCGGAGATTTAATGTAGAGTTTCAAAATGATGAAAGGATTTAAATCGAGTAAATCTGGAGAAATTTGTTCCCGTGACACGATGGTCTGAAACCAGAAGGTACAGGTTTAAAGCAATTGGCTAATTTTTAGTGAGTTCTGACGGTCTGGAAGGTGCTGCTTGAAAGGGCTGTGGAAGCAGGTTCAACAGGAACTTTCAAAACCAATTTGAATAAATACTTCAAGGGGAAAAATTTGCATGGCCCTGGGGAAAGAGCAGAAACCTGGGATTGGCATCGTGGAGTGAATAGGTAATCTAATGTATTTTTGTTTTATTTATCAAACGTTGTACTCTTCTGAACTCTGGTGATACCAACTTAACCTCTCCAATGAGACAATCTGCCCATTCCAGGTATCAGACTGGTAAACTGAACTGCTTCCAATGCATTTACATCCTTCCTTAAATAAGGAAACCAAAATTGTATCCTTATTCCCGATGTGGTGTCACTAATGCTCCGTATAACTCATTCGGCTGCACCAAAAGAGAAAAGGCTGGAAAATCTCAGCGGGTCTGGCAGCATCTGTAAGGAGAGAAAAGAGCTGACGTTTCGAGTCCAGGTGACCCTTTGTCAAAGCTAAAAGGCACAGAAAGTGGGAGATATTTATACTGCAGGGTGAGGGATTGAAAGATGAGTCGTAGCCTCAGAAACCAGGGGAAAGGCTGCGAATGGCAGCCCATAGAGAGAATAGAAGGTGTGAAATGGCAGAGATGCTAAAATCAGAGGGTAAACTGTGACAGATGAAGATGTGGGGGGAGGGGGGGGAATGGGTGGGAGAGAGGTCAAATTTAGAAAAAGGGGGAAAGGGGAAGCAAAGGGGGAGAAAAGGTAAGGAAAATGGAGATAAAGTAGGGGGAAAGGGGGGGGGAAGAAAAATGAAGAAAGACAATAAAGAAATAAAAGGTCAAGAACAATAAAAAATTAAATAAAATAGAATGAAAACAAAGGGGTAGAGGTGGGGTCGAGCGAATCATCTGAAGTTATTGAATTCGATGTTGAGACCGGAAGGCTGTAAAGTGTCCAGCTGGAAGATGAGATGCTGTTCCTCCAGTTTGCGTTGAGCTTCAGTGGAACATTGCAGCAGGCTGTTCCCTCCCCACCTACATCCGGGATTCCTCTGATACCATGCGGAATATTGACAGTTTCCAGTTCGCAGGCCCTAACTGCTTCCTATTCACCATGGATGTGCAATCTCTCTGCACCTCCATCCCACACCAGGCAGACCTGAGAGATCTTCGCTTCTTTCTTGAAAAGAGGCCTGAACAATTCCCAACCACCACCACTCTCCTCCGCCTGGCTGAACTCGTTCTATCTCTCAACAACTTCTCCTTTAACTCATCCCACTTTCTCCAAATCAAAGGAGTAGCAATGGGTACCCGTAGGGGTCCTAGACACGCTTGTCTTTTTATGGGGTATGTGGAACACTCCTTATTCCAGGCCTACTCGGGTCCCCTCCCACAACTCCTTCACCGATACATCGATGACTATTTTGGTGCTGCTTCATGCTCTTGTCCAGATCTCGAAAAATTCATCAACTTCGCTTCCAGTTTCCACCCCTCCATCGCCTTTACCTGGTCCATCTCAGACATTTCCCTTCCCTTCCTTGACCATTCTGTCTCCATTTCTGGCAATAGACTATCTACCAATACCCATTACAAGTCCACTGACTCCCACAGCTATCTGGACTACAGATCTTCGCACCCCACATCCTGTAAGGACTCCATCCCTTTCTTTCAGCTCCTTCACCTCTGTCCAAAGTGGTGCTTCTAATATGTGCTCCTTTTCCCTCAACCGTGGATTCCCACCTACAGCTGTCAACAGGCTCTCAGCAGCGTGCAGTCCACCTCCCGCGCCGCGACCCTCACCCACCCCCCCCAACTCCCTCCCAGAACAAGGATGTTCTCACATTTCACCCCACCAGCCTCCACATGCAAAGTATAATCCTCCGCCATTTTCGCCAACTCCAGCGTGATGCCACCACCAAACACATCTTCCCTTCACTCCCTCTGTCAGCGTTCCTCAGAGACCTTTCCCTCCAGGATAACCTAGTCCCCTCCTCCACTACACCCAACACCTCTCCCGTCACTCATGGCACCTTCCCGTGCAATCACAGACGGTGTAACACCTGCCCCTTTACCTCTTCCATGCTCACCATCCAAGGTCCAAAACACTCATTCCAGGTTAAGCAGTGTTTCACCTGCACCTTCCAATTTGGTCTATTGCATTCGCTGCTCCCAATGTGGCCTCCTCTATGTCGGAGAGACCAAGCGTAGACTGGGTGATCGCTTTGCTGAGCACCTTTGGTCTGTGCGCAATCAGGACCCTGACCTTCCGGTTGCTGCCATTTTAACACACGATCCTGCTCCCATGCCCACATGTCTGTCCTTGACCTGCTGCAACATTCCAGTGAAGCTCAACACAAACTGGAGGAACAGCATCTCATCTTCCGGCTCGGCACTTTACAGCCTTCCGGCCTCAACATCGAATTCAACAACTTCAGATGATTTGCTCTGCCCCACCTCAGCCCCTTTGTTTTCATTCTATTTTATTTAATTTTTTATTAAGAACATAAGAAATAGGAGCAGGAGTAGGCCATCTAGTCCCTCGAGCCTGCCCCGCCATTCAATAAGATCATGGCTGATCTGAAGTGGATCAGTTCCACTTACCCGCCTGATCCCTATAACCCCTAATTCCCTTACCGATCAGGAACCCATCTATCTGTGATTTAAACATATTCAACGAGGTAGCCTCCACCACTTCAGCGGGCAGAGAATTCCAGAGATTCACCACCCTCTGAGAGAAGAAGTTCCTCCTCAACTCTGTCCTCAACTGACCCCCCTTTATTTTGAGGCTGTGCCCTCTAGTTCTAGCTTCCTTTCCAAGTGGAAAGAATCTCTCCACCTCTACCCTATCCAGCCCCTTCATTATCTTATAGGTCTCTATAAGATCCCCCCTCAGCCTTCTAAATTCCAACGAGTACAAACCCAATCTGCTCAGTCTCTCCTCATAATCAACACCCCTCATCTCTGGTATCAACCTGGTGAACCTTCTCTGCACTCCCTCCAAGGCCAATATATCCTTCCACAAATAAGGGGACAAATACTGCACACAGTATTCCAGCTGCGGCCTCATCAATGCCCTGTACAGATGCAGCAAGACATCTCTGCTTTTATATTCTATCCCCCTTGCGATATAGGCCAACATCCCATTTGCCTTCTTGATCACCTGTTGCACCTGCAGACTGGGTTTTTGCGTCTCTTACACAAGGACCCCCAGGTCCCTTTGCACAGTAGCATGTTGTAATATTGTTCTCTACCTTTTATTTCTTTATTGTCTTTCTTCATTTTTCTTCCCCCGCTCTTTCCTCCTACTTTATCCCCATTTTCCTTACCTTTTGTCCACTTTTGCTTCCTCTTTCTCCAAGTTTGACCTCTCTCCTCCCCATTCCCTCCTCCCACATCTTCATCTGTCACAGTTTACCCTCTGATTTTAGTATCTCTGCCGTTTGGCCATTCACACCTTCTATTCTCTCTATGGGCTGCCATTAGCAGCCTTTTTCCCTGGTTTCTGCGGTTCTGACTCATCTTTCATTCCCTCCCCCTGCAGTATAAATATCTCCCACTTTCTCTGCCTTTTAGCTTTGACAAAGGGTCATCGGGACTCGAAACGTCAGCTCTTTTCTCTCCTTACAGATGCTGCCAGACCTGTTGAGATTTTCCAGCATTTTCTCTTTTGGTTTCAGATTCCAGCATCTGCAGTAATTTGCTTTTGTTCAGTTGGCTGGATGGTGATGCAAAGCTACGCCAACAGTGTGGGTTCAATCCCCATACCAACAGAGGTTATTCATGAATGCCCCAACTTCTCAACCTTGCCCTTCACCTCAGATTAAAGCACCAGTCAGTTTAATGTTCCCTCGCAACAGGGAAAACCACCCATGCCGAGAGGTGGCCTTCCGTTAACTGTAACCAACTAATGAAATTTTGATGTGGCATATTATAATTGATTATTTCAATCTTGTCTTATTGAATTGACATATTGACAATAAATGAAATCACATCTTGTTAATGACTGGGATGTACCAGAGATCACAAACTTGTAGAACTGTCATGGACTTTAGGCTGGAAAGTTGAGGTTCTCTGAGAAAGCTCTGTGGTGGTCATTTCATGCTGCTTGGCATATCGGAGATCTCCCTTCAGCCAAGGTCATTGTCTTTAATTGTCTTTTGTCCATTGTATTGCTACTTTTGTCTTTCTGTACGTTTTAATTTGAATTTATTCTAATAAAACTTAAACTAAGATGTTACGCTGAAGAAATAAAGTTAATTTACCTTCGCAAAAAGCTATACATTCAAACAGCTTTAGCTTCCTACAGAATTCCAGCTACTGAACAAGAATTCCCCACTACAGATTCTCTCTCATTCTCCCTGCCAAAACGGACAATTGCACATTTTCCCACATTATACTCCATTTGCCAGAATGTTGCTACCTCCACCACCTCCTGGGCAATGTTCAAGCTTACTAGTGAAAGGGTTACAGTGAGAATAGAACATGGAATACCTACAGTGCAGAAGGAGGCCATTCAGCCCATCGAGTCTGCACCGACCACAATCCCATCCAGAGCCTATTCCTGTAACCTCACATATTTACCCTGCTAATCCCCTGACACTAGGGTCAATTTACCATGGCCAGTAAACCTAACCCACACATCTTTGGACTGTGGGAGGAAACCGGAGCACCCGGAGGAAACCCACGCAGACACGGGGAGAAGCTGCAAACTCCACACAGTCAGTGACCTGAGACCGGACTTGAACCCAGGTCCCTGGTGCTGTGAGACAGCAGTGCTAACCATTGTGCCACTGTGCTGCCCCAGCAGTTATGGAGATGTGATCATTTACAGCTCTTGTCACAGGAGTTGACAAGATTAAAGGTGACCCTGTGAGGGGAGTTTGTGATATGTTTCCATTAGGAAAGGTGATAAGGTGCTCAATAGTCAGAGGTTGGTCCCAGTGATCAGTGAGACAGGAACAAGAAGCAGATATTTCAGATTATCACAAAAAAGTAAAGGAACGATTAGGAAACGTTTTCATGCAGTTGACAACCAGAATGAGGGATTTTCAGTCACAAACCTGAGCTGAACCAAATCTGCAAATTTGCTGAAAAGGAAATGACACAGTGTAATGTAGCTCTCTGTCAGCAATTGTAAGTGCAGTGAGCGGGAGAGTGGAATTAGACAGGGTGAATTGGGTGATGGACAAACACCGGCAAAGTTAATGGGCCAAACAATCCACTTCTGTGCTGGAACTTTCCATCTTTGCTCGGCTGCCAGTGAAACACAAAGACTTATTGCTGCTCGGGATTTGATGCACCAATGAGAAATAATCTTTCCAGGATAAACATGAAGCAAGCGGAGTATATTCACTCAGACTGTCCCCATTTGGAGTCACGTACCCGAGCACTTTTGATGATCTCCGTGAAGTTATCCAGAATAGATTTGATGTCGTCTTTCAGTCTCTTGTTGTAGGACTGGAGTAGCAGCTCTTTACTCTGAGGCAATGTCCGTTGCTGTGACATCCTGGCCGCCTGTGCCTCCCCCAGGGAAAATACACAAAGCAGCATTATTACAAATCTCTCAACCGTAATCTACACGCTCATCCAAAATTTCCTGTGTTCAGTCCCACAGAGGTAAGCTGCCTAAATTCAATAGCCAGGGGTTTGGGTACGAGCCTGGAACTCAGATGCTGACAAGACAGCGCACAGAATATTAAAGCAGGAATAGGCCATTTGGTCCCCTGAGCCTGCTCTGCTATCCCATAAGGTCAAGGCTCACCCGATTGTGGCCTCAACTCCACTTCCGACCATCGCCAAAACTCTCAACTCCCTGACAATCAAAATTCTCTTTAAATATAGTCAACATCCCAGCCTCCACAGCTCTGAGACCGAGTACCAAATCAAACAACCTTCAGAGAAGCAAATCCAACGCAACTCCGTCTTCCAGAGGAAACCTCTTCATTTCAAACTGCAATCCTAAGTTGTAGGTACGCCCATGAGCAGAAACATCCTCTCAGCATCCACCCAGCCAAGTCCCTCCTCAGAATCTTACCCGTTTCAAGCTCATCTCTCATTCTCCTAAACTCCAATCTGTACATGCCTACCCCTAAATGTAGAGACAAGGCCCCAAGTTTGTGACAACCTGAAAGTGTCGAAATGGAAACATCCAGAGATTGGGGTCCCAGTTTTCTGTTAACTACTTGGTCAGAGGCTGTTGGTTCAAGTTGCTTTCCAGAGAATAATGAAATTTGGTTCATATTGGCAGTGTAGTACCGAGGGAGTGCCGCACTGTCAGAGGGTCAGTACCGAGGGAGTGCCGCACTGTCAGAGGGTCAGTACCGAGGGAGTGCCGCACTGTCAGAGGGTCAGTACCGAGGGAGTGCCGCACTGTCAGAGGGTCAGTGCCGAGGGAGTGCCGCACTGTCAGAGGGTCAGTTCTGAGGGAGTGCCGCACTGTCAGAGGGTCAGTACTGAGGGAGTGCCGCACTGTCAGAGGGTCAGTGCTGAGGGAGTGCCGCACTGTCAGAGGGTCAGTGCTGAGGGAGTGCCGCACTGTCAGAGGGTCAGTACTGAGGGAGCGCCGCACTGTCAGAGGGTCAGTACTGAGAGAGTGCCGCACTGTCAGAGGGTCAGTACTGAGAGAGTGCCGCACTGTCAGAGGGTCAGTACTGAGGGAGCGCCGCACTGTCAGAGGGTCAGTGCTGAGGGAGTGCCGCACTGTCAGAGGGTCAGTACTGAGGGAGCGCCGCACTGTCAGAGGGTCAGTGCTGAGGGAGCGCCGCACTGTCAGAGGGTCAGTGCTGAGGGAGCGCCGCACTGTCAGAGGGTCAGTGCTGAGGGAGCGCCGCACTGTCAGAGGGTCAGTGCTGAGGGAGCGCCGCACTGTCAGAGGGTCAGTGCTGAGGGAGTGCCGCACTGTCAGAGGGTCAGTGCTGAGGGAGTGCCGCACTGTCAGAGGGTCAGTACTGAGGGAGTGCCGCATTGTCAGAGAGTCAGTACTGAGGGAGTGCAGCACTGTCAGAGGGTCAGTGCTGAGGGAGTGCCGCACTGTCAGAGGGTCAGTGCTGAGGGAGTGCCGCACTGTCAGAGGGTCAGTACTGAGGGAGTGCAGCACTGTCAGAGGGTCAGTGCTGAGAGAGCGCCGCACTGTCAGAGGGTCAGTGCTGAGAGAGTGCCGCACTGTCAGAGGGTCAGTGCTGAGAGAGTGCCGCACTGTCAGAGGGTCAGTGCTGAGGGAGTGCCGCACTGTCAGAGGGTCAGTGCTGAGGGAGTGCCGCACTGTCAGAGGGTCAGTGCTGAGGGAGCGCCGCACTGTCAGAGGGTCAGTGCTGAGGGAGTGCTGCACTGTCAGAGGGTCAGTGCTGAGGGGGTGCAGCACTGTCAGAGGGTCAGTGCTGAGGGGGTGCAGCACTGTCAGAGGGTCAGTGCTGAGAGAGCGCCGCACTGTCAGAGGGTCAGTGCTGAGGGAGTGCTGCACTGTCAGAGGGTCAGTACTGAGGGAGTGCCGCACTGTCAGAGGGTCAGTGCTGAGGGGGTGCTGCACTGTCAGAGGGTCAGTACTGAGGGAGTGCCGCACTGTCAGAGGGTCAATGCTGAGGGAGTGCCGCACTGTCAGAGGGTCAGTACTGAGGGAGTGCTGCACTGTCAGAGGGTCAGTGCTGAGGGAGTGCCGCACTGTCAGAGGGTCAGTACTGAGGGAGTGCCGCACTGTCAGAGGGTCAGTACTGAGGGAGTGCCGCACTGTCAGAGGGTCAGTGCTGAGGGAGTGCCGCACTGTCAGAGGGTCAGTGCTGAGGGAGTGCCGCACTGTCAGAGGGTCAGTGCTGAGGGAGTGCCGCACTGTCAGAGGGTCAGTACTGAGGGAGTGCCGCACTGTCAGAGGGTCAGTGCTGAGGGAGTGCAGCACTGTCAGAGGGTCAGTGCTGAGGGAGTGCCGCACTGTCAGAGGGTCAGTACTGAGGGAGTGCCGCACTGTCAGAGGGTCAGTACTGAGGGAGTGCTGCACTGTCAGAGGGTCAGTGCTGAGGGAGTGCCGCACTGTCAGAGGGTCAGTACTGAGGGAGTGCCGCACTGTCAGAGGGTCAGTGCTGAGGGAGTGCCGCACTGTCAGAGGGTCAGTGCTGAGGGAGTGCCGCACTGTCAGAGGGTCAGTGCTGAGGGAGTGCCGCACTGTCAGAGGGTCAGTACTGAGGGAGTGCCGCACTGTCAGAGGGTCAGTACTGAGGGAGTGCCGCACTGTCAGAGGGTCAGTGCTGAGGGAGTGCCGCACTGTCAGAGGGTCAGTACTGAGGGAGTGCTGCACTGTCAGAGGGTCACTGCTGAGGGAGTGCCGCACTGTCAGAGGGTCAGTGCTGAGGGAGTGCCGCACTGTCAGAGGGTCAGTACTGAGGGAGTGCCGCACTGTCAGAGGGTCAGTACTGAGGGAGTGCCGCACTGTCAGAGGGTCAGTACTGAGGGAGTGCTGCACTGTCAGAGGGTCAGTGCTGAGGGAGTGCCGCACTGTCAGAGGGTCAGTGCTGAGGGAGTGCCGCACTGTCAGAGGGTCAGTACTGAGGGAGTGCCGCACTGTCAGAGGGTCAGTACTGAGGGAGTGCCGCACTGTCAGAGGGTCAGTGCTGAGGGAGTGCCGCACTGTCAGAGGGTCAGTACTGAGGGAGTGCCGCACTGTCAGAGGGTCAGTACTGAGGGAGTGCTGCACTGTCAGAGGGTCACTGCTGAGGGAGTGCCGCACTGTCAGAGGGTCAGTGCTGAGGGAGTGCTGCACTGTCAGAGGGTCAGTACTGAGGGAGTGCCGCACTGTCAGAGGGTCAGTACTGAGGGAGTGCCGCACTGTCAGAGGGTCAGTGCTGAGGGAGTGCCGCACTGTCAGAGGGTCAGTGCTGAGGGAGTGCCGCACTGTCAGAGGGTCAGTACTGAGGGAGTGCTGCACTGTCAGAGGGTCAGTACTGAGGGAGTGCCGCACTGTCAGAGGGTCAGTACTGAGGGAGTGCCGCACTGTCAGAGGGTCAGTACTGAGGGAGTGCCGCACTGTCAGAGGGTCAGTGCTGTATTGTCCTATCCTTTACCCATGATGGGTATTTTTGGTGACATTCTCACCTGGGACACAGGATAATGTTGAAGTCCTGTCCGCTCCCGGGCCTACAGGCCGGATCTGGAGTCAGCACAGCCTCGGGGATCGTCACTCCCTTCCCCGGTGTCGGTAACCGCGCTCCCCGGGCCCAGCCTCTCCGCGCGCGGGGCAGAAACTCACTCTGAGCTCGAGCCGCCACTCGCTGCAACCAAACCCGCTCTGCCGCAAACCCCGCCTCCAGCTGCAGCCGATTGGTTCCCCGGCCAGGAGGTCGCTCAGGGCGCCATCTGATTGGTTGGCTGAGATGACAATCACACCTCAATAATATTTTTTTCTCAAGCTCGGTTGAGCTGTGCGGAACCAACCAATAACAGGAACTGGACAGGCACACGTGACTGACAACAGCCATCTTACTGAGGCCGCGCCATCTTGTTAAGGTCACACCAGCTTGGTGAAGATCATCAACAAGGGTGGGAAGAGTAGCCTGTTGGGTATGTTCAAAATTCCAAAAGGTTGGAAATCTTTAGAACAAAAGCACATGGCAGGGATTACTGCCATGTATTATTTTAATACATGTGAATAATATTGAATTTAAGAGTGATCAAACCAGGAGGGCCATTGGAGGCAGAGATTACAGAATGAATTGGGGGAGATTAATTAGTGGGCAGAATAACTTGTCTATGCCGCCCTTTTTTAAAACCCCTAAACTAATCCAATTGCCCGCATTTGGCCCATATCCCTCCATACTCATCTTACCCATGTAACTATCTAAATGCTTTTCAAAAGATAAAATTGTACAAACATGTACAAAATGTGCTAAACATTTTGAGACACTGAAGTCGTTTTGACAAATAGTCAAATATGAAATATAATAGAATTCCTACAGTACAGAAGGAGGCCATTTAGTCTGCGCCGACTGTCTGTATAAGTGTGTGGTGGTACATTTTGGTGGGAAGGAGCTTTCAAGGTGTTCCAGTAAAGCGACAATACTGACTTCTGCCCAGCGGTGGAAAATTGTCCATGTATTTTGAGCAAAAAGCAGGAAAAATCAAACCCAGCAATTTAATGTCCTATCAAAGAACAAAGAACAATACAGCACAGGAACAGGCCCTTCGGCCCTCCAAGCCCGTGCCACTCCCTGGTCCAAACTAGACCATTCTTTTGTATCCCTCCATTCCCACTCCGTTCATATGGCTATCTAGATAAGTCTTAAACGTTCCCAGTGTATCTGCCTCCACCACCTTGCCTGGCAGCGCATTCCAGGCCCCCACCACCCTCTGTGTAAAATATGTCCTTCTGATATCTGTGTTAAACCTCCCCCCTTCACCTTGAACCTATGACCCCTCGTGAACGTCACCACCGACCTGGGGAAAAGCTTCCCACCGTTCACCCTATCTATGCCTTTCATAATTTTATACACCTCTATTAAGTCTCCCCTCATCCTCCGTCTTAACAGGGAGAACCCCAGTTTACCCAATCTCTCCTCATAACTAAGCCCCTCCATACCAGGCAACATCCTGGTAAACCTCCTCTGTACTCTCTCCAAAGCCTCCACGTCCTTCTGGTAGTGTGGCGACCAGAACTGGACGCAGTATTCCAAATGCGGCCGAACCAACGTTCTATACATCTGCAACATCAGACCCCAACTTTTATACTCTATGCCCTGTCCTATAAAGGCAAGCATGCCATATGCCTTCTTCACCACCTTCTCCACCTGTGACGTCACCTTCAAGGATTTGTGGACTTGCACACCCAGGTCCCTCTGCGTATCTACACCCTTTATGGTTCTGCCATTTATCGTATAGCTCCTCCCTACATTAGTTCTACCAAAATGCATCACTTCGCATTTATCAGGATTGAACTCCATCTGCCATTTCTTTGCCCAAATTTCCAGCCTATCTATATCCTTCTGTAGCCTCTGACAATGCTCCTCACTATCTGCAAGTCCTGCCAATTTTGTGTCGTCCGCAAACTTACTGATCACCCCAGTTACACCTTCTTCCAGATCGTTTATATAAATCACAAACAGCAGAGGTCCCAATACAGAGCCCTGCGGAACACCACTAGTCACAGGCCTCCAGCCGGAAAAAGATCCTTCCACCACCACCCTCTGTCTTCTGTGACGAAGCCAGTCCTCCACCTATCTAGCCACCTCCCCCTTTATCCCATGAGATCACGGGCCTGTAGTTCCCAGGCTTTTCCCTGCAGCCCTTTTTAACCAAAGACCACCCTCCAATCTTCAGGCACCTCACCTGTGACTATCGATGATTCAAATATCTCTGCTAGGGGACCTGCAATTTCCTCCCTAGCCTCCCACAATGTCCTGGGATACGCTTCATCAGGTCCTGGGGATTTATCTATCTTGATACGCTTTAAGACTTCCAGCACTTCCTGTAATATGAACACTCCTCAAGACATCACTATTTATTTCCCCAAGTTCCCTAACATCCATGCTTTTCTCAACAGTAAATACTGATGAGAAATATCCATTTAGGATCTCACCCATCTCTTGTGGATCCACACATAGATGACCTTGTTGATCCTTAAGAGGTCCTACTCTCTCCCTAGTTATTCTTTTAGCCTTTATGTATTTGTAGCTCTTTGGATTCTCCTTTGCCTTATCTGCCAAAAAAATCTCGTGCCCCTTTTGCCCTCTTGATTTCTCTCTTAACTCTCCTCCTACACCCCCTATACTCTTCAAGGGATTCACTTGATCCCAGCTGCCTATGCATGTCATGTGCCTCCTTCTTCTTCTTGACCAGGGCCTCAATATCCCGAGTCATCCAGGGATCCCTACTTCTACCAGCCTTGCCCTTCACTCTAAGAGGAATGTGTTTACCCTGAACGCTGGTTAACACACTTTTGAAAGCCTCCCACTTACCAGACGTCCCTTTGCCTTCCCACACACTCCCCCAATTAACTTTTAAGTTCCTGCCTGATTGACCTTGCCCCAATTTAGAATTTTAACTTTAGGGCCAGACCTATTATTCGCCATAGCTATCTTAAAACTAATAGAATTATGGTCACTGGGCCCAAAGTGATCCATCACTAACACTTCTGTCACCTGCCTTTCCTTATTTCCCAAGAGGTCAAGTTTTGCCCCTTCTCTAGTCGGACCATCCATATAATGAGAAATTCCTCCTGAATACACTCAACAAATTTCTCTCCATCCAACCCTCCAAAGATGGCAGGACAAGTTAAAAAGAAACTGATGGGATCCTGGGCTTTATAAATATAAACTGATTAGCCCCAGCTGGAGGATTGTGCAATTCTGGGCAGACATTAGGAAGGATGTGGGCAGCACGGTGGCTAGCACTGCTGCCTCACAGCACCTGGGACCCTGGTTCAATTTCGGCCTCGGGTCATTGTCTGTTTGGAGTCTGCACGTTCTCCCCGTGTCTGTGTGAGTTTCTTCCGGGTGCTCCGTTTTCTTCCTACTGTCCAAAGATGTGTGGATTGGGTTGATTGGCTATGCTATATTGACCCTAGTGTCAGGGGGTTAACAGGGTAAATATGTGGAGTTTTGGGAATAGAGCCTGGATGGGGTTGTGGTTGGTGCAGACTCGAAACGCTGAATTGCCTCCTTCTGCACTGTAGGGATTCTATGATGTCAAGGCCTTGGCGAGGGCGCAGAGTGGATTTATTAGAATTGGACCAGACAGGAGGGACTTCAGTTAATGTGCACAGACTGGAGAAGTTGGGATTGTTGTTGGTGCAGAGAAGGTTAAGGAAAAAAATAAAGAGGTGTTTAAAATCAAGACAAAGGAAATAAAGAGAATCTGTTTCCAATGATAGGAGGGTCAAAATCAGAGCATACAGATTCAAGCTGATGACAAAAGAACTGAGGAGACATGAGGAGAAATAAGGTTCAAAGTACAAATAGCGGCAATATTTGTACAATATGCATAGCTCGCTGGAAAAGCTGAATATGATAATGAACACAGCTTATGGGCTTTCATGTAGGATCCATATTTATTGATTAGAATCATATTAAGAAAATATTCATTTAACAACTTAATTCCTACGTGGCTGGAGAGCATTTAGCTCCCAGCTTATCAGAGATAAGTGTAATGACATTTATTGTGAAGGGGAGATGGTCACTGTCTGGCACAGATATTACTTCCCAGATATCAGCCCAAGCCTCAATGTTGGCCAGGTCTTGCTGCATGCCGGCACTATCTGAGGACCTGCAAATCATACTGAATCCTGTGCAATCATTCGCAAACATTTCTCCTTTCCTTATGTTGGAGGAAAGGTCATTGATGAAGCAGCTGAAGATGGTGGAACCTTGGACACTACCCTGAGGAACTCCTGCAGCGATATCCCACTATATAAGACTGAATTAAATAAATGACGTCAAGGTGCAAAATTGGATGAAGTTGAGTGTTCGCGTTATTGACAGTTTTTTTGCTTGGATTTGAAGGTCGTTGTTTCTGACTCTCTTACATCCATTTTATATTATGCACCTCTTCCAGTGGAAAGATTTTGTGAGAAGTACAGGGGAGAATTAGTCAAATGAGATTATCTGAATTGATACCATTTGTGCAGCAGCAACTCTATTTTTCTAGTTCAGAACTTTGTGGTTGTGTCTGGACATATCCAAAAGCAAGGTGTAAGATGGCCATCGAGGGATATGGGCCAAACGCGGGCAATGACTAGCTTAGTCATTTAAAAAAAAGGGCAGCATAGACAAGTGGGGCCGAAGGGCCTGTTTCCATGCTGTAAACCTCTATGACTCTATTTGTATCTCACATGCTGTTCTATTCAAAGTCTACACAGCAATCACAGGCAGTAGACGTGGCCTTCATTGTGCTCAAATCCCTCTCTGTCCTCGCCCCTTTGTCCCTCTGTAACCAGCTCCGGCTCTGCACCCCTCCCAGATATCTGCGCTCCTCCAATTCAGCCCTTATGCGTGTTGCTGATTTTAATCATTCTACCTTTGGTGGCTGTGCTTTTAGCTGCCAAGACCCAAAGCTCTAGAATTCCTTCCCTGAATCTCTGCACCTCTCTTGAGTGTAATGAGATATTAGGCCAGCTCTGATGAATGGTCATCCAGACTCAAAATGTTGGCTCTATTCTCTCTTCACAGATGCTGTCAGACCTGCTGAGATTTTCCAGCATTTTCTGTTTTTGTTTCAGATTCCAGCATCCGCAGTATTTTGCTTTTATCTAATATCTCATTATGTGGCTTATGGTTGACAATGTTCCTTGGAAGCACCACAGGATGCTTCACTGTATTAAAAGGGCTCTGTAAGTGCAAGTTGTTGTAGCTGTTGAGTACGGCACAACAGTCAGCATTAGAGACTCACAGCCTTAACTGGGGTCACTGTTTCATGACATTAGTGCAGCTGATGTCTCACTGTTTAAATCTGTAGCATCAGGAGACAAGCTTTGGAATTCCCTGTTTTAGAAACAGTCGCACTTTTGGATGAAGTGAATTCCCCTCTGTCCTATTCTGGTTTAATTCTTTCCTTTTACAATGGGACTGGCCTCTTGTTGAGTAATTCCCAAAACTGGTTAACTGATAGATTACTCCTCCATATCCGGCCCTCAAAGGGCTTCGCGAACAGTGTCTTTAAAACATATCTCTGGCTTGCATGGAGTATTTTTTCCCAGGATTCACTGAGGTGCCTGTGGGCTGCGTGTGATAGAAATCTGTTACAGTAATTTTAATTATTTATACGATTTTTATCCCTTGGATAGAATCTCCCTCGTGCCATCTAAGCTGAAGGAAAATGATCTGGCTCCTCCACTTTCACCATGACTGTTCTCATTACATAGACCTTCCATGCTGGAGACAGGATTAGGATTTAGGTTGATCTTTGGAGTCTAGGCTATCTGTAGAATTGTTCTCCACAGATAACTCTGCAGGTTTGTCATGGGCAATTCCCTCTGTGGTAATTTCCAGTGAGTCCTCACCAATCACACGTTGAACCTTCTCACCTCTTGCAGCCAATATTTCTTCAATATTCCTGATGACATCAATGAGAAGAATAGTTTTTAAGTTTAGAAAAACACTTTGTAAACTTTTAACACATTTTATTAATACTAGATGCACAGATGGAGTGTCCAAAGATGTGTAGGTTAGGTGGATTGGCCATGGTAAATGCACAGGGTTACAGGGATAGGGTGGAGGGGTGGGCCTGGGTGGAATGCCCTTTCAGAGAGTTAGTGCGGACTCGATGGGCTGAATGGCCTCTTTCTGCACTGTAGGGGTTCTGTGGAGCTGGAGAGCAAGTGTCGCCTCAGGGAAGCAGTTAGAGATTGGGGGTTAATTGGGCGAAGGTATGCGGACAGAATTCAGACTCCATTTTAAAGCGATATATTCTGTACTGTAATGTAATACTTTAAATAACATATCAATAAAGTGGTAAAACGGAGAGGAATTTACGAAGCAGAGGTTTGCAAAGTGGGAGTGTTTGCATTACAGACTGGGGATGGGAGACACAAAGAGGCTCTGCAGCGTCATCACTGGCAGGAGGGTGTAATCACAGTGTGACATGTTTACATAGGGAGTTTACATAATAAATGGGAATTCATTATGGAAACAGGAGTTCATTGATTGATAAAACACAGAAAGAGGCCATTCAGCCCATTGTGCCTGTTCCAGCATTTTGAAATAGCATTCAGTTAATCTCATTCTTCCGAGTTCATTTTTCCATGGCTCTGCGACTTTTTTCCCCTTCACGTATTTATCCAATTCCCTTTTGAAAGTTTCTCTGGACTCTACTTCCACCAGCCTTTCAAGCAGCTCGAGATCATAACTTGCTGTGTAAAAAATGGAGGTCACAGAGAGTCCTCTCAGTTCCTTAGTAAATGGTCATAAATAGAGTCCTCTGGTTACCAATCCAACTCCCAGTTTCTGATTAGTACAGATCATAGAATCCTACAATGTAGAAGGAGACCATTTGGCCCATCGAGTCTGCATCGACCACAATCCCATCCAGGCCCTATCCCCCCAACTCCATGCATTTACCCTAGCTAGTTCCCCTGACACTAAGGAGCAATTTAGCACGGCCAATCCACCTAACCCGCACATCTTTGGACTGTGGGAGGAACCCGGAGCATCTGAAGCAACCCATGCAGACACGGGGAGAATGTGCAAACTCCACACAGACAGTGACCCAAGCCGGGAATTGAACCCAGGTCCCTGGTACTGTGAGGCAGTAGTGCTAACCACTGTGCTACCATGCCGCCCAGATGTGAGCTTTCTCTCTGGAATATCACATTGAGAATCACAAGGACCCAGGGAATGGTACAAGCTCCTAGTCATCACTTTGTTTTAGTCACTTGGCCTATTGGCTACATCACACACACACAGCGTTAAATTGAGCTTACTTTTTCCCATCAAGGTCTGAAAACCATCCCAAATTGTCTGCTATGATGTGATGATTGCTACACCCAGGACACGTTACAATGACCACTCCATTATGGTATGCAAGCTTGGAGATCCTCTTTGTAGATCTTGCTTGGCAGACCTAAAAGAAGACAAATGTTTGTTTGTACAATAACAGGGGATGGTTATGTGCTTGCTTGCATTGTCTATCTGTCTGGTTTTAGTCAGCCTTTCTGCATCATTTCGGTTTTGTATTTGGTAGCTGGCCTTCCCTGTCAGCACACACTGGAAGCTGCTGCACAACCCAGGCTCTGACAACCACACCACCCATCATGGCTTCGCTCAAAAGTTCTGAACTGCTCTGGAATTGGAGAGGAAATCTCCATGCCCCCACTCCCACATTTGGCCTGGGATTGTATTTTGTTTTCTGCCTTTCGCAGAAGATTATACCTTTTGGGTGGGTGAGGAGTGTCTGTACTGTGATGCATGAGGGATCATAACTGTGTAGGACACATTGGCTGAATCAATAGGTGCTTTTTCCATATATCCACCTATCTATCTCACAGCAACCTTGTAAACTGAGTCAAGATTAGTATTATATGTCCACCATCTCCTTCTACTGTACAACCTCAGTTTCTAAAACCATATAAAGCAGCACTTGCAGAAATCCAGGAGGCAATTGTCTGACACGGGAAATAAATGGTGCTTGAGAAACACCAAACACTGTTAACGGAGTAATGAAAGAAATATTTATTGATCTATGAACACCCAGAGTGCATCACTACTGCTAAAGTACAGGCACGGCTGCAATAACAACATACAAATAGAAGGAGGCCATTCAGCCCCTCAAGCCTGCACTGCCATTCAATAAGATCATGGCTGATCTGTTTGTGTTTTGAATTCCACTTTCTCATCTATCCTGATAACGTGAGATTCTTGTTAGTCAAGGGAATCAATCTTCCTCATTAGATAACCCACTCATTCTAGATATCAATTTAATAAATCTCTATACTGCATCTAACACATTTACATCCTTCCTTAAATAAGGAGACCACAAACTACACAGTATTTGACACGAGGTCTTATCAGTTTCCTGTATAACTGAAGCATAACATCCTTACTTTTACATTCAATTCCACTCAAATTAAAGGATAGCATTCCATTAACCTACAATGAAAGAAACAAGGCAGCCAATTTGCAAATAGCAAGATCCCATGAACCGCAATGAGATAAATGGCTAGATAATCTGTTTTCAGTTAAGTTGATTAAGGACTACAACTGAGAACACGCCTGCTCTCTTTCAAAGTGGTGGCTGCAGAATCCTTTACATCCACCTGAGGGGCAAATTGGGTTTTGGTTTAACATTTCATCTGAAAGATAAGCCCTCCAATAATGCAGCACTCCCTCAGTACTGACCCTCCGACAACGCGGCACTCCTTCACGACTGACCCTCTGACAGCGTGGCACTCCCTCAGTACTGACCCTCCAACAGTGCGGCACTCCCTCACGACTGACCCTCTGACAGCGCGGCACTCCCTCAGTACTGACCCTCCGACAGTGCGGCACTCCCTCACGACTGACCCTCTGACAGTGCGGCACTCCCTCAGCACTGACCCTCCGACAGTGCGGCACTCCCTCAGCACTGACCCTCTGACAGTGCGGCACTCCCTCAGTACTGACCCTCTGACAGTGCGGCACTCCCTCAGCACTGACCCTCTGACAGTGCGGCACTCCCTCAGCACTGACCCTCTGACAGTGCGGCACTCCCTCAGTACTGACCCTCTGACAGTGCGGCACTCCCTCAGTACTGACCCTCTGACAGTGCGGCACTCCCTCAGTACTGACCCTCTGACAGTGCGGCACTCCCTCAGTACTGACCCTCTGACAGTGCGGCACTCCCTCAGTACTGACCCTCTGACAGTGCGGCACTCTCTCAGTACTGACCCTCTGACAGTGCGGCACTCCCTCAGTACTGACCCTCTGACAGTGCGAGACTCCCTCAGCACTGACCCTCTGACAGTGCGGCACTCCCTCAGTACTGACCCTCTGACAGTGCGGCACTCCCTCAGTACTGACCCTCTGACAGTGCGGCACTCCCTCAGCACTGACCCTCTGACAGTGCGGCACTCCCTCAGTACTGACCCTCTGGCAGTGCAGCACTCCCTCAGCACTGACCCTCTGACAGTGCGGCACTCCCTCAGTACTGACCCTCTGACAGCGCGGCACTCCCTCAGTACTGACCCTCTGACAGTGCGGCACTCCCTCAGTACTGACCCTCTGACAGTGCGGCACTCCCTCAGCACTGACCCTCTGGCAGTGCGGCACTCCCTCAGCACTGACCCTGTGACAGTGCGGCACTCCCTCAGTACTGACCCTCTGGCAGTGCGGCACTCCCTCAGCACTGACCCTCTGACAGTGCGGCACTCCCTCAGTACTGACCCTCTGACAGTGCGGCACTCCCTCAGCACTGACCCTGTGACAGTGCGGCACTCCCTCAGTACTGACCCTCTGGCAGTGCGGCACTCCCTCAGCACTGACCCTCTGACAGTGCGGCACTCCCTCAGCACTGACCCTCTGACAGTGCGGCACTCCCTCAGCACTGACCATATATTGATATAATAAACGCGTTAATGTTGGGGATCTACCCGGGATCGTTTCTGGAGAATGGAGCCGGGTCCTCACCTTGCAGGTGTACACCAGCTGGTAGTGGGTGGCGGCGGCCTGGGGCAGGCTTTTCGCGGCCCTCACCCCCGGAGCTCTGAGCAAGCAGCCGCCGTTTGGAGTGAGGAAACTGCGGCCTACGGGGAGCCCCCGCCCCGAGGCCGCTCCCAACAGCCTGGCGACTGCGGCTCCTGCTCTCCCCAAGCGGCAGAAGGCGAGGCCCAGGCTCATGGCTCGCAGTTAGGCCGCAGTTCGGTTTCTATGGAAACCGGATCTTTCCCGCTCACGCCGGCACTTCCGGCCACGCGGCGTCATCGCATCACTTCCGGCGTCCCCAAGACTAGTTTCAGCACAATGGGCCGAATGGCCTCTCTCTGTGTTTTTGACTGATTCCTCTGCGAGAAACTTGTGGTTGGAGTGAAGCATTGCAATGTTTAATTCAGAAGAAGCCGTTTCATGGCCATTGTTATTGGAGCATCAAAAGTAGAAGAAAGAGAAAATACTTATACATAGAAACTAGAAGCAGGAGGAGGCCATTCGGCCCTTCGAGCCTGCTCCGCCATCCATTTTGATCATGGCTGATCATCGAATTCAATATCCTGATCCCCCCTTCCTCCCATATCCCTCAATCCCATTAACCCCAACAGCTATATCTAATTTCTTCTCAAAATCACACAACGTTTTGGCCTCAACTACTTTCTGTGGTCGTGAATTCCACACATTTACCATCCTCTGGATGAAGAAATTTCTCCTCACCTCAGTCCTGAAAGATTTACCCCATATTGTCATTTTCATAAATGACCTGGATGAGGAAGTGGAGGGATGGGTTGGTAAGTTTGCCGACGACACGAAGGTTGGTGGGGTTGTGGATAGTCTGGAGGGATGTCAGAAGTTACAGAGGGACATAGATAGAATGCAAGACTGGGCGGAGAAGTGGCAGATGGACTTCAACCCAGATAAATGCATAGTGGTCCACTTTGGCAGGTCAAATGGGATGAAGGAGTACAATATAAAGGGAAAGACTCTTAGTACTGTGGAGGATCAGAAGGACCTTGGGGTCCGGGTCCATAGGACTCTAAAATCGGCCCTGCAGGTGGAAGAGGTGGTTAAGAAGGCGTATGGTGTGCTGGCCTTTATCAATCGAGGGATTGAGTTTAGGAGTCCGGGGATAATGATGCAGCTTTATAAGACCCTCGTCAGACCCCACTTGGAGTGCTGTGCTCAGTTCTGGTCACCTCATTACAGGAAGGATGTGGAAAAGATTGAAAGGGTGCAGAGGAGATTTACAAGGATGTTGCCTGGATTGAGTGGCATGCCTTATGAGGATAGGCTGAAGGAGCTCGGTCTTTTCTCCTTGGAGAGACGTAGGATGAGAGGAGACCTAATAGAGGTATATAAGATGTTGAGAGGCATAGATCGGGTGGACTCTCAGAGGCTTTTTCCCAGGGTGGAAATGGCTGCTACGAGAGGACACAGGTTTAAGGTGCTGGGGGGTAGGTACAGGGGAAATGTAAGGGGGAAGTTTTCCACGCAGAGGCTGGTGGGCGAGTGGAATCGGCTGCCGTCAGTGGTGGTGGAGGCAAACTCAATAGGGTCTTTTAAGAGACTCCTGGATGAGTACATGGGACTTAATAGGATGGAGGGTTATAGGTAGGCCTAAAAGGTAGGGATATGTTTGGCACAACTTGTGGGGCCGAAGGGCCTGTTTTGTGCTGTAATTTTTCCATGTTTCTATGTATTCTTAGACTGTAACCCCTAGTTGTGATGATGGGTCATCCAGACTTGAAACGTTGGCTCTATTCAATCGGTAGTTCAGTCAGCAGCTAGGAAGGCTAATGCACTGTTAGCACTCATGTCGAGAGGGCTAGAATGCAAGAACAAGGATGTACTTCTGAGGCTGTATAAGGCTCTGGTCAGACCCCATTTGGAGTATTGAGAGCAGTTTTGGGCTTCATATCTAAGGAAAGATGTGCTGGAATTGGAAAGGATCCAGAGGAGGTTCACAAGAATGATCCCTGGAATGAAAAGCTTGTTGTATGGTTGTACGGTTGAGGACTCTGGGTCTGTACTCATTGGAGTTTAGAAGGCTGAGGGGGGATATTATTGAAACTTTCAGGATACTGCGAGGCCTGGATAGAGTGTGCGTGGAGAGGATGTTTCCACTAGTAGGAAAAACTAGAACCAGGGGGCACAACCTCAGGCTGAAGGGGCGATCCTTCAGAACAGAGATGAGGAGGAATTTCTTCAGCCGGAGAGTGGTGAATCTGTGGAACTCTTTGCCGCAGAAGGCTGTGGAGGTCAGGTCATTGAGTGTCTTTAAGACAGAGATAGATAGGTTCTGGATGAATAAGGGGATCAGGGGTTATGGGGAAAAGGCAGGAGAATGGGGATGAGAAAAATACCAGTCATGATTGAATGGCGGAGCAGACTCGATGGGCCGAGTGGTCTAAATCTGCTCCCATGTCTTATAGTCATATTTTATTCGCTCTCCACAGATGCTGTCAGATCTCCCTAACTGACTCTCTCCTCATATGACAGACCTGGCATCCCACCCAGGAAGCAGCCTGGTAAACCTCCTCTGCACTTCCTCCATAACAAGGACATCCTTCCTCAGATAAGGACACCAAAACAGCATACAAAACTCCAGGTATGGCTTCACCAACACCGTGTATGATTTCAGTAAAATCTCTCTATTCTACACTCAAATCCCCTCGCTATGAAGGCCAACATACCATTTGCCTTCTTTACTGCCTGCTGTACCTGCGCGCTTACTTTCAGTGACTGATACACGAGGACACCGAGTACCCACTTCTTTCAATTCACGTCCATTCAAAATATATTCTGTCTTCCTATTATTGCTGCCAAAGTGGATAACCTCACATTTATCCACATTATACTGCACCTGCCATGCAGATGCCCACTCACTCAGCCTGTCCAAATCACACTGAAGCATCTCTGCATCCTCCTCACAGCTCACCCTCCCACCCAACTTTGTATGATGAGTAAATTTGGAGATAATATGCTTAATTCTTTCATCCTAATCATTAATATATAATGTGAACAGTTGGGGCCCTAGCGCAGATCCCTGCTGTACTCCACTAGTCACTGCCTGCCAATCAGAAAAAGACCCATTTATGCCAACTCTTTGCTTCCTATCTGCTAACCAGCTTTCTATCCATCTCATGACATTACCTGCAATCCCATGCGCTTAAACTTTACATAGTAATCTGTTATGTGAGACCTTATCGAAAGCCTTCCAAATGTCTAAGTAAACCACATGCACTGGTTCTCCTCTGTCAATTTAGTTTAAAGTTTATTTATTAGTGTCACAAGTAGGCTAACATTGCAATGATGTTACTGTGAAAATCCCCTCGTCGCCACACTCCGGCACCTGTTCGAGGACACTGAGGGAGAATTTAGCATGGCCAATGCACCCTAACCAGCACGTCTTTCAGACTGTGGGAGGAAAGTCACGCAGTCACGGGGAGAACGTGCAAACTTCGTACAGACAGTAGACCAAGCCGGGAATCAAACCTGGGACCCTGGCGCTGTGAGGCAGCAGTGGTAACCACCGTGCTGCCCTAAAGCTCTGCTCAGTATCCCTTTTATTCCAGTACGTGTTGCCAATAAAACATAATCTATAACCCACAAGGGAATGACTATGTTCCCAGGTTCAATCAGAGTTCCCAGGCAGGGCTGAGGGGTGGGCTGTCACTTTAAATGAAAGTATCGCGATTCCGGGATGACGTCAGGTGGGTGTTGGAGCCGGATATAAGGGTTTCCCGGCAGCCCCTGCGCTCTCTCTCCGCCATGGTGAGTCTGAGACCGTGTTTCGCGCAGCGGCCGCAATCCGCCTCCATCCGCCACCCTGCCGGCCCCACTGCCCCGCCAGCGGCCCGGCACCCATCCGCCTGCTGCCCGCAACACCCATAGCCCTAAATTCGGGCCCGATGGCGTCCCACGGCCCGGTCCTGAGGGGGATGTGGAATTCGGGGCCCAGATCCCGCCGGAGGGAATCCGTCACCCGGGAGTGGGGGCCCGGGCTGCTCGGTCTCGCTGGAGCTGGACACCCGGGGGGAAAGTCCGCTAATGTTTTAATTTTAAATCATTTGTAGTGACTTACCGGACTGGGCGCGGTGAGTTTGGGCGCGGTGGGGAGATCTGAATGAGCCGAGCGGGCAGCGAGGGGTTAGAATGAGTCTGGCGGTAACAAAAGGGATAGGATGCGGCTCCAGTGCAGGGCCGAGTGGCCTGTTATACAGGGCTGGCCGCTTGATGCTGAGACCAGTGTCCTGAGGGCTTCCTTTCCGGGAAGAGTTCTGGAACTCTCCATGGTGACCTGCTGGTATTTAACCAGCTCAATAAACCCCATCAGCCGCTCATTGTTAGTGGGATGTTTGTGTAGGAATGAACCACAGTGTCCTGTCCAATAGCAACACAATCCCCTTCAGAAATACTGCCTGCAGTTGGTATTATTGCTGCAGGATTCTCACTGCATGGGGACAGATGGTTCAATGGACTAATAATCCAGAGGCCCAGGCTATTTCTGTGGGGAAATGTGTTCAAATCCCACCCTGGGATTCAATAAAATCAGTTAATCTGGAATATAGTTAGTTTCAGTCACAGAGACTATCATCAATTGTTACAAACCCCACCTGGTTTGCTAACACAGGGAAGGAAAAGTGCCGTCCTTGTGTGTTCTGGCCGACGGGAGACTCCGGGTCTAGTAACCAGTCAGTTGGGCAGTTAGGAATGGGCAGCAAATGGTGACCTTGTCAAGGGGAGGGTCGGGATGGCGACCTCCTCGTGAACCTGGGCCTGGCGAAACGTGCCATTTACCGGTCCAGGCTGCGGGCGATCGAGGGGGCCGTCCATCCTGACTGTCTGCCCCTCTACCGCGGCTACGCTCGCGGCCGGGTGTCCCTGGAGAGGGAGCATGCGGTGTCCACGGGCGCGGTTGACGTCTTCCGTGCCCGTTGGGCACCGCAGGGGTTGGGGTGCGTTATCGACCCTAATAATCACATTTTAATTTGATGTTTTTAAGTTTCCTTTGTACTTTGATTTCTGTTCGGGCCGTTCCCCCTCCTTTTTGGGGAGCTGCCCCTTTTACTTTGTCCTGACTTAATCGGAGTTTGTTTATTTGGTTTGACCTAAAAAGAGGGCAACACCCATATCCCATAAAGTATGTTGGGAAATAGCAGGCGCTGCTGTCCTGTTTGGCAGGGAGGGGGTGTGGATTGTGTTTTGAGTGGGTGAAGGGATGGGGTTTGAGTGATGGTGAGCTTTGCTATGCCCTCATTAACCCATGGTTTCTGCCCCGTTTCAGCCGAAAGGAAAGAAGGCCAAGGGGAAGAAGGTAGCCCCGGCTCCTTCCGTCGTCCGGAAGCATGAGGTGAAAAAAGTCGTCAACCCTCTGTTTGAGAAGCGACCAAAAAATTTTGGGATTGGTGAGTTTGGGAATCTGAAAACTGCAGTGAGCACAATTCAGTTGTGAATAAGTGGTGTTAGTGTGGTATTAACACTGACATTTGATAGGGATACAGCCTTACTAAATCCTCGTGAGGGTGAAGCAGTGCTGAGGTTCCAGATGTTGGGAGATCTGTGGTGGGAATTGCTGGAAGCCCAGCAGTTCAGTCAATGCAGAGAGGAAATATTACAATGAGCTGTTCAAAATGGAACATAAATGATGTGTGCGCGGCACTCAGGAACTTAGTGTGGCATTCCCTACTGAGGAGGATTAGCAGGATAAATGTGTCATGTGGTAATAGGGCCTGGGTGGGATTGTAGTTGATACAGACTCGATGGGTCGAATGACCTCCTGTACTGTAGGGATTCAATGCCACCTGGTCGCTATCGCATAGGACCAATACTGCATTCCTATGGTTCTAAAATATTTTATTCTGATTCTTTCTGTAGGTCAGGATATCCAGCCCAAGAGGGACCTGACAAGATTCGTGAAATGGCCGCGGTATGTCAGACTACAGCGTCAGAGGGCCATCTTGTACAAGCGTCTGAAGGTGCCTCCAGCAATTAACCAGTTCACCCAGGCCTTGGACAGGCAGACTGGTGGGTCATGGAAACGGAGAATGGGATGGGGAGGGGTGAATGGAATTTCTTAAGGTAGCAACATGCAGGGTGGATTCTCCCACTACCTGTGCTCCAGAGATTTCCAAGTTTAGTGACCGGGGTTGTTGGGGGGGGGGGGGGGGGGGTTCTCCCATGTTTGTGGGTTTTGGCAAAGGTTGAATTGATGGGGTTCTGGAGGCTGCAGATGATGTAAACAGAATATTTGCTAACTGAGCTTAACGGATGACATTACCCACCAAGATCGCTGATGCACTCCGAATCGCCACTCCCTGTGCTTGGAAGACAGACCCTGTGTTTCAGTCCCGAATAACACTGTCTGCTTCTCTCCACAGTGACTCAGCTCTTAAAACTGGCCCATAAATACAGACCCGAGACCAAAGTGGAGAAGAAGCAGAGGCTTTTAGCCCGAGCCCAGCAAAAGGCAGCTGGGAAGGCTGACGTTCCAACAAAGAGGCCAGCAGTTCTCCGAGCAGGTGAGGATGTGAGGCTTGAGTTTCTGAAATTCAGTCTGCTTGTATGTGCCCAGTGAAGGGCTGGAATCGACCATTGTGCACTGATTTCCCTGTGCAATAAGTGTGTGTGTGGATTCCAGCAGGCTTTATTCCAGGATGTTCTTGTTTCAAAAGTTATTTGTACTGGAAACAATGGCAGGGTTGAGTGCTGACTGTCTGCCCTCTGTGCAGGTGTGAACACTGTCACCACACTGGTGGAAAACAAGAAAGCTCAGCTGGTGATTATCGCACACGACGTTGACCCCATTGAGGTAAGAAGGCGAGGACTGGCTGTCCCGCAGTCAATTACTGCCCATCTGATCTGTCCAACAGGGAGATCCCATTTCTCTCACCCCTGCTTCTGATTTTAGAATTGATGGAACAAAGTCTTAGTTCATTTGAACTAAGGTCTGAGTGTCTTTGTCTGCGCTCTTCTTTGTGCCCCCCCCCCCCTCTGCGCTCTTCTTTGTGCCCCCCCCCACACACACACACACACTGCTGGTCTGGAAGATGTTGCGATGATGTTCTGAATTTCTTCACCTGAAGCTCAACATGTAGAGCAAAATAAACGAGCTTTTTAACCCTGAGCAACATCCATGACTGCACAAACTGAATCAGGACTTCTTGTAAGGAGAGTAAAGAGCTGACATTGACAAAGGGTCATCTGGACTTGAAACGTCAGCTCCCTTACAGATGCTGCCACACCAGAGATTTTCCAGCATGTTCTCTTCTGGTTTCAGATTCCAGCATCTGCAGTAATTTGCTTTTATTCAGGACTTTTTGTGATGTGTGACTATCAATCTCTTCCCAAGATCCCCCTCTGCACAGTGGTTTGGGCATGTTTGCATGTTCCTGCTACTGGCTGATTTGATGAACTCACTTTATCAAATTTACCCAGTTCAGAACAAGGCCATTTGGCCTGCTGTCTGCTAACTGTCTGAAGGAGCAGTTCACCCAGTGCTATTCCCCTGCTTTCCTTCAGCGCTGCTAAATCATTCCCATTAGATGACTGTCCAGTTTCCCCAAAGCCACAATTGAACCGGCCTCACTTTCAGGCTGCACCTTCCAGATCCCAATCACTTGCTGTGTTTGTTTTCTCTCGCTGCCAATGATTTTCAGTCTGTCCTTCCACCAGTGGCAACAGTTTCTCCCCATCTAGTCTCTCCAGACCGTTCACTATTTTGAATATCTCCAAATCTGTTTCCCTTCTCTGAGGGGAAACGATCTCCGTTTCTATAATCACTACGTAATTAAAGCTCCTCTCCCTGGAACCATTCTTGTGAATTTTTGTCTGCACTCCGCTGAGGCCCCATGGTGTTCTGTTCCATTTAGTGTGTTGTACACTGCCCCAATAAATGAAGCCTAGAATACTGTGCCTTAGCTGCACATCTACACCTGGGTCCTGTGTGACAACCTCTTTAGTATTTTGCCCTTTGTTTTATATCGTCTATCTGCATTCTTCCTCCTGAAATGAATCTCTGCACTTTTTTTGCATTAAATTTCATCTGCCACTTGGACCATCCCACTAACATGTCTATGCCCCTTTGAAATAAGGGGCTGGATAAGGTGCAACTGTAGGCTGGTGGTATGTACTCCATGCTGCCACACCTCTCGTTTATCCAGCATTTTGTTTATTTCAGATTTCCAGCACCTGTAGTATTTTGCTTCTGTCCTTGTGGCTCTCAAAACAACCAAGTTTCATAGCATCTGCAAATATTGTGACCCCCTACACGAGCCGAGGTAATTATGTAGAGCAGGGAACACTGAAACCTGGGGAACTCCCTGATAAACCTTCCCCCGTCAGAAAAACAACTGTTCACCAACTTTATTTCCTGTCACTCAGCCAATTTTATTTTCATGTTTTTTACTCCAAGCTTTGTCCCCAAGTCAGCTGCACAGCATTTTATCAATGTCCTTCACTCTGAAATTCACTTCTAAACCACTTCACCTGTCGACCTCCATCGCAAGACGAGCGTTAATCTCAGTTGCCCATCACCCATTCTGATCATTTGCAACTCAGACTTTGATATTTGCTGCTGTGAAGCGTTGTGGGATCTTTCAGTTGAGGGTGCCACATAAATGTACGTTTTTGTTGATCTGTTTGCAATGTTGCCCCTCAGCTGGTTGTGTTCCTGCCTGCTCTCTGCCGGAAGATGGGAGTTCCTTATTGCATCGTCAAAGGCAAAGCCAGGCTTGGGCGATTGGTGCACAGAAAGACCACCACCTGCCTTGCCCTGGCTCAGATCAACCCGTGAGTACCCTGTTTGTAATCAATGCTCATCAGGGGTGGGATGTGGGGGAGAATCAGATTGGGGGCCGGGGGGGGTGTTATTGTTCAAGGTGTTTCTGTTTCAACAACTGTTTAAACCTCTGCCTCATGCTGACGGATGGTGCAGTAACTCATCACTGGGGCAGTCCTAGCTCCTCAACATTGATGTCCTGACACTGAGGTAGCAGGAAAATGTTGCAGCATGGCCCTCTAGCCCACTGAGCAACAACTTCAGCCTCTGTGTTCAGTGGTCACCACTGACGGGATGCAGGAGCGGTGAGCCTTACCTCACTGATTAACAGGGTTCAGGGGGTTTGACCCTAACGTCCCTGATTAGAAGGGTACATTGTTGATGTGGATATTCTGTTGGGTTGAAATGGATCTGCGATGATGTCTGAATTTCTTCACCTGAATGACCGTGTGGCGTTTTGAGCTTTTTAACCCTGAGCAGTCCATTCACCCAGACTCTGTTCCCCAGTCTGTGTGCGCAGTGTGCAATAACTAACCGTTTCCTTTCCACAGTGAGGATAAGGGAGCGATGGCCAAACTGATTGAGGCTGTGCGGACTAACTACAATGAGCGGTTTGATGAGGTACGATCTGGTTGATGTGTAACAGCTTTGTGCTGAGGGCTTGTGATGCTGTGCAACATCTGTTGATGCAAGGCTTAATGTTGCATTTGTGTGAAAGCAACTCTTAAGATGGGGGGCAGTTGGAAGACGACTGCTCAGTGTCCGAGTTGCGAACGGGATGGAGGGGCTGATTAAAAGCAACTGCAACCAGTGTGTGGATACTGACCCAGTGGGTCACCCACAAGCTGCCTATTGGACTTACACTGCAGGCAAATCAGCTCAGGGTGGAGGGGTGTCATTCAGTCCATTGTCTATCAGCTCTTTAAGCAGCATTGCAGAACCAACAGTGAGTGGAACTAAGAATTCGAGTGGGTTGTCAGCACAGTCTGGTTGGAACAGCTGATACTGTACATAGAGCTGTGGGAGTGTTGGCCTGGTCTGAGCTGTGACTTAACCTTCTCTCCCTCTTTCAGATCCGTCGTCATTGGGGCGGTGGAATTCTGGGCCCCAAGTCTGTGGCTCGCATTGCCAAGCTGGAGAAGGCCAAGGCTAAGGAGCTGGCCACCAAACTGGGATAAATTCCTAATCTGCTCATTGTATATAAAAAGTAAAAGTGGTTGTATTTAAAGAGAAATTCTGTCTCGTTTGTTATTGAAGTCGGCAGATTCCAAAGTTAAACAGCTCGATACATAATCCAGCTGAGACTCTCCCAGAGGGTGGAACCTGCTCCGACAGTAGTTGAGATGAATGGTAGATTCATTTAAGAATGAAACAATATGGGAACAGCCCTTTGGCCCATCAAGCCCACACTGACACAATTCCTTTCTAGGCTCACCAGCCTGTAATTTCCCAGATTATCCCTGTTGTCTTCCTTAAATAAAGAAACAATATTTGCTATTCTCCAGTCCTTTGGGACCTTTCCTGTGGCTAAAGAGGATACAAAGATTTCCTCCCTCAGTATTCTGCGATAGATCCCATTGGGTCCTTAATGCTTTTAAAATGCCCTTTTATCAACATGTCCCTCTGGACTTGGCATCCACCATGTCTCTCCTTTGTGAATGTCAATGCAGGGGACCTTACCTGCTTACTCTAGTTCCATGTGTAAATTCTCTCCTTTTGTCTTGCATTGACTTGATCTTTCCCTAGCTACCCTCTTGCTCGTATATAAAATGCCTTGGGATTCCTTAATTCTGTTTTGCCAAGTACATTTTAGCTCAATTCCTTGATTTAAATTCTTTCTTGCTTTATATTCTGAGGACTCTATTTCTTCAGTTTCCTGAACCTCATAATGCCCTCCTTTTCTTTTTGTCTAAGCTCTCAATTTCTCATCATCCAAGATTCCTGAATCTTGCCATCCTTATCCTTTTTTATTTGTAAGCAAATGCTGGTTCTGAACTCTGGCCTTTTACAAGATTCCCAGATGTGGATTTACCCTCAAAACCAACTCCTCCAATTTACATTCCCTGGTTCCTGCCTAATATTGTAGCTAGCCTTCCCCAATTTACTACTTTCACCTGAGGACTACTTGCCTATTAAGGAGCAGATCAGAAACTTGAAGGTATTTTATGAAGTTAGCCTAGACCCTGACTTTTCCTTTAGATGTTGGCATTGGTGGTGTTTCACTCCAGGTATGATTCAAGTGACCCACTAGGAAGCTTAAATCAAAGTTCCTTTAAGACCACAGAGTATAACAGAATTGCAAATTAAAAAGAATAATCCTTAAAGCTAGCTGTTCCAATTTAGAAGTATCTCCCATCGGCATGAATTCCTCCTTTAGAACCAGTTAGTGCAGAAACCAAGTAGGTACTAGGTTTCAAGTTTCACTCTGCAATATCCCTGGGGAAAACACAAAACAACGGAACCCTGCATTAATTGAGATCAAAAGTACTGCAGCAACTGGGATTAATTAGGAAACAATAGATGCTGCTGGAGCCAGGCAAAAACAACTCTGATAAAATGGAAGAAACTAGTAAACACATTCAGTGTAGACACAGGACTGAACTACATTTATTAAAGGCACAGTATTGTAAACCCCCCTTTTTAAAAAAAAGAACCATCAACATTGCTTCAAGAAAACCTGGATGCACCTAATAAACCATCACCACCACCCCTCCCCCTCCCTCCCATCCAAGCTCCAGCTTGAGAGTCCCAGGCATAGTGGTTAGCAGTGTTGCCTCAGCGCCATGGAGCTGACTTTTGATTCCTGGCTTGGGTCACTACAGAGTTTGCACGTTCTACCTTTGTGTGGGTTTTCTCTGGGTGCTCTGGTTTCCTTGCACAGTCTGAATAATGTGCTGGTTAGGTGCATTAGCCATTCTCCCTCAGTGTACCTGAACAGGTGCCTGAGTGTGGAAACTAGGGGATTTTCACAGTAACTTCATTGCAGTGGGTTTTTTTATTCATTTGTGGGATGTAGGCATCTCCAGCTGGGCCAGCATTTATTGCCCATCCCTAGTTGCTTGAGAGTCAACCTCATTGCCGTGGCTCTGGAGTCACATGTCAAAGAACAAAGAAACTTACAGGACAGGAATAGGCCCTTCGGCCCTCCAAGCCTGCACTGACCATGTTGCCTGACTTAACTAAAACCCCATACCTTCTGGGGACCATGTCCCTCTATTCCCATCCTATTCAAGTAATTGTCAAGACGCCCCTTAAAAGTCACTACCATATCCGCTTCCACTACCTCGCCCAGCAATGAATTCCAGGCACCCACTACTCTGTTTTAAAAAAAAATCTACCTCGTACATTTCCTTTAAGCCTTGCCCCTCGCACCTTAAACCTATGTCTCCTAGTAATTGACTCTTCCACCCTGGGAAAAAGCTTCTGGCTATACACTCTGTCCATGCCTCTCAATCTTGTAGACTTCTATCAGGTCTCCCCTCAACCTCTGTCGCTCCAGTGAAAACAAACCAAGTTTCTCCAACCTCTCCTCGTAGCCGATGCCCTCCATACCAGGCAACATCCTGGTAAATCTTTTCTGTACCCTCTCCAAAGCCTCCACATCCTTCTGGTAGTGTGGCGACCAGAATTGAACACTATATTCCAAGTGCGGCCTAACTAAGGTTCTATAAACCTGCAACATGACTTGCCAATTTTTAAACTCAATATCCCAGCTGATGAAGGCAAGCACGCCGTATGCCGCCTTGACTACCTTCTCCACCTGGCTGGGCTCATTCCCCAATACCAGGTCCAGTATGGCCCCTTCCCTGGTTGGACTATCTACATATTGTTTCAGGAAGCCCTCCTGGACGCTCCTTACAAACTCTGTCCCATCCACACCCCTAGCATTAAGTGAGTCCCAGTCAATATAGGGGAAATTAAAATTCACGTCAGCCAGATCAGGTAAGGACGGCAGATTTCCTTCCCTAAAGGGCATCAGTGAACCAGATGGGTTTTCCTGACAATCGACAATGGTTTCACGGTCATCAGTAGATTCTTAATTCAGGATTTTTTTCATTGAATTCCACTTAGACCATCTGTTGTGCTGGGGTTCGAACCCAGGTCCCCAGAACATTAGCTGAGTTAATATAAGCCTACTTGTGACACAAATAAATTTAAAGGCAAGTTAAAATCACCCACCACAAATGACCCTGTTTTTACATTTTCCCATAATCTGTCCACATGCTTGTTCCTGTTTCCTGCTGGCTGTTGGGAGGCCTGTAGTACAACCCCCGCCCCCTACCCCATCTCTTTTACATCCCCCTCTACCACGCCTGAAACATCTAAATCCTGGAACATTAAGCTGCCAGTCTTGTCTTTCTCTCAACCAAGAAGTAAAGTTTATTTATTAGTCATGAGTAGGCTTACATTAACACTGCAATGAAGTTACTGTGAAAATCCCCTAGTCGCCACACTGCGGCGCCTCTTCGGGAACACCGAGGGAGAATTCAGCATAGCCAATTCACCTAACCAGCACACACTTGGACTGTGGGAGGAAACCCACGCCGACACAGGGAGAACATGTAAACTCCGCACAGATAGTGACCCAAACCAGGAATCATACCCCGGTCCCTGGTGCTGTGAGGCAGCAGTGCTAACCCCCAAGTCTGTAATAGCTACAACATTATAGTTATATGTACTCATCCAAGCTCTTAAGCTCATCTGCCTTACCTGTCATACTCCTCCCATTAAAATACCGCCAGTCCCTGTGTTCAGTAACATCTGTGTTTTCTTCCTCTTGGTCTTATTGGCCTTAGTTTCTAACTCCACCTTGGTCATTTCACTTACTGACCTACTGCTCTGGTTCCCACCCCCCGCCACACTAAACCCTCCCAAGTGACACTAGCAAACCTCCCTGCCAGGATATTGTTGCCCATCCAGTTTAGGTGCAACCCACCCGTGTACAGATCCCACTTACCCTGGAAGACATCCCATTGATTTACATATCTGGAGCCCTCCCTCCTACACCAGCTCTGTAGCCACGTGTTGAGCTGCAATATCTTCCTAATCCTAGCCTCACTGGCACAGGGAGTAATCCCAAGATTACAACCCTAGATGTCCTGCTTTTCAATTTACTACCCAACACCCTGGACTCCCTTTGCAAGAGCTTGTCCCTCTTCCTGCCAATGTCAGTACCATGACCCCTGGCTACTCACCCTCCCTTCCGAAAATGTCCCATGCCCACTCAGACATCCTTGACCCTGGCATCAGGGAGACAACACACCGTCCTGGAGTCTCTTACAGTCGCAGGAACACCTATCTGTGCCCCTGCAGAGTCCCCTATTACTGCTACTCTACTGCACTTAGACCATTCCTGCCGTACAAGAGCCAGCTGTGATGCCACCACTCTGGCTGCTGTTGCTGTCCCCATCCCCGAAAGACAATCCCCCCCCCACCCACAACAGTATCCAAATTCCCCCCCCCAACGCAACAGTATCCAAAATGTTAGGGTGGCTAGCCATAAGGAATTCTTGTGCTGTCTGTCTGCCCCTTCTAGCGGTCACTTATCTGCCTGAACCTTGGGTGTGACCACGTCTCGAAAGCTCCTGCCAATAATGCTTTCCACCTCCTGAGTGCTCCTGAAGTGTGTCCAGCAGCCACTCCAACCGATCCATACAATTGGACACTTTCTACAGCTGTAGTCATCAGGAATGTTTGAACTGTCGCTGATTTCCCACATTCCACAGGAGAAGCACACTACTGCCATTTTTACCCTCTAGCAACGATTCAATTAAAAATAAATTTCCATTGTTTATTTACAGCTAACTAGATGGTCCCTAGTGTTAGATTCTCACGAACAAAATACTAAATACGCTATTATGTAAACGAGTCTAGGTCCCACTCTGAAGCCCACTACTAATCTACTGCTAGCCTAAATCTGTTCTAAAAACTTTTTATTCAATCCAAAAAAAGATTCAAATTGAATCCAATTCATGGTCCCCACGAGAGAGACAAGATCCAAGCTGACAGGATGAGGCATTGCAGCCCATCCCAGGCTGGATCTGACGCTTCACCTCAGGCAAAAGGCCGAGATGGCTTTGAAAAATTGCATCAGGTAGAGCCTTGGTTTAACCTCATTGGCTACCCTAATCATTGACTCTTGCCAGGTAGCCATCTGCTGGATCACGGTTTCACCCGTGCCAGGTAACCGGACTCCTCTCGCACTCTCCTCAAGGTTCTGCTGATTGTCCCCGTGTCCTCCTCTCACACTGTCCTGGTTTAGGGGGTATATTTATATAGAACAAGAGGAAGCTTGTTTGGAATATAAACAGATCACTTTTATTTATCAGAATTTACAGCATCATTAATATTTCCCACAGCTGGGTAAAAATAGATTCCGGGCAGAGAAACTGATTTCTGTGGAGGAGCCGCGGAACTGTCACTAGATGGCGATTTTTCGTACAAACTTCTGGAACCACATGTAGGATGTTGCTGCACACAGTCCATACCTTCCAAATCAAAATACAACATTTATACAGTCAGCGAACCATCAAACCGACCTAATCAGATAGGTTACAACAGTCGCAGATTGAACAGGCATGGGGCTCTTTACTGAGGGGGCGACCAGGAGAGGCTGGATAGGGGAGACATGCTGGTGTGGCCAGAACCAGGCCATAAATGTCACTACTCAAACCAATAGGGAATTCTGGTGAGAATGTAGAGCTCGCTCCCATAGGGAGTGGCTGATTAAGGTGAGGGGAAGCTGGATTAATACGAGGGAGGAAGGAAAGGGTGAGAGGCAGCTGGCGGAGCAGAAATATCGGCTTGGACCAGTAGTGATTTCTAGACATGTTGGCATTGAGGTTATAAGCAGGACTTGGCCCGACAGTGCCTGCCTCCTGCCCCAGGATCTTACCAGGTTAGGATATACTGCAGGTGCTCGTTCCTCAGGGTCACTCTTGTCTGTCCTCCGATTGGACCTCCAGGGACTGTGCTTTCTGTGAGAGATGGTGATGTAATCAGTTGAAGAAAAGCAGCAAAATGATCAGTCAGAAACCCGGCCGAGGCAGAGAGAACGCAGCGCGGCTCCAGGTTCCTGTCACCTCACAAGCTGAACTCTAACCTCGAGGCAAGGTGCTAAGGTTTTGATTGGATGGATAAAGAGGCCACATATTCCTTGGGAAATCTCGGCTGAGGGATCCAGTTCCAGCTGGATAGAATTAAAAAGCTTGAACGTGAGGTCACATTGAGGTGCAGAGGTCTGGTGACCATCTTATAAAAAGGACAGAACTGGAGAAGGTGTAAAAACTCTCAAGAAGAACACCAGAAATCAGAGGTTAGAAAGGAAAGGGCGAGATTGAAGAGAATGTCCGAGAGACAGGATTGGACAGGGTAAACGTCGAGGAGTTGTGGGTGAAATCACAATTTGAAGTAGCCCAGAAGATACAGGAGCAGAGGCAGGCCATTCGGCCCATCAGTCTGCTCTGCCATTCAATGAGTCATGGCTGATCTGAGATCATAATCCTCAACTCCACTTTCCCATCTTATCCCCATAACCCACGATTCCCTTACTGATTAAAAATCTGTCTGTCTCAGCCTTGAACATACTTAACACCCCAGCCTCTGCAGCCCTCTGCGGGAAAGAATTCCAGATTCACTCCCCTCTGAGAGAAGAAGTTCCTCCTCATCTCTGTCTTCAGTGGGTGACCCCCTCACTCTGAGATGATGCCCTCTGGTCCTAGACACTCCCACAAGGGGAAACAACCTCTCAGCATCGACCCTGTCAAACCCCCTGGAGAATCTGATATGTCTCAATAAGGTCGCCTCTCATTCTTCTAAACTTCAATGAGTTCAGGCCCAACCTACTCAACCTCTCCTCATAAGAAAATCCCTCCATACCCGGGATCAAACTAGTGAACCTTCTTTGGACTGCCTCTAATGTCTGTATATCTTCCTTGGATAAGGGGCGCAAAACTGTTCACAGTATTCCAGGTGGGGTCTAACTTGTGCCGTGTATAGTTATAGCAAGACTTCCTGATTTTTATACTCCTTTCCTTTTGACTCCCACAAACAGCAGTTAGAGAGTTACCACATCATCTATTTTAGCGATGTTGGCTGAGGGTTAAATAGTGACAACAGAACTGACCCTCTGACAGTGCGGCACTCCCTCAGTACTGACCCTCTGACAGTGCGGCACTCCCTCAGCACTGACCCTCTGACAGTGCGGCACTCCCTCAGCACTGACCCTCTGACAGTGCGGCACTCCCTCAGCACTGACCCTCTGACAGTGCGGCACTCCCTCAGCACTGACCCTCTGACAGTGCGGCACTCCCTCAGTACTGACCCTCTGACAGTGCGGCACTCCCTCAGCACTGACCCTCGGACAGTGCGGCACTCCCTCAGCACTGACCCTCTGACAGTGCAGCACTCCCTCAGTACTGACCCTCTGACAGTGTGGCACTCCCTCAGTACTGACCCTCTGACAGTGCGGCACTCCCTCAGTACTGCACTCCCTCAGTACTGACCCTCTGACAGTGCGGCACTCCCTCAGCACTGACCCTCTGACAGTGCGGCACTCCCTCAACACTGACCCTCTGACAGTGCGGCACTCCCTCAGTACTGACCCTCTGACAGTGCGGCACTCCCTCAGCACTCCCTCAGCACTGACCCTCTGACAGTGCGGCACTCCCTCAGCACTGACCCTCTGACAGTGCGGCACTCCCTCAGTACTAACCCTCTGACAGTGCGGCACTCTCTCAGTACTAACCCTCTGACAGTGCGGCACCCCTTCAGCACTGACCCTCTGACAGTGCAGCACTCCCTCAGTACTAACCCTCTGACAGTGCGGCACTCTCTCAGTACTAACCCTCTGACAGTGCGGCACTCTCTCAGTACTGACCCTCTGACAGTGCGGCACTCTCTCAGCACTGACCCTCTGACAGTGCGGCACTCCCTCAGTACTGACCCTCTGACAGTGCGGCGCTCCCTCAGCACTGACCCTCTGACAGTGCGGCGCTCCCTCAGTACTGACCCTCTGACAGTGCGGCGCTCCCTCAGTACTGACCCTCTGACAGTGCGGCACTCCCTCAGCACTGACCCTCTGACAGTGCGGCGCTCCCTCAGCACTGACCCTCTGACAGTGCGGCACTCCCTCAGTACTGACCCTCTGACAGTGCGGCACTCCCTCAGTACTGACCCTCTGACAGTGCGGCACTCCCTCAGTACTGACCCTCTGACAGTGCGGCACTCCCTCAGTACTGACCCTCTGACAGTGCGGCACTCCCTCAGCACTGACCCTCTGACAGTGCGGCACTCCCTCAGCACTGACCCTCTGACCGTTTGGCGCTCCCTCAGTGCTGACCCTCTGACAGTGCGGCACTCCCTCAGTACTGCATGGAAATGTCGCAAAAACAGAAGATGCTGGAAAACCTCCGCAGGTCTGGCAGCATCTGTGGAGAGCAAATAGGGCCAACGTTTCGAGTTAGCCCTGACATCTCTCCACAGATGCTGTTGGACCTGCTGAGATTTTCCAGCCTTTTCTGTTTTTGTTTCAGATTCCAGCATCTGCAGGATTTTGCCTCCAGCATGGAAATGTCAGCCTGGGTTGTGGGCTTGAGTAACGAGTGGAACCCACAATCTCTCACTTCGAGGTGGTGAGTGCCACTCTGAGCAGTTTCTCACCCAGTCTTACCCAGGTCCGCATCGATGAGGATCGGCTCAGTGCCAGCAACCTGTGCCATTGCCTCCAAGTCCCGGTAATGCCAGCAATTCTTCGTAACATCGTTCTGAGGGGTGAAGGGTTTGCGAGTTTCTGTGAGTCGAACCACCCCAACAAGTTCGACCTCTTCTGTAATCTAGGGAAAGGAGATGACAAACAACTCGTCATCCTGAGAAAAAGATCCACAGTTCCCAGCACCGACTCTGAATGCTGCAAATGATTCCCCACTGATACTGAACCAGAGAGTCTCCACCCTCCTCCCGCCCCACCCCGCCTCTCGACACCTGTCCAATTTTGGCCCAAGCATGTTGACCTTGAAGCCAGCGAACGAGCAATTTGTATTGGTGGCGAGTTATGGAGACTGGTTGCCACAGGTTACTGAGGCCACAAAGTTCCCATCGCCACAAACTATCACAGAGGAGCGGTGGCCACTCAGCCCCGCAGTCCATGGACTCGCTCCTGTTTTGGTGTCCACCCACCCAGTGACTTGGCCTCTCTCCCTCACCGGCCCGTCTGTTGGCTCCTCTCACCTGTCCTCTGCTGCGAGTTTCGGGTTTGACCCTCGTTCTGGGTACAAAGCCCCTGTTCACCAGAATCCTCACCCTGAAATACAGAAATTCATCCAGAGGTCACAGCACGCAAGGAGCGACTGGCGATTAGTTTTACGCACACTATGATGGAGCTGATGGCTGGGACAGGGGGCTAGCCTCAGAGTAATGGGCTGAGTGGTCTGCTCACTGCCGATATCACAGGCCAACATCAAAACAAACTCATTTTTCCAACTAATTTGGAGTTTCAGTGGGAAAGACAAGCCGACGTGCTGTGGCTAACAGCAAAATACCTCAAGGACACATCAGGAAGAGAATAACCTCATGCTGTACCTGTCCTGGGAGTGTTTGATGGGGGCAGTGTAGAGGGAGCTTTACTCTGTATCTAACCCCGTGCTGTACCTGTCCTGGGAGTGTTTGATGGGGGCAGTGTAGAAGGAGCTTTACTCTGTATCTAACCCCATGCTGTACCTGTCCTGGGAGTGTTTGATGGGGACAGTGTAGAGGGAGCTTTACTCTGTATCTAACCCCATGCTGTACCTGTCCTGGGAGTGTTTGATGGGGGACAGTGTAGAGGGAGCTTTACTCTGTATCTAACCCCATGCTGTAGCTGTCCTGGGAGTGTTTGATGGGGAAAGTGTAGACGGAGCTTTACTCTGTATCTAACCCCATGCTGTAGCTGTCCTGGGAGTGTTTGATGGGGAAAGTGTAGACGGAGCTTTACTCTGTATCTAACCCCATGCTGTACCTGTCCTGGGAGTGTTTGATGGGGACGGTGTAGAGGGAGCTTTACCCTGTATCTAACCCCGTGCTGTACCTGTCCTGGGAGTGTTTGATGGGGAAAGTGTAGAGGGAGCTTTACTCTGTATCTAACCCCGTGTCGTACCTGTCCTGGGAGTGTTTGATGGGGACAGTGTAGAGGGAGCTTTACTCTGTATCTAACCCCGTGTCGTACCTGTCCTGGGAGTGTTTGATGGGGACAGTGTAGAGGGAGCTTTACTCTGTATCTAACCCCGTGCTGTACCTGTCCTGGGAGTGTTTGATGGGGACAGTGTAGAGGGAGCTTTACTCTGTATCTAACTCTGTGCTGTACCTGTCATGGGCGCTGAATGGCCTCCTCCTGTTCCTGTGTAACAGGCTCGAGGGGCTGAGTTGCTACCTCCTGTTCCTGAATGGCGCTCTGATACATACCCCAGGTCTGAGCAGTTGAATGGTGTGACTACATTGGCCCCGGTCTCTGTGCTGGATATCAGACGTCCAGCTTCCTGTTTCTCCTTGTTTGCGTCCACCCGCGATCGGGGCATGATGTAGAGCTCCGTTGAATGGTCAAACCTTCCTCGCACCCTCACTCGCCTGTACTCCAGCTCCTTCAGCTCCAGCGCTCTGCACAGAGAGCACACAAGGATTAGAGTTTGTGTTAGCACCGCCCTCCCCCGCCCACACACAGGACTGAACCCCAGGGCAATGACTGCAAATTTACTCAATCCCAGCCTCCCAAACACTGATTGTGGAAAGGACCAAAGACAGAGGGTCAGTGCGAGCCCGGAAAGGAAGGGCTTTCTCTCATGAGGAAAGGTTGAACAGGTTGGGCCTTTACCAACTGGAGTTTAGATGAGAGGTGATCTTATTAAAACATAAGATTTTGATTTGATTAATTGTCACAGTGAAAAGTATTGTTTCTTGCGCGCTATACAGACAAAACATACCGTTCATAGAGAAGGAAAGGAGAGGGTGCAGAATGTAGTGTTACAGTCATAGCTAGGGTGTAGAGAAAGATCAACTTGTTACGAGGTAGGTCCATTCAAAAGTCTGACAGCAACAGGGAAGAAGCTGTTCTTGAGTCGGTTGGGACGTGACCTCAGACTTTTATATCATTTTCTCTGAAGGAGGTGGAAAAGCGAATGTCTGGGGTGCGTGGGGTCCTTAATTATGCTGGCTGCTTTGCCAAGGCAGAGGGAAGTGTAGACAGAGTCAATGGATGGGAGGCTGGTTTGCGTGATGGATTGGGCTACATTCACGACCTTTTGTAGCTCCTTGCGGTCTTGGGCAGAGCAGGAGCCCATACCAAGCTGTGATACAACCAGAAAGAATGCTTTCTATGGTGCATCTGTAAAAGTTGGTGAGAGTCGTAGCTGACATGCCAAATTTCCTTAGTCTTCTGAGAAAGTAGAGACGTTGGTGAGCTTTCTTAACTATAGTGTCGGCATGGGGGGACCAGGACAGGTTGTTGGTGATCTGGACACCTAAAAACTTGAAGCTCTCGACCCTTTCTACTTTGTCCCCGTTGATGTAGACAGGGGCATGTTCTCCTTTACGCTTCCTGAAGTCGATGACAATCTCCTTTGTTTTGTTGACATGGAGGGAGAGATTATTGTTGCCGCACCAGTTCACCAGATTCTCTATCTCATTCCTGTACTCTGTCTCATCATTGTTTGAGATCAGCAAACTTGAAAATCGAATTGGAGGGGAATTTGGCCACACAGTCATAGGTGTATAAGGAGTATAGCAGGGGGTTGAGGACACAGCCCTGTTGGGGCACCGGTGTTGAGGATGATCGTGGAGGAGATGTTGTTGCCTATCCTTACTGATTGTGTTCTATGAGTTAGGAAGTTTAGGATCCAGTCGCAGAGGGAGGAACTGAGGCCCAGGCCACGGAGTTTGGAGATGAGTTTTGTAGGAATAATGGTGTTGAAGGCTGAGCTGTAGTCAATAAAGAGGAGTCTGACATAGGTGTCCTTGTTATCTAGGTGTTCCAGGGTTGGGTGCAGGGCCAGGGAGATGGCGTCTGCTGTGGACCCTGTTGCGGCAGTAGGCAAACTGTAGTGAACCCAGGCAGCCCAGGAGGATGGAACTGATTTGTGCCATGACTAACTTTTCGAAGCACTTCATAATGATGGACGTCAGAGCCACCGGCCGATAGTCATTAAGGCTTCGCTGCTGGCTTTTCTTTGGTACCGGGATGATGGTCATCTTCTTAAAGCAGATAGGGACCTCAGATTGTTGTAGATTCTGAGAGGGGATTGACAGGGTGGATGCTGAGAGGAAGTTTCCCCCTCTGGCGGGGGACATTTAAATTCAAGCAGTCTCCATGAGGAGGAATTTCCTCTCTCGGAATTCTCTCTCCCTGAGAACAGCACAGACTGGGTCACTGAATATGCCGTTACACAGATTTCTGATCAATAAAGGGAGTGGAGGGTTCAGACAGGGAGTGGAGTTGAGGCCACAATCACATCAGCTGTGACCTTATTGAACGGCAGAGCAGGTTCAGCGGCCGGATTCTTTTATATTCCTTTCGCAGTGTGTGGGCATCACTGGCTTGACCAGCATCTTTGCCCATCCCCAACTGCCCCTTGAGGTGGTGGTGGTGAGCTGTCTTCTTGAACCCGCTGCAGTCTATGAGGTGTAGGTACACCCACAGTGCTGTTAGGGAGGGAGTTCCAGGATTTTGACCCAGCGACAGTGAAGGAACGGCGATATATTTCCAAGCCAGGATGGTGAGTGACTTGGAGGGGAACTTCCAGGTGGTGGTGGGGGGGGGGTTCCCAGGTATCTGCTGCCCTTGTCTTTCTAGATGGTAACGGTCATGAGTTTGGAAGGCACAGGCTAAGAAACCTCGGTGAATTGCTGTAGTGCATCTTGTAGATGGTACACACGACTGCCATTGTGAATCAGTGGTGGAGGGAGTGAGTGTTTGTAGATGCCAATCAAGCGGGGCTGCTTTGTCCTGGATGGTGTTGAGTTTCTTGAGTGTTGGAGCTGCACCATCCAGGCAAGTGGGGAGTATTCCATCACACTCCTGACTTGTACCTTGTAGATGGTGAACAGGCTTTGGGGAGTCAGGGGGTGAGTTACTCACCACAGGATTCCCAGCCTCTGACCTGCTCTTGTAGCCACAGTATCCACATGGCCGGGTCCAGTATCCACATGGCCGGGTCCAGTTCTGTTTCTGACCCAGGATGTTGATAGTGGGGGATTCAGTGATAGTAATGCCATTGAATGTCAAGGGGTGATGGTTAGATCTTCTCTTGTTGGAGATGGTCATTGCCTGATACTTGTGTGGTGTGAATGCTACTTATTCTTTATAAGCCCAAGCCTGGATATTGTCCAGGTCTTGCTGCATTTGGACACCGACTGCTTCAGTATCTGGGGAGTTGCAAATGGTGCTGAACATTGTGCAGTCATCGGCAAACATCCCCACTTCTGACCTTATGATGGAGGGAAGGTCATTGATGAAGCAGCTGAAGATGGTTGGGTCTCGGACACTGACCCTGAGGGACTCCTGCAGTGATGTCCTGGAGCTGAGATGATTGACCTCCAACCACCACAACCATCTTGCTTCATGCTAGGTATGACTCCAACCAGCAGACGGGTTTCCCCCCCCCGATTCCCATTGACTCTTTGATGCCATACTCAGTCAAATGTTGTCTTGATATCAAGACCACTCACCCTGACCTCATCCTGAATTCAGCTCTTTTGTCCAATTTCACATTCCCAACTACCCTGATAACCACAGCGCCTCATGGATTTCATGGGGTCCAGAGCCGGTGTTGAGGAGTCCCGGGGCAACTCCCTCCTGTTGCCCTCGAACTTGGGTCAACTGATGCCATGGACAAAGACACTCAAACTCTTTAATTATTGTACAACAAGTCTCCTTTGTTGCACTCTAAGTTACCACAAAAGTATCAAACTTTACAACTAAACGTTAGCTCACCAGACATCAAACTTTGTAAAGTATTCAACCTCTGTCTACTTTGTTATACACTAAGTATTCAAAACCTCAGAATATTCAGACTCACAGCTTGGTCATTGGGATACTACCCATGGTCAGGCGGCCTGATCAGATTCTCCCTGATGGGTTTTGTTCCGATATCACCAAGTCCCAGACTCTGAGCGTTGCTGCTTCTTCTGTTGACCCTGCTGATGTTTCCGAATCTCTCCTTACACAGATATTGCTGGCACCGATCATGCTTCCAGTCACGTACTCACAGGACAGGCACTAATCAATCGCTGTCCTTTTGGTCACAAAAGCTGAAGAGTCGTGCCTCTGTCAGGGGTCGTATTTCTCTCAGGAACACAACACACAGATGTGTGTCCAATCACTATCTGTTAAAGGCATTGTGCAATTGGCTCCAGAGCCTGTTCCATAGCTGCACATCCTGTTCTTTGCTGCTCCTACTGTCCTTAGCCTCATACAGAGTTAGCCCTTCTAATCATCAGGCCTGGCTGGTGCCTTTATGAACACCCACCAGGCTACAGTCCCAACTGTATACCACTGTGCCACCACCTCTGGGTAGGACATACCCAGAGTTGGTGATGGCAATAGCTGGGACATTATCTGTAAGGTATGTTTCCATAATATACCAGGCTGTTGCTTGACTAGCCTGGGAGACAGCTCTCCCAATTTTGGCACAAGCCCCAGATGTTATCAGAGAGGATTTTGCAGGATTGACAGGGCTGGATTTGCTGTTATTTTAACAGACCGTAGCAGTTAAAAACAACTGAGTGGCTTATCAGGCCATTTCAGAGGGGTGTTGAGAGTCAACCACATTGCTGTGGCTCTGGGGTCACATGTAGGCCAGACCAGGTGAGGACGGCAGATTTCCTTCCCTAAAGAGCAATACTGAACAAGATGGGTTTTTAGTGTTTTTATCTGGGATTTGAAGTGATGTTGCCACAGCTTTAATCTGAGCCTCTGGATTTCGCTCCAGAGACATTCCCTGAACTCCAATAGTTCCCCTGAGATTGACCATTGCTCCTACTTCTTACAGCTGTGAAGCTGGGGGTCAGAGTTACTCACTCCAGACGCAGGGGGGTCAGAGTTCCTTACTCCAGACGCAGGGGGTCAGAGTTACTCACTCCAGGGGCAGGGGGTCAGAGTTCCTTACTCCAGACGCAGGGGGTCAGAGTTACTCACTCCAGACGCAGGGGGTCAGAGTTCCTCACTCCAGGGGCAGGGGGTCAGAGTTCCTCACTCCAGGGGCAGGGGGTCAGAGTTCTTCACTCCAGGGGCAGGGGGTCAGAGTTCTTCACTCCAGGGGCAGGGGGTCAGAGTTCCTCACTCCAGACGCAGGGGGTCAGAGCTCCTTACTCCAGAGGCAGGGGGTCAGAGTTCCTTACTCCAGACGCAGGGGGTCAGAGTTCCTTACTCCAGACGCAGGGGGTCAGAGTTCCTTACTCCAGACGCAGGGGGTCAGAGTTCCTTACTCCAGACGCAGGGGGTCAGAGTTCCTTACTCCAGGGGCAGAGGGTCAGAGTTCCTCACTCCAGGGGCAGAGGGTCAGAGTTCCTCACTCCAGACGCAGGGGGTCAGAGTTCCTTACTCCAGACGCAGGGGGTCAGAGTTCCTCACTCCAGACGCAGGGGGTCAGAGTTCCTTACTCCAGACGCAGGGGGGTCAGAGATCCTCACTCCAGACGCAGGGGGTCAGAGTTCCTTACTCCAGACGCAGGGGGTCAGAGTTCCTTACTCCAGACGCAGGGGGTCAGAGTTCCTCACTCCAGACGCAGGGGGTCAGAGTTCCTTACTCCAGACGCAGGGGGTCAGAGTTCCTCACTCCAGGGGCAGGGGGTCAGAGTTCCTTACTCCAGACGCAGGGGGTCAGAGTTCCTTACTCCAGACGCAGGGGGTCAGAGTTCCTTACTCCAGACGCAGGGGGTCAGAGTTCCTCACTCCAGACGCAGGGGGTCAGAGTTCCTTACTCCAGACGCAGGGGGTCAGAGTTCCTCACTCCAGGGGCAGAGGGTCAGAGTTCCTCACTCCAGGGGCAGAGGGTCAGAGTTACTCACTCCAGACGCAGGGGGTCAGAGTTACTCACTCCAGGGGCAGGGGGTCAGAGTTCCTCACTCCAGACGCAGGGGGTCAGAGTTCCTCACTCCAGACGCAGGGGGTCAGAGTTCCTCACTCCAGACGCAGGGGGTCAGAGTTCCTTACTCCAGGGGCAGAGGGTCAGAGTTACTCACTCCAGGGGCAGAGGGTCAGAGTTACTCACTCCAGACGCAGGGGGTCAGAGTTACTCACTCCAGGGGCAGGGGGTCAGAGTTCCTCACTCCAGACGCAGGGGGTCAGAGTTCCTTACTCCAGACGCAGGGGGTCAGAGTTCCTCACTCCAGACGCAGGGGGTCAGAGTTCCTTACTCCAGACGCAGGGGGTCAGAGTTCCTTACTCCAGGGGCAGGGGGTCAGAGTTCCTTACTCCAGGGGCAGAGGGTCAGAGTTCCTCACTCCAGAGGCAGGGGGTCAGAGTTACTTACTCCAGACGCAGGGGGTCAGAGTTACTTACTCCAGACGCAGGGGGTCAGAGTTCCTCACTCCAGACGCAGGGGGTCAGAGTTCCTCACTCCAGACGCAGGGGGTCAGAGTTCCTTACTCCAGACGCAGGGGGTCAGAGTTCCTCACTCCAGACGCAGGGGGTCAGAGTTCCTCACTCCAGACGCAGGGGGTCAGAGTTACTTACTCCAGACGCAGGGGGTCAGAGTTCCTCACTCCAGACGCAGGGGGTCAGAGTTCCTCACTCCAGACGCAGGGGGTCAGAGTTCCTCACTCCAGACGCAGGGGGTCAGAGTTCCTTACTCCAGGGGCAGAGGGTCAGAGTTACTCACTCCGGGGGCAAGGGGTCAGAGTTACTCACTCCAGAGGCAGGGGGTCAGAGTTACTTACTCCAGACGCAGGGGGTCAGAGTTACTTACTCCAGACGCAGGGGGTCAGAGTTCCTCACTCCAGACGCAGGGGGTCAGAGTTCCTCACTCCAGACGCAGAGGGTCAGAGTTACTCACTCCAGGGGCAGAGGGTCAGAGTTCCTCACTCCAGACGCAGAGGGTCAGAGTTACTCACTCCAGACGTAGGGGGTCAGAGTTACTCACTCCGGGGGCAAGGGGTCAGAGTTACTTACTCCAGACGCAGGGGGTCAGAGTTCCTCACTCCAGACGCAGGGGGTCAGAGTTCCTCACTCCAGACGCAGGGGGTCAGAGTTCCTTACTCCAGACGCAGGGGGTCAGAGTTCCTTACTCCAGACGCAGGGGGGTCAGAGATCCTCACTCCAGACGCAGGGGGTCAGAGTTCCTTACTCCAGACGCAGGGGGTCAGAGTTCCTTACTCCAGACGCAGGGGGTCAGAGTTCCTTACTCCAGACGCAGGGGGTCAGAGTTCCTTACTCCAGGGGCAGAGGGTCAGAGTTCCTCACTCCAGGGGCAGAGGGTCAGAGTTCCTCACTCCAGACGCAGGGGGTCAGAGTTCCTTACTCCAGACGCAGGGGGTCAGAGTTCCTCACTCCAGACGCAGGGGGTCAGAGTTCCTTACTCCAGACGCAGGGGGGTCAGAGATCCTCACTCCAGACGCAGGGGGTCAGAGTTCCTTACTCCAGACGCAGGGGGTCAGAGTTCCTTACTCCAGACGCAGGGGGTCAGAGTTCCTCACTCCAGACGCAGGGGGTCAGAGTTCCTTACTCCAGACGCAGGGGTTCAGAGTTCCTCACTCCAGGGGCAGGGGGTCAGAGTTCCTTACTCCAGACGCAGGGGGTCAGAGTTCCTTACTCCAGACGCAGGGGGTCAGAGTTCCTTACTCCAGACGCAGGGGGTCAGAGTTCCTCACTCCAGACGCAGGGGGTCAGAGTTCCTTACTCCAGACGCAGGGGGTCAGAGTTCCTCACTCCAGGGGCAGAGGGTCAGAGTTCCTCACTCCAGGGGCAGAGGGTCAGAGTTACTCACTCCAGACGCAGGGGGTCAGAGTTACTCACTCCAGGGGCAGGGGGTCAGAGTTCCTCACTCCAGACGCAGGGGGTCAGAGTTCCTCACTCCAGACGCAGGGGGTCAGAGTTCCTCACTCCAGACGCAGGGGGTCAGAGTTCCTTACTCCAGGGGCAGAGGGTCAGAGTTCCTCACTCCAGGGGCAGAGGGTCAGAGTTACTCACTCCAGACGCAGGGGGTCAGAGTTACTCACTCCAGGGGCAGGGGGTCAGAGTTCCTCACTCCAGACGCAGGGGGTCAGAGTTCCTTACTCCAGACGCAGGGGGTCAGAGTTCCTCACTCCAGACGCAGGGGGTCAGAGTTCCTTACTCCAGACGCAGGGGGTCAGAGTTCCTTACTCCAGGGGCAAGGGGTCAGAGTTACTCACTCCAGAGGCAGAGGGTCAGAGTTACTCACTCCAGACGCAGGGGGTCAGAGTTCCTCACTCCAGACGCAGGGGGTCAGAGTTACTTACTCCAGACGCAGGGGGTCAGAGTTCCTCACTCCAGACGCAGGGGGTCAGAGTTCCTCACTCCAGACGCAGGGGGTCAGAGTTCCTTACTCCAGACGCAGGGGGTCAGAGTTCCTCACTCCAGACGCAGGGGGTCAGAGTTCCTCACTCCAGACGCAGGGGGTCAGAGTTACTTACTCCAGACGCAGGGGGTCAGAGTTCCTCACTCCAGACGCAGGGGGTCAGAGTTCCTCACTCCAGACGCAGGGGGTCAGAGTTCCTCACTCCAGACGCAGGGGGTCAGAGTTCCTTACTCCAGGGGCAGAGGGTCAGAGTTCCTCACTCCAGAGGCAGGGGGTCAGAGTTACTTACTCCAGACGCAGGGGGTCAGAGTTACTTACTCCAGACGCAGGGGGTCAGAGTTCCTCACTCCAGACGCAGGGGGTCAGAGTTCCTCACTCCAGACGCAGGGGGTCAGAGTTCCTTACTCCAGACGCAGGGGGTCAGAGTTCCTCACTCCAGACGCAGGGGGTCAGAGTTCCTCACTCCAGACGCAGGGGGTCAGAGTTACTTACTCCAGACGCAGGGGGTCAGAGTTCCTCACTCCAGACGCAGGGGGTCAGAGTTCCTTACTCCAGACGCAGGGGGTCAGAGTTCCTTACTCCAGACGCAGGGGGTCAGAGTTCCTTACTCCAGGGGCAGAGGGTCAGAGTTCCTCACTCCAGGGGCAGAGGGTCAGAGTTCCTCACTCCAGACGCAGGGGGTCAGAGTTCCTTACTCCAGACGCAGGGGGTCAGAGTTCCTCACTCCAGACGCAGGGGGTCAGAGTTCCTTACTCCAGACGCAGGGGGGTCAGAGATCCTCACTCCAGACGCAGGGGGTCAGAGTTCCTTACTCCAGACGCAGGGGGTCAGAGTTCCTTACTCCAGACGCAGGGGGTCAGAGTTCCTCACTCCAGACGCAGGGGGTCAGAGTTCCTTACTCCAGACGCAGGGGTTCAGAGTTCCTCACTCCAGGGGCAGGGGGTCAGAGTTCCTTACTCCAGACGCAGGGGGTCAGAGTTCCTTACTCCAGACGCAGGGGGTCAGAGTTCCTTACTCCAGACGCAGGGGGTCAGAGTTCCTCACTCCAGATGCAGGGGGTCAGAGTTCCTTACTCCAGACGCAGGGGGTCAGAGTTCCTCACTCCAGGGGCAGAGGGTCAGAGTTCCTCACTCCAGGGGCAGAGGGTCAGAGTTACTCACTCCAGACGCAGGGGGTCAGAGTTACTCACTCCAGGGGCAGGGGGTCAGAGTTCCTCACTCCAGACGCAGGGGGTCAGAGTTCCTCACTCCAGACGCAGGGGGTCAGAGTTCCTCACTCCAGACGCAGGGGGTCAGAGTTCCTTACTCCAGGGGCAGAGGGTCAGAGTTACTCACTCCAGACGCAGGGGGTCAGAGTTACTCACTCCAGGGGCAGGGGGTCAGAGTTCCTCACTCCAGACGCAGGGGGTCAGAGTTCCTTACTCCAGACGCAGGGGGTCAGAGTTCCTCACTCCAGACGCAGGGGGTCAGAGTTCCTTACTCCAGACGCAGGGGGTCAGAGTTCCTTACTCCAGGGGCAAGGGGTCAGAGTTACTCACTCCAGAGGCAGAGGGTCAGAGTTACTCACTCCAGACGCAGGGGGTCAGAGTTCCTCACTCCAGACGCAGGGGGTCAGAGTTACTTACTCCAGACGCAGGGGGTCAGAGTTCCTCACTCCAGACGCAGGGGGTCAGAGTTCCTCACTCCAGACGCAGGGGGTCAGAGTTCCTTACTCCAGACGCAGGGGGTCAGAGTTCCTCACTCCAGACGCAGGGGGTCAGAGTTCCTCACTCCAGACGCAGGGGGTCAGAGTTACTTACTCCAGACGCAGGGGGTCAGAGTTCCTCACTCCAGACGCAGGGGGTCAGAGTTCCTCACTCCAGACGCAGGGGGTCAGAGTTCCTCACTCCAGACGCAGGGGGTCAGAGTTCCTTACTCCAGGGGCAGAGGGTCAGAGTTCCTCACTCCAGAGGCAGGGGGTCAGAGTTACTTACTCCAGACGCAGGGGGTCAGAGTTACTTACTCCAGACGCAGGGGGTCAGAGTTCCTCACTCCAGACGCAGGGGGTCAGAGTTCCTCACTCCAGACGCAGGGGGTCAGAGTTCCTTACTCCAGACGCAGGGGGTCAGAGTTCCTCACTCCAGACGCAGGGGGTCAGAGTTCCTCACTCCAGACGCAGGGGGTCAGAGTTACTTACTCCAGACGCAGGGGGTCAGAGTTCCTCACTCCAGACGCAGGGGGTCAGAGTTCCTCACTCCAGACGCAGGGGGTCAGAGTTCCTCACTCCAGACGCAGGGGGTCAGAGTTCCTTACTCCAGGGGCAGAGGGTCAGAGTTACTCACTCCGGGGGCAAGGGGTCAGAGTTACTCACTCCAGAGGCAGGGGGTCAGAGTTACTTACTCCAGACGCAGGGGGTCAGAGTTACTTACTCCAGACGCAGGGGGTCAGAGTTCCTCACTCCAGACGCAGGGGGTCAGAGTTCCTCACTCCAGACGCAGAGGGTCAGAGTTACTCACTCCAGGGGCAGAGGGTCAGAGTTCCTCACTCCAGACGCAGAGGGTCAGAGTTACTCACTCCAGACGCAGGGGGTCAGAGTTACTCACTCCGGGGGCAAGGGGTCAGAGTTACTTACTCCAGACGCAGGGGGTCAGAGTTCCTCACTCCAGACGCAGGGGGTCAGAGTTCCTCACTCCAGACGCAGGGGGTCAGAGTTCCTTACTCCAGACGCAGGGGGTCAGAGTTCCTTACTCCAGGGGCAGAGGGTCAGAGTTACTCACTCCAGAGGCAGAGGGTCAGAGTTACTCACTCCGGGGGCAAGGGGTCAGAGTTACTCACTCCAGAGGCAGGGGGTCAGAGTTCCTCACTCCAGAGGCAGGGGGTCAGAGTTACTTACTCCAGAGGCAGAGGGTCAGAGTTCCTCACTCCAGGGGCAGGGGGTCAGAGTTACTCACTCCAGGGGCAGAGGGTCAGAGTTACTCACTCCAGAGGCAGAGGGTCAGAGTTACTCACTCCGGGGGCAAGGGGTCAGAGTTACTCACTCCGGGGGCAAGGGGTCAGAGTTCCTCACTCCAGAGGCAGGGGGTCAGAGTTCCTTACTCCAGACGCAGGGGGTCAGAGCTCCTTACTCCAGGGGCTGGGGATCAGAGTTACTCACTCCAGAGGCAGGGGCAGGGGGTCAGAGTTACTCACTCCAAGGGCAGGGGGTCAGAGTTACTCACTCCAAGGGCTGGGGGTCAGAGTTACTCACTCCAAGGGCTGGGGGTCAGAGTTACTCACTCCAGAGGCAGAGGGTCAGAGTTACTCACTCCGGGGGCAAGGGGTCAGAGTTACTTACTCCAGAGGCAGAGGGTCAGAGTTCCTCACTCCAGGGGCAGGGGGTCAGAGTTACTCACTCCAGGGGCAGAGGGTCAGAGTTCCTCACTCCAGACGCAGAGGGTCAGAGTTACTCACTCCAGACGCAGGGGGTCAGAGTTACTCACTCCGGGGGCAAGGGGTCAGAGTTACTTACTCCAGACGCAGGGGGTCAGAGTTCCTCACTCCAGACGCAGGGGGTCAGAGTTCCTCACTCCAGACGCAGGGGGTCAGAGTTCCTTACTCCAGACGCAGGGGGTCAGAGTTCCTTACTCCAGGGGCAGAGGGTCAGAGTTACTCACTCCAGAGGCAGAGGGTCAGAGTTACTCACTCCGGGGGCAAGGGGTCAGAGTTACTCACTCCAGAGGCAGGGGGTCAGAGTTCCTCACTCCAGAGGCAGGGGGTCAGAGTTACTTACTCCAGAGGCAGAGGGTCAGAGTTCCTCACTCCAGGGGCAGGGGGTCAGAGTTACTCACTCCAGGGGCAGAGGGTCAGAGTTACTCACTCCAGAGGCAGAGGGTCAGAGTTACTCACTCCGGGGGCAAGGGGTCAGAGTTACTCACTCCGGGGGCAAGGGGTCAGAGTTCCTCACTCCAGAGGCAGGGGGTCAGAGTTCCTTACTCCAGACGCAGGGGGTCAGAGCTCCTTACTCCAGGGGCTGGGGATCAGAGTTACTCACTCCAGAGGCAGGGGCAGGGGGTCAGAGTTACTCACTCCAAGGGCAGGGGGTCAGAGTTACTCACTCCAAGGGCTGGGGGTCAGAGTTACTCACTCCAAGGGCTGGGGGTCAGAGTTACTCACTCCAAGGGCAGGGGGTCAGAGTTACTCACTCCAAGGGCAGGGGGTCAGAGTTACTCACTCCAAGGGCAGGGGCTGGGGGTCAGAGTTACTCACTCCAGAGGCAGGGGCTGGGGGTCAGAGTTACTCACTCCAGAGGCAGGGGCTGGGGGTCAGTGTTACTCACTCCAAGGGCAGGGGCTGGGGGTCAGAGTTACTCACTCCAGGGGCAGGGGCTGGGGGTCAGAGTGCGTTCTCTCCTTCAGTTCTTTGATAAGCTGCAGTTTCCATTTCCGACGCTGAACCTGGAAAGACAGAGAAATAATCAGACCCCGCCCAGAAAACCCACCCCCACCACCTCCCGGGCCCCACCCACCTCCCCAGACAGGCCCCACTCCCTCAAGGTTACCTGCCAGGTTCCGAGGCCAAAGGTGGCGGCTGGGATTAGGAGCAGAGCCCACTTCAGGATGGAATTGTCAGCACCTTCAGCAACCGCTGTGGTGGCGATGTGCGCTCCATTGCGTCTCACAACCCCTGCAGCCCAAACACACACAGCAGCATTAACCATCGCTCTGGGCCCAGACTCCCCATCACTATAACACCCTCCAGACTTACAACCCTCGGATCCCAACTTTAATCCCTCCACTGCTGGCAGCCGTGCCTTCAGCTGCCTGAGCCCCGAGTTCCAGAATTCCCTCCCTAAGACACTCGCTAAAACCCACCCTCGGCTGACCTGCCCTGTCTGTTGGTATGATGCAATGTCAAATTCTGTTTGAATCACCCTTTTCTGAATCAGCTTGACATGTTTTCACTAACTAAAGGTGCTATATAAATGCGAGGTGGAAGTATTCCCAAGCTGTGATTGCAGAGTGAGGAGAGTTCCTTACCATTGAACTTTGATCTGACACCGGGGAAGGTCAGGTGAGTTCCAGTGACCACTTCTGCTGAGCGAACATTCAGTACCTGAGAGAAAAGAACCCAGAAAGATTTAAAAGGGCTCAACACCAGGGATTCCTGTGGGCCCCACCGATACACTGCCGATGTCTTCCTTAAGACTCCATGCTTAATACAAGGCAGAGAGCTCAGAATCATAGAATCCTCTGCAGGAGGCTATTCGGCCCATCGAGTCTGCACCAACTCTCCGAAGGGCCAACTTGCCCATCCAGACCCCACCCATAACCCTGCACTATTCGGCCCATCCTGCCAGTGCTGGCTCCTTTAAGAAGCTATCCAATCACGGAACAAATCTCACCAGAACATTCAATACACGATGATTCTGGAAAATGGAGAGGAGATTCAGCCTTAAACTGAGTTCCAAGAGGCTGCAGTGTCTGAGCTGTGCTTATACAGCGACAGATCTGTATCCAGGACTTCGTGCACAAGATAAGGCTGAAGAATTTGCAACAATCTTCAGCCAGAAGTGCCGAGTGGATGATCCATCTCAGCCTCCTCCAGTGGTCCCCAGCGTCACAGATGTCAGTCTTCAGCCAATCGATTCACTCCATGTGATATCAAGAAACGGTTGGAGGCAGTGGATACGGCAAAGGCAATGGGCCCTGATAACATTCCAGCAATAGTACTGAAGACTTGCGCTCCAGAATTTGCCACTCCCCTGGCCAAGCTCTTCCAGTACAGTTACAACACTGGCATCTACCCAGCAATGTGGAAAATTGCCCACATATGTCCTATACACAAAAAGCAGGACAAATTCAACCTGGGCAATTACCACCCAATCAGTCTACTCTCGATCAGCAGTAAAGTGATGGAAGGGGTCATCGACAGCGCTATCAAGCAGCACCTGCCCAGCAATAATCTGCTCAGTGACGCCCAGTTTGGGTTTTGCCAGGGTCACTCAGCTCCTGACCTCATTACAGCCTTGGTTCAAACATGGACAAAAGTGCTGAATGTCAGATGTTTTGTTTTAACACATTTACAGGATGTGGGCTTCGCTCGTCAGTATTTACTGTCCATCCCTAATTGCCCTCAAAAAGATGATAGTAAGCTGCTTTCTTGAGCCACTGCAGTCTCTGAAGTGTAGGTACAGTCATGGGGAGGAATTCCAGGATTTTGACTCGGTGACAGTGAAGGAACGGCGATAAATTTCCAAGACAGGATGGTGAGTTACTTGGAGGAGAACTTGTAGGTGGTGATGTTCTCAGGTATCTGCTGCCCTTGCTCTTCTAGATGGTATGGGTCGTGGGTTTGGAAGGTGCTGCCTAAGGTGCCTTGGGGAGTTCCTGCAGTGCATCTTGCAGATGGTACACACGGCTGTCACTGTGTCAATGGTGGAGAGAGTGAATGTTGAAGGTGGTGGATGGGGTGTCAGTCAAGTGGGCTGCTTTGTCCTGGATGGTGTTGAGCTTTTTGAGTGTTGTTGGAGCTGCACCCATCCAGGGAAGTGGGGAGTATTCCATCACACTTCTGACTTGTGCCTTGTAGATGGTGGACAGACTTTGGGGAGTCAGGAGGTGAGTTACTCGCCACAGGATTCCTAGTGAGGAGTATTCCATTGCATTCCTGATTTCATAGAATCATAGAAACCCTACAGTACAGAAAGAGGCCATTCGGCCTGTCGAGTCTGCACCGACCACAATCCCACCCAGGCCCTACTCCCATATCCCTACACATTTTACCCTCTAATCCCTCTAACCTACGCATCTCAGGACACTAAGGGGCAATTTTAGCCTGGCCAATCAACCTAACCCGCACATCTTTGGACTGTGGGAGGAAACCGGAGCACCCGGAGGAAACCCACGCAGACCACGAGGAGAATGTGCAGACTCCACACAGACAGTGACCCAAGCCGGGATTCGAACCTAGGAGCCTGGAGCTGTGAAGCAGCAGTGCTAACCACTGTGCTACCGTGCCGCCCTTTCTTTGTGTCTTGTAGATGGTGGATAGGCTTTGAGGAGTTAGGTGAGTTACTCATCGCAGTATTCCCAGTCTCTGACCTGCTCTGGTAGCCACTGTGTTTATATGGCTGGTCCAGTTCAATTTCTGGTGAATGATCACCCCCCAGGATATTGATAATGTAGGGGATTTCAGTGATGGCAACATCGTTGAATGAGAGTGACTGCCATTTATATTCAGCTGCTTCATCAATGATCTTCCCTCCATCATAAGGTCAGAAGTGGGGATGTTTGCCGATGACTGCACAATGTTCAGCACCATTCGCGACTCCCCAGATACTGAAGCAGTCGGTGTCCAAATGCAGCAAGACCTGGACAATATCCAGGCTGGGACTGACAAGTGACATTCACGCCACACAAGGTCCAGACAATGGCCATCTCCAACAGGAGAGAATCCAAACATCCCCCCCTTACATTTAATAGCTTTAACATCACTAAATCCCCCACTGTTAACACCCTGGGGGTTAGCATTGACCAGAAACTCAGCTGGACTGGATTACACTGTGCAGACTCTGCGCGTTCTCCCCGTTCTCCCCGTGTCTGCGCGTTCTCCCCGTGTCTGCGCGTTCTCCCCGTGTCTGCGCGTTCTCCCCGTGTCTGCGCGTTCTCCCAGTGTCTGCGCGTTCTCCCCGTGTCTGCGCGTTCTCCCCGTGTCTGCGCGTTCTCCCCGTGTCTGCGCGTTCTCCCCGTGTCTGCGCGTTCTCCCCGTGTCTGCGCGTTCTCCCCGTGTCTGCGCGTTCTCCCCGTGTCTGCGCGTTCTCCCCGTGTCTGCGCGTTCTCCCCGTGTCTGCGCGTTCTCCCCGTGTCTGCGCGTTCTCCCCGTGTCTGCGCGTTCTCCCCGTGTCTGCGCGTTCTCCCCGTGTCTGCGCGTTCTCCCCCGTGTCTGCGCGTTCTCCCCGTGTCTGCGCGTTCTCCCCGTGTCTGCGCGTTCTCCCCGTGTCTGCGCGTTCTCCCCGTGTCTGCGCGTTCTCCCCGTGTCTGCGCGTTCTCCCCGTGTCTGCGCGTTCTGCCCGTGTCTGCGTGGGTTTCCTCCCACAGCCCAAAGGTGTGTGGGTTAGGCTGATTGGCTGTGCTAAATTGCCCCTCAGTGTCCCATTGGCCACGGTGGATGCACAGGGAGGGTGGGAGAGTCACTGCAGACTCGATGAGCTGAATGGCCTCCTGCACTGTGTATAAACACTGAGGCTCCAAATCCCCCGAGAAAGGGGCAGGGAGAGCGCGGGGTCGCAGGCCTCCAGCTGCCCCCCATCCCGGGGACCGGCGGGAACTCACCCGGCGGCAGACAACCCGCAGCATCCTCACCCGGAACCTCCGCTACACTTCCGGGTCACAATTTCCGGCTCACACACGGAAAGCGCCATCTTGTTCACGGGGCGGGGCTGGGGTGAAGGGAGGGCGGCCGAGGGGGCGGGGCCGGGGTGAGGGGGGCGGGGCCGGGGTGAAGGGAGGGCGGCCGAGGGGTGAGGGGGGCGGGGCCGGGGTCTCTGTTTTGGATCAGTTGCTGCCGCAGGATGTGCGGCTGATGTTTGGCCCTGTGGCCGGGTCTGCCAGGGAATCTCAGCGCCCCCACCCTCTGACCCCTAACCCCGACCCTCTGACCCTAACCCCGACCCTCTGACCCTAACCCCCACCCTCTGACCCCTAACCCCGACCCTCTGACCCTAACCCCGACCCTCTGACCCTAACCCCCACCCTCTGACCCCTAACCCCGACCCTCTGACCCTAACCCTCTGGCACAACGTCCACCCTCTAACCCTAACCCCTCCCCTCCGACCTTAACCCTTTGAGTTAGTCTCAGGTAACAATATCATTCTCGACCAGACAAAACCCCAAACTAATCATGTGATTCCTCAATGGACAGCACTTACTGAACAATCCTGAGTGTGCCAACTACAGTAAGAAGTCTCACAACACCAGGTTAAAGTCCAACAGGTTTATTTGGTAGCAAAAGCCATGAGCTTTCGGAGCCTTAAGCCCTTCATCAGGTGAGTGAAGAGTTCAGTTCACAAACAGGGCCTATAAAGACACAAATTCAATTACACCATAATGGTTAGAATGCGACTCTTAACAGGTAATCAAATCTTTACAGGTACAGACAATGTGAGTGGAGAGAAGGTTAAGCACAGGTTAAAGAGATGTGTATTGTCTCCAGCCAGGACAGTTAGTGAGATTTTGCAAGCCCAGGCAAGATAGTGTGACATGAACCCAAGATCCTGGCCGAGGTCGTCCTCATGCGTGTGGAACTTGGCCATCAGTTTCTGCTCAGCGATTCTGCGTTGTGTGTCGTGAAGGCCGCCTTGGAGAACACTTACCCGAAGATCAGAGGATGAATGCCTGTGACTGCTGAAGTGTTCCCCGACTGGAAGGGAACACTCCTGCCTGGTGATTGTTGAGTGGAGTCCATTCTTCCATTGTCATAGTGTCTGCATGGTCTCGCCAATGTACCAAACCTCGGGACATCCTTTCCTGCAGCGTATCAGGTAGACAATGTTGGCCGAGTCACAAGAGTATGTACCGTGTACTTGGTGGATGGTGTTTTCACGTGAGATGATGGCATCTGTGTCGATGATCCGGCACGTCTTGCAGAGGTTGCTGTGGCAGGGTTATGTGGTGACGTGGTCACTGTTCTCCTGAAGGCTGGGTAGTTTGCTGCGGACAATGGTCTGTTTGAGGTTGTGCAGTTGTCTGAAAGCAAGATGTGGGGACGGCCTTGGCGAGATGTTCATCTTCATAGATGACAGAAGAAAATGTCTTAGCTTCTCCGCTCCGGGGAAGTACTGGACGACAAAAGATATTCTGTCCGCCGTGTCCTGTGTTTGTCTTCTGAGGAGGTCTGTGCGATGTTTCATTTTTCAAATTGAGTTTGTGTCTATATATGCCCTGTTTGTGAACTGAACTCTTCACTCACCTGATGAAGGAGCAGTGCTCCGAAAGCTTGTGGTTTTTGCTACCAAATAAACCTGTTGGACTTTAACCTGGTGTTGTGAGACTTCTTCCTGTGTTTACCCCAGTCCAACGCCGGCATCTCCACATCATGTGCCAACTACACCAGGAACCAGTTTAATAATAGCTGAGCTTGTAATGTGGTTTACGCTTGCTAGCAGCGACATTCAAGCCCAGAGCCTCATTCATTATAAACAAAGGAACACAAACAAGCCTTGTGATTTTTTTGAATTATTGGTAACTTCAGGAACCTCTAGTTTCCTATTGCTTCCTCCATGGCAGTGCCTTCGTGAAACAGACATGACTTGTCAACCAATCAGCACTCTTTTTCATGTAGTATAAAATGATTTTTTTTAAAAAATTGGAATTCTTGCATTTGTCCTGATGAGTGCAAGACGAAAAATTTCAACATGTCTCTCTTTGCAGTAATGTTCAAGAAAGCTAAGCCTGATCATTTAATGTAAGTGCACTTCTAACATCTGCTGCTAATTATTATTGGCAATGTCAATCAACTATTACAAGTTCCTCATTCCTCCAGATTTTAATTGTTGTGACTTTAAAAAAATTGAGTTGTCACACAATCTTTACACGTGTAGAAAGAGGCCATTCAGCCCATCGAGTCTCCAGCAACTCTCCCACCCACCCTATCCCCGTCACCCTGTGCATCCACCATGCCCTGCATAACAAAGTCTAGGACATTAATATGGGGCCCCAGCACTGAATCCTGGGGAAGTCCACTACAAACCTTCCCCCAGTCTGAAAAACCATTCCAATGTCTTAAGCAGGTCCATCTCCACCACATCAAACAGCATTACCCTCATCAACCCTGTTACCTCATCAAAAAATTCAAGCAAATTACTGAAACAATATGCCCCGAAACTATGCTCATTTTCCTTAAATAACCTGCATTTGCTGAAGTGATGAGTAATTTTGTCCCAAATTATCATTTCTTCCCCAGCACCAAGGTTAAACTGACTGGCATATAGTTGCTGGGCTATCTTTCCATCCTTTTTAAAACAAGGGTAACAATTGCAATTCTCCAGTTCTCTGGCATTGAGTCTAAGGAACATTGGAAAATTATGGCCACTATCTCCGCAATTTCCACTCTCATTTCTTTCAGAATCCTTGGATGCATCTAATTTGGTTCCAGTTCCTTGTCAACTTTTAAGTACAGACTGCCAATCCAATATCTTCTCCATTTCAATTTGAAACCCTTTCAGTGTTTGAACTGTCTCCTCTTTCACCATGAACTGGGTAGCATCTTCTTCCTTGGAAAAGACAGATGTAAAGTATTCAATTAATACCTCGACATGCAGATGCCTCCATGTCTAAATCTCCTTTTTGGTCTCTAATCGAACCCTAACCTCTTTTTACCACTATTTTACTATTTATATGCCAATAGAAGACTTTTAGATTTTCTTTAATGTTAGCTGCCAGTCTCTTCTCATACTCTGCCTTTACTTCTCTTATTTTCTGATTCAAATCTCCTCTGAACCTTCTACCTCACATTGATAGCAACTGCCTGACCGAAGTATAATTGGTATTAAACAGCAAGGACAGCCTACTAAGAGCAGGCACTATTTGTTGGTCTGTCATAGGACATTTTGAGCCTGTGCATCGACACTGCATTATTCACAATAAGCTGCACAATATTTTCAAGCAGCATCTTTATTTGTCCATGTTCTTACAAAGAAGCTTAAGGTGAAAAAGCTTGGAAGTATGACTCAAGATGAACAGATCTGGAAGCATCAGCCTTGGTAGCCTGCCACAATAAAGCAGCTTCTCTGCTCTTGTCAAACCCAAAACGCAAGACAAACACCACACATGTAAATCCATTTCCAAAACATCTTTTAATTGAATGAACTTTCCCCGTAGTGGTTTCCTTTCAGGGACAGACACCTACTGTTGCTTTTCTTTTTAATCAAAGTGGAATTCAGAGTGCCACTTGGGGGTCATTTTTCTGACATTCATCTGGAGAGATATTGCCTCCTTTCATGTTTTGCTTGGCTCGGGTATATTGATAGTTGGAATGAGTTATATTCCATCTCACTACACCTGGGATTTACAGTATGATTCTTATTTAAACTTTACAGTGTTGGGGGTTCAGTGTTTGCGGGAGTTCAGTGTCTGCAAGGGGGGTTCAGTGTTTGGGGGGGTTCAGTGTTTCTGGAGTTCAGTGTTTGTGAGGAGGGTTCAGTGTTTCTGGGGGTTTCAGTGTTTGGAGGGTTTCAGTGTTTGGAGGGGTTCAGTGTTTGGGGGGTGTTGAGTGTTTGGGGGTTCAGTGTTTGGGGGGTTGAGTGTTTGCGAGGGGGGTTGAGTGTTTGGGGGGTTGAGCGTTGGGAGTGGGTTGGCTGTTTGGGAGGGTTCAGTGTTTTGGGGGTTCAGTGTTTGCGGGGGTTCAGTGTCTGCAAGGGGGGGTTCAGTGTTTGGGGGGGGTTCAGTGTTTCTGGAGTTCAGTGTTTGTGAGGGGGGTTCAGTGTTTCTGGGGGTTTCAGTGTTTGGAGGATTTCAGTGTTTGGAGGGGTTCAGTGTTTGGGAGGGTGTTGAGTGTTTGGGGGTTGAGTGTTTGGGGGGTTGAGTGTTTGCGAGGGGGGTTGAGTGTTTGGGGGGTTGAGTGTTGGGAGTGGGTTGGCTGTTTGGGGGGGTTGAGTGTTTTGGGGGTTCAGTGTTTGCAGGGGGTTGAGTGCGGGGGTTGAGTGTTTGGGGGGTTGAGTGTTTGGGGGGTTCAGTGTTTTGGGGGTTCAGTGTTGTGGGGGGTTGTATTTGCAGAGGATTCAGTGTTTGCGGGGATTGAGTGTTTGGGGGGGTTCAGTGTTTGCAGGGGGTTCAGTGTTTTGGGGGGTTCAGTGTTTTGGGGGTTCAGTGTTGTGGGGGGTTGTATTTGCAGAGGGTTCAGTGTTTGCGGGGATTGAGTGTTTGGGGGGTTCAGTGTTTGCAGGGGGTTCAGTGTTTGCAGGGGGTTCAGTGTTTGCAGGGGGTTCAGTGTTTGCGGGGAGTTCAGTGTTTGGGGGAGTTGAGTGTTTGGGGGGTTGAGTGTTTGGGGGGGATTAACTGTTTGTGAGGGGGGGTTCAGTGTTTGCGGGGGGATTCAGTGTTTGGGGGGTTGAGTGGGGGGTTGAATGTTTTGGGGGGGGGTTAATTGTTTGCGGGGGTGGGTTGTATTTTTCTTTGCTGCTACTATTTGTATAAAACAGGAAAACTCATTTTCAGAAACACACTTCGCTTCCATTCATCTTTTGAGTAACATCAATAAACAAAGATAAAGTATTTTTAACAGGTCGTTAACTTATGTCTTGTGATTGGGTGAGTGCTTGGTTTTCAGAAGCCTGTTTGAATGGGGCTGTTGGGGGAGCTCCCCGGCACAGACTTAATCCCAGCTGGGACAGCATGTTGCAGCATGAGGAACACTGTCTGTGACTGCCCGGCTTGACAATGACAGTCCTGATCTCTAGCTCTACGTTAACTCTGGAGCCAGACCACTCACTCTCATTTCTGGGTGATTCCTACGTCTGTTAATAATTATTGTTAATTTACGTATCGAAAAAAACAAATTCATAGGTAGCACAGATCCCCGATTACACCTCGATTGCAATTTACTGAGCATACAATCACAGCACTAGAACTACAGATGGGCCAGATGGCGTTGGATCGGAAGTACAGCTGCTCCAGATGTTCTCAACATTGGCAGTTCCGGTGCTCCAGATGTGATTAACTTACCATAATTCACAGTATGACAAAGGCATCAATAGAAAGAAGCCTGTGTGAATGAGAGAATAATCACATTCAGAAAACAGGGAGAGTGTGGGGCAGCCAAGCACTGCTGTTAACAGAGTAACAATGAAAACCATTGCTTGCCATATGGTGCTCATTTTGATTCAATTCCGCTCCACAGAGTGAAATTTATAACAGGCATTTGAGAAGCGTCCATTGTTCAGGAGAGTGTGAGGAACATCGCTGGGGGCTTGGATTTTCTCATGATTGTAAATTCAACCCTCACCGGAGCTCACTGGCACCCCAGTACCACAATGGGCAGGGAATGGGGAGGGGGGAGAGGTGGACTGAAGTGAGAACAGTTCACTTTTCACTTTGTGCTTCTTTCCAATAGGTCCCCATCTCTGCTTCAGACACTGACGCTTGCTGTGTTATCAGGGGTCCATTTCACACCTAGCTCCTCATGTGTCTTAATATTTAACTGTCAACCTTCAGGAGTGGTGGTTATAGGCCGTCGGAAAATAGAAACATAGAAACTAGAATCCCTCCGCTGCAGAAGGAGGCCACTCAGCCATAAGACCATAAGACATAGGAGCGGAAGTAAGGCCATTCGGCCCATCGAGTCCACTCCACCATTCAATCATGGTTGATTTCAACTCCATTTACCCGCTCTCTCCCCATAGCCCTTAATTCCTCGAGAAATCAAGAATTTATCAATTTCTGTCTTGAAGACGCTCAACGTCTCGGCCTCCACAGCCCTCTGTGGCAATGAATTCCACAGACCCACCACTCTCTGGCTGAAGAAATTTCTCCTCATCTCTGTTCTAAAGTGACTCCCTTTTATTCTAAGGCTGTGCCCCCGCGTCCTAGTCTCCCCTGTTAATGGAAACAACTTCCCTACGTCCATCCTATCTAAGCCGTTCATTATCTTGTAAGTTTCTATCAGATCTCCCCTCAACCTCCTAAACTCCAATGAATATAATCCCACGATCCTCAGACGTTCATCGTATGTCAGGCCTACCATTCCTGGGATCATCCGTGTGAATCTCCGCTGGACCCGCTCCAGTGCCAGTATGTCCTTCCTGAGGTGTGGGGCCCAAAACTGCTCACAGTACTCCAAATGGGGCCTAACCAGTGCTTTATAAAGCCTCAGAAGTACATCCCTGCTTTTGTATTCCAAGCCTCTTGAGATAAATGACAACATTACATTTGCTTTCTTAATTACGGACTCAACCTGCAAGTTTACCTTTAGAGAATCCTGGACTAGGACTCCCAAGTCCCTTTGCACTTTAGCATTATGAATTTTGTCACCGTTTAGAAAATAGTCCATGCCTCTATTCTTTTTTCCAAAGTGTACGACCTCGCACTTGCCCACGTTGAATTTCATCAGCCACTTCTTGGACCACTCTCCTAAACTGTCTAAATCTTTCTGCAGCCTCCCCACCTCCTCAATACTACCTGCCCCTCCACCTATCTTTGTATCATCGGCAAACTTGGCCAGAATGCTCCCAGTCCCGTCATCTAGATCGTTAATATATAAAGAGAACAGCTGTGGCCCCAACACTGAACCCTGCGGGACACCACTTGTCACCGGTTGCCATTCTGAGAAAGAACCTTTTATCCCAACTCTCTGCCTTCTGTCTGACAGCCAATCGTCAATCCATGTTAGTACCTTGCCTCGAATACCATGGGCCCTTATTTTACTCAGCAGTCTCCCGTGAGGCACCTTGTCAAAGGCCTTTTGGAAGTCAAGATAGATAACATCCATTGGCTCTCCTTGGTCTAACCTATTTGTTATCTCTTCAAAGAACTCTAACAGGTTTGTCAGGCACGACCTCCCCTTACTAAATCCATGCTGACTTGTCTTAATCCGACCCTGCACTTCCAAGAATTTAGAAATCTCATCCTTAACGATGGATTCTAGAATTTTGCCAACAACTGAGGTTAGGCTAATTGGCCTATAATTTTCCATCTTTTTTCTTGTTCCCTTCTTGAACAGTGGGGTTACAACAGCGATTTTCCAATCCTCTGGGACTTTCCCTGACTCCAGTGACTTTTGAAAGATCATAACTAACGCCTCCACTATTTCTTCAGCTATCTCCTTTAGAACTCTAGGATGTAGCCCATCTGGGCCCGGAGATTTATCAATTTTCAGACCTTTTAGTTTCTCTAGCACTTTCTCCTTTGTGATGGCAACCATATTCAACTCTGCCCCCTGACTTTCCTGAATTGTTGGGATATTACTCATGTCTTCTACTGTGAAGACTGACGCAAAGTACTTATTAAGTTCCTCAGCTATTTCCTTGTCTCCCATCACTAGATTACCAGCGTCATTTTGGAGCGGCCCAATGTCTACTTTTGCCTCCCGTTTGTTTTTAATGTATTTAAAGAAACTTTTACTATCATTCCTAATGTTACTGGCTAGCCTACCTTCATATTTGATCCTCTCCTTCCTTATTTCTCTCTTTGTTATCCTCTGTTTGTTTTTATAGCCTTCCCAATCTTCTGACTTCCCACTACTCTTTGCCCATTGAGTCTGCACCAACTCTCCGACAGAGCACCTTACCCAAGCCCTATCCCTGTAACCCCACATATTTACCCTGCTAATCTGCCTAATTTACACATCTAGAGACACTAAGGTGCAGTTTAGTATGGCCAATCCACCTAACCTACCTATCTTTGGAGTGTTGGAGGAAACCGGAGCACCTGGAGGAAATCCACACAGACACAGGGAGAACGTGCAAACTCCGCACAGACACTGTGGAGATCTGATTGAAATGTATAAAATTCTAACAGAGTGGACAGACTGGATGCAGGGAGGATATTTTCCCTGGTTGGGGAATGAAGAACCAGGGAACACAGTCTCAGGGTGAGGGGTAAACCATTTAGGACTGAGCTGAGAAAAGGCTGGAATTGAACCCGAGTCCCTGGTGCTGTGGGGCAGCAGTGGTAACCACTGTGCCGCCCTAAACTAGGAGCAGGAGGAGGCCAGTCAGCCGCTGCAGCCTGCTCCATTATTCAATATGACATGGATGATGCTCGATCCCAGTGCCATATTCCCGCTTGCTCCCCATTCCCGTTGATGCTGTTAACATCAAAATCAAATCTATCTCTTTCTTGAATACATTCAGTGACGGCCTCCACTGCTTTCTGTGGTAGAGAATTCCACAGGTTCACCGTCCTTTGTGCGAAGAAATCTTTTCTCATCTCAGTCCTCAATGGTTTACCCCATATCCTGAGACTGTGTTCCCTGGTTCTACATTCCCCAACCAGGGAAAACACCCTCCCTGCGTCCAGTCTGTCCACTCTGTTAGTTTATATGTTCCAATCAGATCTCCTCTCATCTTTCTAGACGCTAGTGAATGCAGGCCCAATAGAACCAATCTCTCCTCATAGGGCAGCCCCGTCAACCCTGGCATCATCCTCGTGACCCTCCGTTGCACTCCCGCTATGACAAGTATATCCTTTCTTACATAGGGAGACCAAAACTGCACACAATATTCCAGGTCTGGCCTCACCAAGATCCAGCAGAGGAGGATCTGGGAGAACTCGACTCTAGTCACCTCGACTGTACCGTGGGTAGCAGTAGAACTCCTCCAGGCTCCTCTTTGGATTTAATATTATCCTTCATTTCTTTTGTAAGCCGTGTTAGAGCCACCTTTCCTCTTTTATTTTTCAGTCAGACAGGAATGAATAATTGTTGTAACTCATGCACTTGTTCTTTAAGTATAAACCATTGACTATCCACCGATTAACCCCCCAGTTAAGCTTCCACAATCTATCCTTGACAATTTACATCAGACGTCATAATTTCCCCGATTCCATTCTCCAACCACACTCTCCTTCTCCAGCCCTGGGCTATTAAGCCGAACTGAATATCCTCAATGTTGCCCAAGTTGTGACCCGCACAGATTGTGCGTACAATCTGCAGGATTCCTGATGTGTGGGGCTGTTATTTTCCGTGGAGTCTGTTAAAGGAGGGACTTTCACAGGGAAGTAATGGGTGAAACATTTTGAAGATCTACTGATGTGTTTTTTGGTTTGTTGCTGTGTGTGATTCTCTGGCAGTCTGGCCAGGGTATGGACCATTCTGTCAAGTTAACAACAAACTATCATGATAGCCCCAGACACCAGACCCGAGCAATTCAGCAACCTCGTCCAGTCAGTAAAGCTCTCACAGAACAGGGAGGCACCAGGATCCATGTCCAGTCAGTGTGTGTGGAACCCGTACCCCAGTGAGGGTCAGTGTGTGTGGAACCCGTACCCCAGTGAGAGTCAGTGTGTGTGGAACCCGTACCCCAGTGAGCCAGTGTGTGGGGCCCTCCAAGCCTGCACTGACCATGCTGCCCGACTTAACTAAAACCCCCTAACCTTCCTGGGACCATATCCCTCTATTCCCATCCTATTCATGTACTTGTCAAGACACCCCTTAAAAGTCACCTCCGTATCTGCTTCCACTACCTCCCCCACAACCCAGTTCCAGGCACCCACTACTCTCTGTGTAAAAAATCTGCCTTGTACATCTCCTTTAAACATTGCCCCTCGCACCTTAAACCTATGCCCCCTAGTAATTGACTCTTCCACCCTGGGAAAAAGCTTCTGACTATCCACTCTGTCCATGCCTCTTATAATCTATCAAGTCTCCCCTCAACCTCCGTCGCCCCGGTGAGAACAAACCAAGTTTCTCCAACTTCTCCTCATAGCTAATGCCCTCCATACCAGGCAACATCCTGGTAAATCTACCCTCTCCAAAGCCTCCACATCCTTCTGGTAGTGTGGCGACCAGAATTGAACACTATATTCCAAGAGCGGCCTAACTAAGGTTCTATAAAGCTGCAACATGACTTGCCAATTTTTAAACTCAATACCCCGGCCGATGAAGGCAAGCATGCCGTATGCCTTCTTGACTACCTTCTCCACCTGCATTGCCACTTTCAGTGACCTGTGTACCTGCACACCCAGATCTCTTTGTCTATCAATACTCTTAAGGGCTCTGCCATTTACTGTATATTTCCTATCTGTATTAGACCTTCCAAAATGCATTACCTCACATTTGTCTGGATTAAACAGCATCTGCCATCTCTCCACCCAAATCTCCAACTGATCTATATCCTGCTGTATCCTCTGATGGTCCTCATCGCTATCCACAAATCCACCAACCTTTGTGTCATCCGCAAACTTAATAATCAATCCAGTTACATTTTCCTCCAAATCATTTATATATATTACAAACAGCAAAGGTCCCAGCACTGATCCCTGAGGAACACCACTTGTCACAGCCCTCCATTCAGAAACACATTGTGTGGTGACGTTGTGTGGTTACCTGGATGCTTCGTGTATTCCTCTGTGAAGATCTACCAGAGTGTTTGCAGAGTAGCTTTTCAGGGCTCAAAATAATGTACGGCTCAATGTTCAATCCTGGATTAATGTACGAAGACAGACACATCCTGTAGCAAAAGTGCAGCAAAGAACAGGTTGTTGACAAGTTGTCAAGGCTGTTAAATAGGTAGAATCCTCTGAGTTAACTGTGGTTCAGTTGGTCGCACTCTGACTTCTAACTCAGAAGGTTCTAGATTCAAGTCCTACTTCAGGACATGAGCACAAAATCAAAGTTGACAATCGACTGCGCAACTGTGGGATGCTGCACTGTCAAAGGTGTTGGCTTTCAGATGAGACATTAAACTGAGGTCCAATCTGCTCTCTGAGTTAACTACATCGGAAAAGAGTAGGGGAATTCTCCCCAGTGTCCTGGTCAATATTTATTCCTCAATCAACATCACAAAAACAGACTATTTGGTCAGTAATTCATTGCTGTTTCTGGGATCTTGCTGTGCGCACATTTTCTGCCGTGTTTCCCCTATTACAACTAAATGTATCTCATTGGATGTAAAGAGCTTTGGGATATCCTGGTTGTGAAGGACACCATAGAAACACAATTCTTTCTGATTGGATAGATTCAAACGTGGAATTGTGGATCAGATAGGCATGGGTTTTGGGATGACAACACACTCAAGGACTTTGGAGAGGACAGCGAGGTTGCCATCACTGGGGTGGTTGGGGAGGAGGTAGATTACAGAAGATTAAGGATGGATTTGTTTAGTGGCGGGTTATGATGGCATATTGGAAGGGTGAGGGGAACAACAGTACCTGAGGAGAGGGAACCATTAATAATATCAGCTAACATGCGGGTCAGGAAGGAACGATGTGTGACTATTATAACAGAGCTTTATAACAGGGTGGATTGTAACAGAGAGAAAGGGCTGGATTTCATGCCGAGCTTGTGACAAGCAAGGGGGAGGGATTTACTGTTTCCCATCAGAGGCACCCCTCCCTGGTGTCTGCCAGCAGGGGGAAATGGTGGTAGAAACACAGAGAGTAGAAACAGGAGGAGGCCATTCGGTCCTTCGAGCCTGCTCCACCATTTATTATGATTATGGCTGATCATCGAATTCAATATCCTGACCCCCCCCTTCCTCCCCATATTCCTTGATCCCTTTAGTCCCAAGAGCTATATCTAATTTCTTCTTGAAATCAGACAATGTTTTGACCTCAACTACATTCTGTGGGAGTGAATTCCACACAATCACCACTCTCTGGGTGAAGAAATTTCTCCTCCCCTCAGTTCTAAAAGGTTTACCCCTTATCCTCATACTATGACCCCCAGTTCTGGACTCCCCCCACCATCGGGAACATTCTTTCTGAATCCACCCTGTCGAACCCTGTTAGAATTTTATAAGTTTCTATGAGATCCCCTCTCACTCTTTTAAACTCCAGTGAATATAATCCTAACCGACTTAGTCTCTCCTCATATGACAGACCTGCCATCCCAGGAATCAGCCTGGTAAACCTTCGATGTACTCCCTCTATAGCAAGGGCATCCTGCCTCAGATAAGGACACCAAAACTGCACACAATACTCCAGGTGTGGCCTCACCAACGCCCTATACAATTGCAGTAATTGCAGTCATGTGGTAGTAATGTCATTAGACTAGCAATCCAGAGGCCCAGACTAATAGTCTTGGGCTATGTGTTAAAATCCCACCATGGCAGTCAGTGGAATTTGAATTCAATTAATAAATCTGGAATTTAAAGCTAGTTTCAGTAATGGTGAATATTAAGCTTTCATCAATTGTGGTAAAAACCCATCTGATCCACTGATATCCTTTAGGGAAGGAAATCTGCCATCCTTACTTGGTCTGGCTTGCAGCGATTTAACTGTCCACTGAAATGGCCACTCAGTTCATGGGCAATTAGGGATGGGCAATAAATATTGGCCTTGCCAGTGTTGCCTATGTCCCATGAAAGAATGTCCCCCAGCAGGGTTCGACAGGGTGGATTCAGAAAGAATGTTCCCGATGGTGGGGGAGTCCAGAACTGGGGGTCATAGTTTGAGGATAAGGGGTAAACTTTTTAGAACTGAGGTGAGGAGAAATTTCTTCACCCAGAGGGTGGTGAATGTGTGGAATTCACTCCCACAGAATGTAGTTGAGGCCAAAACATTGTCTGATTTCAAGAAGAAATTAGATATAGCTCTTGGGACTAAAGGGATCAAGGAATATGGGGAGGAAGGGGGGTTCAGGATATTGAATTCGATGATCAGCCATAATCATACTGATACTGATACTTATCTTCAGTCCGGCCTCCACAACTTCCTCTTGTTTGAGGACTGCATGTGGCCCCAGCAGTGTCCACTGCTCAAACCTGGTGCTGCAGGGACTACGGAGCGGCCAGCCAAATGCATTTGCAGGACCTCCTCCCCAGATTAGGCTTGAAGTCTCGACCTTCGGCAATTAACACTGCTGCCAGCGCAAAATAGTTCCTGGCTGACTGACCCCCCCATAAAATCCAGCCCAATGAACTTTCAGCTGGCTCGCCACATCTGCTATGGGAGAATCCATTGCAGCAGGACTGAAAAATCCCACCCATAGAATCGTATAGCGTGGAAGGAGGCCATTTGGCCCCTTGTGCCTGATCTTTGAAAGAGCAGTCACGATTTTTGCCTGTCACCCTGTACGTCCCTCATCCTTAAGGAGCCTCCTGATTCCTTTTTTAAATGATTGATGGAATCCGCTTCCATCACCTTTCCAGGTCGAGCGTTCCAGATCCTGACAACTCCCTGAATAAAAACAACTCTGCTGAGTAATTGACACACTGCACTCATCAGAGAGAACATTTGCTAATACTGTGAGGCTTATAATAAAAGTATCCAGGAGATACTAATGCACATTAATGCCACGTTCTGACAATAGCCAATTTAATATGTTAATCTCAGTGCTGTTCCTAACCTCCAGCAGAGACCGCAGCTCGCAATAATTTTTGTGTTTGTATCCCCGCTGTTACGATTGAATTTTCTTCAATTTTGCAGTTTCAGTTCTATACAGTGTCCTCACAGTGCCATGAAATGATTTCACAATGAATATTGTGTGGAGAGTGTTACGGCTGGTCCCTGGGCAAGGTGCCCCAGCTAGACAAGGTACCCCTGGATTGTTCTGCTCGTGAGTGAGGAGGGATGAACTGGCTCCCCCTCCGGACTCAACCCCCTCACTTGGTCGCAACAAGACTAATTTAAAAAGAATCCCTTCCCTCGTGAATTCCTTTTCCCAGTCAAATGTATTTGTTTTAAAGGTAGCCAATTTAACCAGCGTTTCTGGAGTTCATTAGTTACTAAAATGCATGAAGAAAATAATAAAATGCCACATACATTCACTCAGATTAGAAAGGAGAAGTGAGTCCAAAAATAAAAGTTAAAACAATCTGAGTCAGTCTTTGGCTTGTCTGTGAGGAGTAGATAGGAACATACATATGAACAAGGGGCAGAATTCGGCCCCTCGAGCCTGCTCTGCCATTTAATATGTTCATGGCTGATCTGATAGTAACCTCATATCTGCGTCCCACCTACCCCCATCGAACATTACAGCGCAGTACAGGCCCTTCGGCCCTCGATGTTGCGCCGACCTGTGAAACCAATCTAAAGCCCATCTAATCTACGCTATTCCAATATCATCCATATGTTTATCCATTGACCATTTAAATGCCCTTAATGTTGACGAGTCCACTACTGTTGCAGGCAGGGCATTCCACGCCCTCACCACTCTCTGAGTAAAGAACCTACCTCTAACATCTGTCCTATATCTATCACCCCTCAATTTAAAGCTATGTCCCCTCGTGTTAGCCATCACCATCCGAGGAAAAAGGCTCTCACTATCCACCCTATCTAATCCTCTGATCATCTTATATGCCTCTATTAAGTCACCTCTTAACCTTCTTCTCTCTAACGAAAACAGCCTCAAGTCCCTCAGCCTTTCCTCATAAGACCTTCCCACCATACCAGGCAACATCCTGGTAAATCTCCTCTGCACCCTTTCCAATGCTTCTACATCCTTCCTGTAATGCGGCGACCAGAACTGTATGCAATAGTCTAAGTGCGGCCGCACCAGAGTTTTGTACAGCTGCAACATGACCTCATGGCTCCGAAACTCAATCCCTCTACCAATAAAAGCTAACACACCGTACGCCTTCTTAACAACCCTATCAACCTGGGTGCCAACTTTCAGGGATCTATGCACATGGACACCGAGATCTCTCTGCTCATCCACACTACCAAGTATCTTACCATTAGCCCAGTACTCTGTATTCCTGTTACTCCTTCCAAAGTGAATCACCTCACACTTTTCCGCATTAAACTCCATTTGCCACCTCTCAGCCCAGTTCTGCAGCTTATCTATGTCCCTCTGTAACCTGCAACATCCTTCCGCACTGTCCACAACTCCACCGACTTTAGTGTCATCCGCAAATTTACTAACCCATCCTTCTACGCCCTCATCCAGGTCATTTATAAAAATGACAAACAGCAGTGGCCCCAAAACAGATCCTTGCGGTACACCACTAGTAACTGAACTCCAGGATGAATATTTCCCATCAACCACCACCCTCTGTCTTCTTACAGCTATGATGTGGAGATGCCGGCGTTGGACTGGGGTAAGCACAGTAAGAAGTCTCACAACACCAGGTTAAAGTCCAACAGGTTTATTTGGTAGCAAATACCATAAGCTTTCGGAGCTCCGCTCGACAATCACCAGGCAAGACTGTTCTCTTCCTGTGGGGGAGCACTTCAGCAGTCACGGGCATTCAGCCTTGGATCTTCAGGTAAGCGTTCTCCAAGGCGGCCTTCACGACACACGACAGCGCAGAGTCACTGAGCAGAAACTGATAGCCAAGTTTCGCACACATGAGGACGGTCTAAACCGGGATGTTGGATTTATGTCACATTATCAGTAACCCCCACAGCTTGACTCCTGGACTTGCACAATTTCACAAGCTGTACTGTCTGGAGACAATACACATCTCTTTAACCTGTGTTGAATGCTCCCTCCACCCACATTGTCTGTGCATTTAAGACCTGGCTGGCTGTAGAGATTTGCATTCTAATCAGTATTCTGTAATTTGATTTCTGTGTCTGTGCCCTGTTTGAGAACAGAGACCACTCCATCTGACGAAGGAGCATTCCTCCGAAAGCTTATGGTATTTGCTACCAAATAAACCTGTTGGACTTTAACCTGGTGTTGTGAGACTTCTTACTGTTCTTACAGCTAGCCAATTTCTGATCCAAACCGCTAAATCACCATCAATCCCATGCCTCTGTATTTTCTGCAATAGCCTACCGTGGGGAACCTTACCAAACGCTTTACTGAAATCCATATACACCACATCAACTGCTTTACCCTTATCCACCTCTTTGGTCACCTTCTCAAAGAACTCAATAAGGTTTGTGAGGCACGACCTACCCTTCACAAAACCGTATTGACTATCCCTAATCAAATTATTCCTTTCGAGATGATTATAAATCCTATCTCTTATAATCCTTTCCAAAACTTTGCCCACAACAGAAGTAAGGCTCACTGGTCTATAATTACCAGGGTTGTCTCTACTCCCCTTCTTGAACATAAGAACATAAGAAATAGGAGCAGGAGTAGGCCATCTAGCCCCTCGAGCCTGCCCCGCCATTCAATAAGATCATGGCTGATCTGACGTGGATCAGTACCACTTACCCGTCTGATCCCCATAACCCTTAGAATCATAGAACCCTACAGTGCAGAAAGAGGCCATTGATTCCCTTACCGATCAGGAATCCATCCATGAACAAGGGGACAACATTTGCTATCCTCCAGTCTTCTGGCACTATTCCTGTAGACAATGACGACATAAAGATCAAAGCCAAAGGCTCTGCAATCTCCTCCTTAGCCTCCCAGAGAATCCTAGGATAAATCCCATCCGGCCCAGGGGACTTATCTATTTTCACACTTTCCAGAATTGCTAACACCTCCTCCTTATGAACCTCAATCCCGTCTAGTCTAATAGCCTGTATCTCAGTATTCTCAACAACATTGTCTTTTTCCTGTGTGAATACTGACGAAAAATATTAATTTAGCGCCTCTCCTATCTCTTTGGACTCCACGCACAACTTCCCACTATTGTCCTTGACTGGCCCTGATCTTACCCTAGTCATTCTTTTATTCCTGACATACCTATAGAAAGCTTTGGGGTTTTCCTTGATCCTACGTGCCAAAGACTTCTCATGTCCCTTCCTGGCTCTTCTTAGCTCTCTCTTTAGGTCCTTCCTGGCTAACTTGTAACTCTCAAGCGCCCTAACTGAGCCTTCACGTCTCATCTTTACATAAGTCTCCTTCTTCCTCTTCACAAGAGATTCAACTTCTTTAATAAACCACGGTTCCTTTCACCCCCTTGCTTACCAAGAATCAATCCACCTCTGACTTAAAAATATTCAAAGTCTCTGCTTCCTTTTCAGGAAGAGGTCCAGAGACTCACGATCCTCTAACAGGACAAATTGCACCTCCTTTCTGTTTTAAATGCAGAACCCTTTATTTTTAAACTGTGACCCCCAGTTTTAGATTCTCTCACAAGAGGAAACATTCTCTCCACATCCACCCTGTCAATACCCCTTAGGATTTTATAAGTTTCAATCAAGTCACCTCTTACTCTTCTGAACTCCAGCAGATACAAGCCTAACCTGTCCAACCTTTCCTCATAAGACAACCCTCCCATTCCTGGAATTAGTCTGGCAAACCTTGCCTGAACTGCTTCCAGCATGTTTATATTCTTTCTTAATTAAGATGACCAATAAGATAAAATTATAGTCCCAGATGACCATAGACTGCTCTCCCCTTTGAGGGGGAGAGCTGACTGGTGGTGATTTAAGCTGAGGATCGCCACACCTCAGGAAAGGTTGAGATACTGTATATAGCACTACAGATGGAGTCTCACCAGTGTTCTGTATAACTGAAGTATAACCTCCCTCCTTTGTATTCAATTCCCCTTGCAATAAACAATAACATTCTATTAGCTTTCCTAATTACTTGCTGTACCTCTATACTAGCCTTTTGCGATTCATGCACTATGACCACCCAGATCTTTATGAACCTCACAGCTCTGCAATCTCTCCCCATTTAGATAAGAAGCTTTTCTTTTATTCTTCTTGCCAAAATGGAGGGCAGGATTCTCTGGCTGCCCTGCGGCGTTTTCTCAGCAGTGAGAGGTGGCGTTCCATTGGCTGGATCTTCTGGTCCTGTCACTATCAAAGAGATTTCCCATTGGTTCAACTCCATGCTGCTCGGAAAAACCTGGCAGGGTTGTGCCATCAGTGGCACCAGAAAATCCTGCCGGTGTGAAGGGCCAGATCGCACCTACTGTATTTCACATTTGCATGCATTGTACTCCATTTGCTGGATCTTTGCCCACTCATTTAAACTATCTATATCTTTTTGCAGCCTAAGTATGTCCTCTTCTCAAATTACTTTCCTACCTACCTTTGTGTCATCAGCAAATTTAACAACCATCCCTTCATCCCAGTCATTTATATAAATTGTAAACAGTTGACTTCCTAGTATTGATCTCTGTGGCACACCACTCCTTGCCTCTTTTCAATCAGAAAAAGACCCATTTATGCCTACCCTCTGTTTCCTGTTAGACACAGTAAGAGTTGGAATGCGAGTCTTTACAGGTAATCAAGTCTTAAAGGTACAGACAATGTGAGTGGAGCGAGGGTTAAGCACAGGTTAAAGAGATGTGTATTGTCTCCAGCCAGGACAGTTAGTGAGATTTTGCAAGCCCAGGCAAGTTGTGGGGGTTACAGATAGTGTGACATGAATCCAAGATCCCGGTTGGAGGCCGTCTTCATGTGTGCGGAACTTGGCTATCAGTTTCTGCTCAGCGATTCTGTGTTGTCGTGGAGGCCGCCTTGGAGAACACTTACCCGAAGATCAGAGGCTGAATGCCCATGACTGCTGAAGTGTTCCCCAACAGGAAGAGAACACTCCTGCCTGGTGATTGTCGAGCGGTGTTCATTCATCCGTTGTCGTAGCGTCTCCCCAATGTATCATGCCTCGGGACATCCTTTCCTGCAGCGTATCAGGTAGACAACGTTGGCCGAGTGGCAAGAGTATGTACCGTGTACCTGATGGATGGTGTTCTCACATGAGATGATGGCATCCGTGTCGATGATCCGGCACGTCTTGCAGAGGTTGCTGTGGCAGGGTTGTGTGGTGTCGTGGTCACTGTTCTCCTGAAGGCTGTGCTTACCCCAGTCCAACGTCGGCATCTCCACATCCTGTTAGACAGCCAATCTTCAATCCCCTTTGGCAATATGTTACCCTCATATCATGAATTATTATTTTCTGCAATAACCGTTGATGTGGCACTTTATTAAGTTCCTTCTGGAAATGATGGTGAAACGTTGCAACCATCAAGTTGGATGATTCCATTGATTTCGACAATTGAATAGTTGATTTGGAGAAGATATTAGCTGCAAAGATTTATCCTTTTGGTTGTTGCTTTGCTGACTTGCCTCCAGCAATCAGAGAGAGTGAGCAACTTTATCTGCCAAAGTAGGCATGTTTGGTGAATATTCTTCAGCTGTGACCATTACAGCACACACTAGTACAGTGGAACTAGAATGCCAGACTAGCACAGAGCACAGAATTGCAGTTGGTTTTTAACCCCTTTTCTTATGTATTCCTGAAAGGGGAAAACACAAACATGTCTGGGAAGTAACTCACAGGAAATAGTTTCTGCTGAGATGGTAATCAGCTTCCATTATCTCCACAGGAGATTACAGTTCAGTTTGCATTGCATCTCTTCCTTTGGAATGTCTGTCTGAAAAAGGGTGTGGCATTCCGTTGTCTCTCTTGGGACTAAGTATAATTCACAGAAATTCCAACAAGTGGTTACTTTGCAGTCTCAGCCTCTTGCTTGTGTGTCCTTTTTTAAAAAAGCGCATGTCTTATTTAAAAGTTCAATACTTCTGTATGTAATTCGGGGCTATGATCCATTGTCACGAGAAGAAATTAGAAAGCAGCATTCAGTATTGAGTCTTTTTGTGACTTGCTAGGCCTTTTCAGGGGCTGTTCGAGGGATTGAGTTTAGGAGTCCGGGGATAATGATGCAGCTATATAAGACCCTCGTCAGACCCCACTTGGAGTACTGTGCTCAGTTCTGGTCGCCTCATTACAGGAAGGATGTGGAAAAGATTGAAAGGGTGCAGAGGCGATTTACAAGGATGTTGCCTGGATTGAGTGGCATGCCTTATGAGGATAGGCTGAGGGAGCTCGGTCTTTTCTCCTTGGAGAGACATAGGATGAGAGGAGACCTAATGGAGGTATATAAGATGTTGAGAGGCATAGATCGGGTGGACTCTCAGATGCTTTTTCCCAGGGTGGAAATGGCTGCTACGAGAGGACACAGGTTTAAGGTGCCGGGGGGTAGGTACAGGAGAAATGTTCGGGGGAAGTTTTTCACACAGAGGGTGGTGGGCGAGTGGAATCGGCTGCCGTCAATGGTGGTGGAGGCAAACTCAATCGGGTCTTTTAAGAGACTCCTGGATGAGTACATGGGACTTAATAGGATGGAGGGTTATAGGTAGGCCTAAAAGGTAGGGATATGTTCGGCACAATTTGAGGGGCCGGAGGGCCTGTTTTGTGCTGTAGTTTTTCTATGTTTCTATGTAACCACACTGCTGTGGATCAGGGAGTTACACGTAGGCCAGACCCCAGGTAAGGATTGCAGATTGTTATCACTAAGGGACATGAGTGAACCAGATGGGTTTTTATGACAATCTGGTAGTTTCATGGTCACCATCCTAGCAATTTCCCCCCAAGTTTATTGAATTTAATTCCCCAGCTGCCATAGTGGGATTTAAACTCATGTTTTCAGATCATGAATCCAGGCCTCTGGATTACTAGCTCAATAATATAATCACTAGGCTACACTTCCTTGTACTGCACGGTTAAACAGTGGTTAGCACTGCTGCCTCACCATGCCAGACACCCACGTTCGATTCCTGGCTTGGGTCACTGTCTGTGTGGAGTTTGCACATTCTCCCCATGTCTATGTGGGTTTCCTCCGGGTACTCCGGTTTCCTCCTACAGTTTGAAGGACGTGCAGGTTAGGTGCATTGGCCATGCTAAATTCTCCCTCGGTGTACCTGAACAAGCGCCGGAGTGTGGTGACTAGGGGATTTTCACAGTAATTTAATTGCAGTGGTAATGTAAGCCTACTTGTGACACTAATAGATAAACTTTATGAGAGACTTTTTGCGATAATTAAATAAACATGACAATGAAATCATATGGATAGCATAATGCCAGGGCAAAGAAAGGAACAAGAATTTGCATCTCTATAGCATCTTACAAGGCTTCAAGATGTCCCAAAATGCTTTACAGCTAACAAAGTACTTGTGAGGTGTAGGACAGTGGTGGAGGCCAGTAGCGGGTCAGGAAGTTCATGGAGCACAGTTTACTCTTTAACTCAGCCATAATGTTAGCATCTTGTTACAAGCTTTCCTGACCAATCGGAGAGAGTGGGCATGATCTGGTCTTGCACCCTACTGTGGAATCCAATCGTGACACACGTTAGCTCAGTCAGGCCTGCAAATGCAAAGTGCAGTGTCAAAGACTCTTCAAGTATTTTTTTTAAAGCACTAGTGAAGGGAAATTGCAGCAAAACATAATTCGGGGTCAGGAAATTGCTCGAATAGTTTAAAACACTAAACTCTTTGGGGACAATAGTTTTCTTCAATGCCTTCCCTGCTCAGATCTCCCCTAGTGACCCAATGAGGGGTTCCATTCAATAGTTAAGCCATGCAGGCGAAGGGCGTTCCATGTTTCAGCTTTTTGACTGTGTTAATTTGGATGGGTAAAGGCGGTTCTTTGGAGAGGGGAAGGGGATTGATAGCAGGGGTGCTGCTGATTCCTGTCCTCACACTGGTGGCTGATTGGTTGTTAGTGGGACTGGGGGTGGATTCCAGTACATGCCGATAGTTCAAATATTATGTCACAGGGATGGGGGTTTGGAGCAGAAAATATGTCAGCCTGCAGCACAATTAGCTTGCAAACATTCGCTTCCACTGAGGTGCAGCAAAAGCACCTCCAGGTTATTAGTTTAATCTTATTTCTACCTCATTATCAATGCCAAAGTCGGGTCCAGTGTCAGCAATGCAGTTCAACAGAAACACAAGCAACATGAATCTGCTGCCGCTATTCGCAGCTCTGACGTGGGCGACTTGTCTATTTCTATATGTGTGAGACTGCAGGTTATAAGTTCACTTGCTGAGATGAACCCTCACCGTCATGGTAACAAAGACTATCCGCAATTTCAGCACCGCAGCAGAAGGTGCCCAAATGATGTTAGATCTATGCAGGTTGTGGCTTTGTCCACAGTAAAGCCTGGTCAACAATCGATGTGTTGTCCATCACAACAATCGAATTATATTCACAAACTGTGCAACATGAAGAGGGCACCAAATCCAGCAATCAGGGGTTACGATGTTTATCTGATTTGCAAACCTCACAGTTTATAAAGACAAAAAGCAAACCCTCAATCAGAGGTCCATTTGTTGTTGGGATTTTCTGGGCACTGTAATGAAATGTGGATATTAAACAGAGGCAAGTCGTGAACCTGTCACGAGAACAGAAACGTTAATGTCTGACCTGTAATTAGCTCCTGTTCACACAGCAGGAACAGACTCTGTTCTGTAAGACTCAGTACCATACCAGATGATGGCCAGAATTCTCCAACCTTGCCCGCAACTGGGATTCTCCAATCCTGCTGCAGTTCCAAATTTGCCATTCTCAGTGGCAGTGGGCGGGACTATGACATCGGAGAATCCCAGCCCATGTCTTTATGTAGCAAATTAGGACAGCATGATCTCTGGTAGGTACAATAATACTTATATGTCTGACATAAGAGTGGGCATGGCCTCATCAGCTTATGTTTCGCCATCACACCTCCATCAGCAGGGTGAAATTCCACTCAGGCTTTGCTTCTCCTTTCTGGTTTGGAATTCGGTAAAGGAGAAACAGATAGCAAGAGACATTGGGCATTAGGACAGCTGGCAGTTAAGACAGGGGAGGATACCCCAGCAAAAACAGGAACAGTATTTTAAAATACACTATCCCATTTATCTTTGGTACTTTTGTTAGAAATGTGAGGGTGGCACGGTGGCACAGCGGTTAGCACTGCTGCCTCACAGCCCCACGGACCGGGGTTCGATTCCCGGCTTGGGTCCTGTCTGTACGGAGTCTGCACGTTCTCCCGTGTCTGCGTGTGTTTCCTCCGGGTGCTCCGGTTTCATCGCAGTCCAAAGATGTGCTGGTTAGGTGCATTGGCTGTGCTAAAATTCTCATGATGTCGAAATGCCGGCGTTGGACTGGGGTAAACACAGTAAGGAGTCTAACAACACCAGGTTAAAGTCCAACAGGTTTATTTGGTAGCAAACGCCACTAGCTTTCGGAGCGCTGCTCCTTCGTCAGATGGAGTGGAAATCTACTCTCAAACAGGGCACAGAGACACAAAATCAAGTTACAGAATACTGATTAGAATGCAAATCTCTACAGCCAACCAGGTCTTAAAGATACAGACAATGTGAGTGGAGGGAGCATTAAGCACAGGTTAAAGAGATGTGTATTGTCTCCAGACAGGACAGCCAGTGAGATTCTACAAGTCAAAGAACAAAGAACAATACAGCACAGGAACAGGCCCTTCGGCCCTCCAAGCCCGCGCCGCTCCCTGGTCCAAACTAGACCATTCTTTTGTATCCCTCCATTCCCACTCCGTTCATATGGCTGTCTAGATAAGTCTTAAACGTTCCCAGTGTGTCCGCCTCCACCACCTTGCCTGGCAGCGCATTCCAGGCCCCCACCACCCTCTGTGTAAAATATGTCCGTCTGATATCTGTGTTAAACCTCCCCCCCTTCACCTTGAACCTATGAACCCTCGTGAACGTCACCACCGACCTGGGGAAAAGCTTCCCAGGAGGCAAGCTGTGGGGGTTACTGATAGTGTGACATAAAGCTAAGACAACGGATGAATGAACACCGCTCGACAATCACCAGGCAAGATTGTTCTCTTCCTGTGGGGGAGCACTTCAGCAGTCACGGGCATTCAGCCTTGGATCTTCAGGTAAGCGTTCTCCAAGGCGGCCTTCACGACACACGACAACGCAGAGTTGCTGAGCAGAAACTGATAGCCAAGTTCCGCACACATGAGGACGGCCTAAACCGGGATGTTGAGTTTATGTCACACTATCAGTAACCCCCACAGCTTGCCTCCTGGACTTGCAGAATCTCACTGGCTGTCCTGTCTGGAGACAATACACATCTCTTTAACCTGTGCTTAATGCTCCCTCCACTCACATTGTCTGTATCTTTAAGACCTGGTTGGCTGTAGAGATTTGCATTCTAATCAGTATTCTGTAACTTGATTTTGTGTCTCTGTGCCCTGTTTGAGAGTAGATTTCCACTCCATCTGACGAAGGAGCAGTGCTCCGAAAGCTAGTGGCGTTTGCTACCAAATAAACCTGTTGGACTTTAACCTGGTGTTGTTAGACTCCTTACTAAAATTCTCCCTCAGTGTACCCGAACAGGTGTCGGAGTGTGGCAACTAGGGGATTTTCACAGTAACTTTATTGCAGTGTTAATGTAAGCCTATTTGTGACATTATACTTAAACTTATAAGATTGTTTTGTTTTGGAACTGTCTTTAAGGTGAAATGAAGGGGTCATGTAACTGGTCCTGAATTCCGCTGACAAGAAAGCTGGGTGGTTTGGTTGTAAAACACTAAAGGGGGTGGGGCCCAGGTTGCCTTACTGGGAAAAAAGTGAGATACTCACACCTGTAAGCAATGACCACAGCAGATGTGCTGACAGTTGATAAGCTGCCATTCTTCAAATCCCAGGGAGATGTTAGGAATGTTAGATTTTACAGTCATATTTTAAACCTGCTAATTCCAAGGTAAAATGAATTGGGGGGGGGGGGGGTGGGGGGTGGTCTAGAGGATAATTAATTAGCATTTCTACCTTAATAAAAGGCCCATGTAATTCATGTTGTCATGGAGATGGGCTTTGAAAGGGGAACAGTCCATAGGAATTCATTGTAGAATCAGATTACTGGTTTTACTAAAAATATCCCTGAATCTCACAGACAGGTCAGTCTGCAAGAATCTGAGAGAGATAGAAAGGGAGAGAGAGAGAGAGCTGTGGAGCTCCTTCATCAGGCAATCACCTAATGAAGGAGCGGCGCTCTGAAAGCTCGTGCCACCAAATAAACCTGTTGGACTTTAACCTGGTGTTGTGAGACTTCTTACTGTGTTGTTAACCACATCGTCCCGCACTGTGAAATTCAGTTCAGAGATCATAAATTTTCCGACTGGAAAGAATTGGTAGCTAAGAATCATCTTAGATTGATTCCTGGAGAAACAAGTGTCCATTTAAGGGAGAGAGTAAAGTATTATCGTGGAAGGAGAATTTTGGTTGCTTTAATTGTTAAAAGTGGGGTCTCTTCTGTAGGTTAGAGTATATGTTGCCTGATGAAATAATGTTTAATGTTGTTTTAGTTTGTGTGTTGGGAGTAAAAGTCTTAAAACTTGAAACCTTATTGTGTGATCCTTCAGTCACTCACTAGAAGTTTGAATTTATTTTTTAAAGTTATTATTTCTACAGGGGTCATTCTTTCTCTGCTGACTGGATGGCGTTGCTGCAGTCCAACACCCACTAACTAAATACACAGGAAGTTCCTCAGATATCACAAGCTCACAGCAGTATATACATCAGATATAGGACTGGGCCTTAGTTGCAGTCTTGCACTCTCAACTGGATTCTGAGCTCAACGTGGAACCTGTTGCAATGCAGGTTGTTAAAGAGAAGGGGAAATATGTATTTTGCACACTGTGGGGGTGATCTTTCCTGAATTTGGTAGTGTTGGTTCCGGTGAGAAAAAAGGCGTGTTTCTCTTCAGAGACAGGTCGGTTTTCTCTCCAGGTCTTATCGCACACCATCAAGAAAAACAGCTGGGCAAGTTTCACAATGTCATGCAGGAGGGGTGGGTCCCAACACACTGGCAAAAAAAAGCCAGCTGCACTGAGATTGGGGCTCCATGTTAAAGGGCGTCTCGATCAAAACATGAATAATTGAATGATCCTCTCCCCCAGCCCACTGTGGAGACCTCAGAGACTCCTACTCACCCACCAATAGAAATTGAAACTTCTTTTCCCTCCCACAACGGTCAATGCCGGCACCCCCCACCATCCAAGACGGCCATCGCTGGTTTCCCCAGCTCCCACATCTGCTCCTGGCCATCACCACATACAAATGAATCCTCCCCGCCCCCCACCAACCCATGAGGCTCCAACCAGGGTCCTGGCAGTGGCAATCTGTGCCTAGGGGTCATTGCCAGGCCATGCCGCTCTCCCCGAGGACTATACTCACCTTTATGTCCGTGGGGGAATCCCCAGGACAGGTTCATGTCTAGGTGAACCTGTTGTAAACCGCGCATATGGCGGGAGATAATATCAGGTGGGGTGGTGGGGGGGGTCATGTTAATCATATTAAAATGTATTTAAATCAGGTTCAGTGGGCGTGAACGAGTTGCGATCTCGCCGGTGAGAGTGGGCTCAAGATCCCGCACGATGATTATGATAAGTACGCGAGACAGAACAGAGAGGAAATCTTCACACACCTTCACAGAGGCAGCAAGGCAGCAGAGAGGGAGAGAGTGAGAGGTACAATGAGGGGGAAGTGGGGTGGTGCGACAGAGAGATCTGTTCCCATGAGCATCATTGACAAAAAACAACCAACATCACAAACCCGGTCTGTGCTATTTATTAGATAAATGCCATGAAGATATGGAACTGTATAATTTAAATAATTTTCACAAATTTGTTAAAAAGTATGTGCATCAATATACCCCTCAGGCAAAAACGGAGGAGCTATTTCAACATCACAAGGTAATTTCACACAACAACAAAGCTATTTGGCAACATAAACACTAAAAGGAATAGAATGATTTTAAAACTGAAGATAAGAACAATTGTGATGCTAAAGAATTTGCTGCATCAGTGCTGTCATCAGATTTAATCAGAGTGATCAATGAAGGGGAAGACAATCCCACTTAAAGCAATAAAACACTAGCATTGCTGGACGGTTCATATAACAGAGTTCTTCATCTCCACCATCAGTAACTGTACTACAACCATCTGCATTTCATCCAAAGGTCATCAGAGTGGACTCTCTGGATCAGTGAGATAGGGGGGCCCCGGACGTGTATGAGTTTATCACATCTCTATCAGTCTTTCCATCTATCTGTCACCACAACTCTGTACCTCTCTGCATTTGTTCACTCACTTATGTTGCTGCGCACTAATAATGGAAAATGATAGCACTATCTTGCAAGGTGTAGTTGTCACCCTCTATTACAAGTTTGGTCAAAGAGTTCGGGGATGGGATGCTATTTCTGAGCACGTGGAGGGGGGAGAGGAGCGGGGCTGGGGAAGGCTCCCTAGATGTATTTTCCATGGAGTTATTTCACAAAGTGAAGTTTGAAAATCACTACCTGGAACGTAAACCACAAAATACTTTCTGGTAGGACAGAACCTGAATATTGCTGAAAAAAAAAACCCTTTTTGTTGAAGCTTTTTGTCTTGCACTCATCAGGACAATTCACAAGAATACCAAATGTAAAGGGAAAAATAATTTATACTATACGAGAAAAGAGTGCCGATTGGTTGGCAAGTGAACTCTTATTGATGGAGGCGTCGCCATGGAGAATGCACTAGTTGATGGTGACTGACAGTTAACTGCCAAGCATCAATCTGCAGCTGCATGTAATCATTTCCTTACATGTCTCAATGGGCTGCATCCTGCACTCAAATTCACCTTTTAAATGGAACAGTCAAATGAACTCCCTTTCCTTGACGTACTAGTTGAGAAATCTGCCAAGGCATTCTCTACCAGAAACCTACTTTCACTGGTCAATATACGCGTTGAGATTCCTAAAGTTCCACACGCTATAATATTGTTCTTATCAGCAACCTCGTAAATAGGACCCGAGTCATTTGATCACCATGCAAGCTTGATGCTGAAATTGGCACATCAAAAGCACACGACTGAATAACGGCTACCCTGATCAGATCATTCTGTGCTATCTATTGTGCAAATTCATAAATGGGCAAAAGGTTGTCACTTTTGGCCCCGGGAAGTGTCCCATGCACCTCAGACTACCCTCAGAAGGGCAAGGTAGTTCAAGCATTTGAGCAACAGGTGCAGATAGCTGTTTCATACTGCTACTATGCAGTAGCAACATGAGTGGAATTCTCCACTAATAGGGTGTTGCTGTCAAGCCAAAAAGACATTCCGCCTATCACACAAATGAGCAATGTGGTTTATGAATTTCGGTGCCAGTGTGATGTTAGGTATGTAGGCCGTCCATCCCAGTGACTGGTGGATCGTATCAAAAGGCATGTCCCAGCCACTGTTTGTAATGGGCAAGGTACAGACCATACCCAACCAGCCGCTGTTCATAATGGGCAAGGTACAGACCATACCCAACCAGCCGCTGTTCGTAATGGGCAAGGTACAGACCATACCCAACCAGCCGCTGTTCGTAATGGGCAAGGTACAGACCATACCCAACCAGCCGCTGTTCGTAATGGGCAAGGTACAGACCATACCCAACCAGCCGCTGTTCGTAATGGGCAAGGTACAGACCATACCCAACCAGCCGCTGTTCGTAATGGGCAAGGTACAGACCATACCCAACCAGCCGCTGTTCGTAATGGGCAAGGTACAGACCATACCCAACCAGCCGCTGTTCGTAATGGGCAAGGTACAGACCATACCCAACCAGCCGCTGTTCGTAATGGGCAAGGTACAGACCATACCCAACCAGCCGCTGTTCGTAATGGGCAAGGTACAGACCATACCCAACCAGCCGCTGTTCGTAATGGGCAAGGTACAGACCATACCCAACCAGCCGCTGCTTATAAAACTCCAAACGCAGTGTTCAACATTAGATCTGATTCTGTGATTGGACAACAATTGCTAAATAATCCTCAGTGTGCTAGGAATTATGCTGACAATTAGTTTAAGATTGTCAGCTGGACTTGCAGTGTGACGCAAATGTGTTACTGGAAGCTACATATATTAACACAAAGGGCCCTTTTCTTTGCAGACAGAAAGAACATGTACGCACAATGCACCTGTTTCAACTAAACAAAGTAAGTAACAGCCGTTCGCTGATTCATTCCTCAGGACAAAGCCTTGATCAACCAGAGTTAAACTGCCTGTCTTAAATTGCAAACAATGTTTGGCAGTTAACTGTCAGTCACCATCAACTGGTGCTTTCTCCATGGCAACACCTCTACAAATCAGAGTCCACTTGCCAACCAATCAGCACTCTTGTCATACAGTGTAAATGGTTGTTCCCTTAACATTTGGTTTTCTTGCAAATTGTCCTGACAAGTGCAAGATGAAAAGATTTGACAAAAAAAATCTATTTTCTGCAACAGTCAAAATACTTTCTCTAGACTCAATCAGAGTAGAACTGCTGTGTTCCTTTCTACCATCTGGATAGACACAGCACGGCACAAACTTGTCTCAGGCCAGTCTACGCACTTTACAGAATCTACTGTGAAAGCACTTTCACACAGTCTGACATAGGAAGGTATTTTCTTAATGCAATTATTATTTGTTATTTTTACTTACCGAAATCCTAGTGACAACACTGTGACAGAATGTATATAATTAGAGGGGAGATCTGGAACCCACACATTTAAACCCAATTCTGGATTGTTTATTGGGATTTAGTAGAATAAAATATGGCAGACTTCACGTACATAAGGAGCAAAGGAATTAAGAAAACTCTCATTAAATTCAATGCCATCCTATACTCTTAGAGTATGAACCATCTGTACAGATTTTACATTTCAATATAAAATCCAAAGAAAAGGCAGAGAATTGTTTCCAGTGCTTGTTTGCCTATGTATATATACTCTGAATCAGGAGCCAAACTTCATTTTATACAAAATTAAAATTTGTTTTACTTCTCTTCCCCCCCCCCATTTCTGAAGTACTTTTCCACATGCGTTAGTTACCCTTAAAATACCGATTTTGCACAGTGAGCAACAGCGAGCTGTTTGACTATGGAAGGCATCACAGCCAAGCCAATCCTACCCTCAGCCGATACCAGCATGTGCATCACTGAACACAGTTCAGATGTGTCCCCCCCCCCCCCCCCACTTCCCTGAGGAAAACTGCAGTGACCCCTCCGCTCCCCCCACCCCCACCCCTGCCCATCCTTGCCCGAGATTCATTAAGTCAGTGAAAACTGAGGACATAAAGAGGATTCTGTTTTGGTTTCAAAAGTGCTTCTCAGCTGCCTATTAGTAACTTTTAAAAGACAATTCTTGACTTCTCCACAGAGACTGTGCTTGTGCTAATGTGGGTTCTTGCAGTGGACCAAATGTCAATTGTCTCCGAGGTCAATGTTAATTTGTGGTCCCTGCTTTTTTCAAATGAAACGACTCCCCTGCTCGTCAACGCTGACGTTGCTGAGTGATTGACTGTAAAGGAGACCCAACCTCACAGCTCTCTGCTGCAGATTAAATTATTTTTAAAAAAAACATGTCCAATATAACAGATGGTAATTGGAATAAAAATGATCAGAACCTATAGGGTTCTGCCATTAACAGGGTTAGAGTGCATGATCCATAATGTATACCTCAATCTTATTGCTATCCACTTGGAGAATCAGAGTAGAAAGCAATTGGCAGCACTCCCTTTCAGCTTGGAGACAGAGGCTGAGACTTTACCGTCTTGCCCGTCCGATTCTGGGGCAGGCGAGCTTCCCAGAACGGAAATCTCCATTGGACTTGGGCAGGATTTTACGATCTCGTCCAAGTGAGGCCATAACATCTTGCCCATCGATTCAGGTCCAGATTATTAGGCTGCAAGTCAGATAAATTCCAGGTGCTGCCTGCCCACAATCTGGCACAAGAATAGGCAATCTCAGAAATCTATAAATGGCGGCCAGAATGGGAAGATATTGTCCTTGTGTGGAGTGGGGCAAGGACTGCTTGGGGGATTAAGGCACATTGTTGGGAGGAGATGGACCTTTAGTCTGTGTCTGCATATGCTGAACCTGACCTGGGAGTGTTCGCCGCTCACACATATGCTTGCAACATAAAAAAGGAATGTCCGACTTTCCAGGCTCAATATTCCAAATCCAGCCACACATAGACAACACACACTGACACAAACAATCACACAGACACACACACAGATCCCCACACACATCTACATACTGACACTCACACATTGACAAAGTTGCACACACGTACACACGCAAACACACACGCACGTAAACACACATGCACGCAAACACACACACATGCACACAAACACACATGCACGCGAACACACATGCACGCGAACACACACGCACGCGAACACACACGCACGCGAACACACACGCACGCGAACACACACGCACGCGAACACACACGCACGCGAACACACACGCACGCGAACACACACGCACACGCAAACACACACACATGCAAACACGCACGCAAACACACACGCACGCAAATGCACACACACAAACACACATGCACGCAAACACACACGCAAACACACATGCACGCAAACACAAACACGCACGCAAACACACGCACACGCAAACACACACACACGCCAACACACATGCAAACATACACACATGCAAACATACACACATGCAAACACACACACACACACAAACACACAAATGCCCCTTGGCATGATCTGTCATACAGGCTCTTACACCCAACCTCTCAGGGTCTTGAGTCACGTGCTACTAGTTTTAAATTGAAGCACCATTTATAAACAGCCATGTTAGACATAAAAGGAAAGTTTGAACACAAAATTCACTGTTGTGTTTCTGTGTGCAAGCAATTCTAAAGAATTCAGGGCATAATTTCCATTCAAAATATATTCACTTATTGTCACCTCAAAGGAAGACCCACTGCATTAATCTTTTCTCCTTATCTTTGCTTTCAATTACTGCTGTCAAAGCTGCTTACCAGAATTTCGCTCACCTGACTGTCGCTCCTGTGTGAGCTCACGATGACTGCTACTCAACCACAGGAGCCCACAGAGCAAAACTCTCATCCCGTTCCCAGTACAAGAGCAGCAAGAGCAGGGGCTCCGGATAACTTTGCCCCTCTGCCACTCTCAGGGATGCTGAAGCTGATTGGTGTATCCCTGGCTCTGATCAGAGAGCTTGGCAAAGACCAGGAATAGATCCCAGAACACCTTCTTGACCTTCAGGATGTGCTGAACTCATGCCAGGTTGCTTGGGTAGTGTTAGTGAATGGAACCAGTGTGTGTCCTTCAATGGATTCAATAAGTGGAATGTGTGTGTGGAGGAGGAGGAGGGGGAGGGGGGAGGGGTAGGGCATATTCAGAGGTCAAGTAGAGAGCTGACCAGAACTCTCTGCGCCACCTCGCACCGCCCTCCCCTCCCGACCCCTAGAAATGCACTGCAACTGGAATTCATGGTCTTTGGGCTGGGGAGGTGGTCTTAGCTCTGACAAGACACTTGCTTCAACAAAAGATGCGTGTTTGTAATCGCCCTAATTGCTTTGAATAGACTGTAAAGGATCTACTTACAACAACATTGATTATATCCAGAGGTGTACTTGGATAAACCTCCTCCCCCCCACAATGGAAGCTATACTGAACATAGTGACTGCTCCGTAAATAATTCAGAATTAAACTATTGTACAACATACTTACAACTTAGCACCCTGTCTCTGCAGTCCTGACCTGTCAGTGTCCACTCTACTGTCGTCACCTGAATGATCGCTAGCTTTGTCGTAAAAGGCTTCAGGACTTTCCCCTTCTGCTGCCTCCTGTGATCTTGTGCCCCTGTTGTTTTGCTGCTCAATCTTAGGTCCTGACAAAGCCTGGCTCAGCGACTGCCACTGAGAGGCTGGCAGAGTTTCATCACTCTCTCTATTTGTGCACTGACTGATAGCTTCCCCATCAGGAGTTCCCTCGGTAATCAGCGTTTCTGACGCAGTCTCTGCACCCTCACAGTGACCTCTCTGCTCTACCCTGCTGGTTTCCTTCTGGGTCGAGACTATAATCGGTACAGCAATTGGCAAACAGCTGGATGGTCCTGTCACTTCAAACAGCTGCTGGGTCACACAGTCAGAGCGTGTGTGTACAGTGTCACTCTCCTCCCTCACTTTATTCCTCATTTCACTCTGATAATTATGGTCACTTTGTCCTTGCCTTGCTGCACACAGTGGCCCGCTCACCTCGCTGGAATGAGAATTAAGACTTGCTGATGGCAGCAGAGGTCCTAAAGTTTGGCCTGGATTTTTACCCTCATCACACTTCATTTTAACACTATCTATACAGGGGTGAATGTTAACCACAGCTTGTGAGTTTTGGTCTAGACTGCAGCCTGCATCTGACTGGCTGATTCCGAAATATTCTTTCCCTCTGCAGGTTACTTTCCCCCTACCAATCGATGCAGTGTCACCAAGAGGGTCGGTCTGGAAGGCACTGCTAAACTTGTTTACAGTTTTCTCGGAGGATCTGATTTGATCTGCTTTCAGTTTATGCTGTCCTGCACCCCACAACCTGGGGTCATGGTTTTGTACACTTTGCTCCTGAACCAATGGTTGTTTTGCTCCTAGAGCAAGAGGTGCCCCTTTCCCCTGAATGTTTTGGCTGTTTGGGGTAGTATTAACCTTTTTGTCCTGAAAAATATCCCCGTGCCTGCCTGAATGGCAATGACTGGCCCCTTTCCCTGGACAGTCTGTGTTGCCAACCTGCAAACTCTCCTGAATGATTCCAGCTTTAGTTTCTATTCTGGAAGCTGCTGCTGATTCTTCAATGACGTGTCTGTGTTCAGTCTGACACTGCGCACTGCAGGTACCACGAACGCCCTGGAGCAAACCCTTCCCTCTAACTTCAGTCTCCTTTTTAGTGCCCGTCCTTTCTGTATTTCCATGTAAATTCCCAGTTGCAGGCTCATCTTGCAGGTGATGTAGTCCTTTCATATTAACGCCGTGAGATCCCTCAGCTTGTTGAGAAAAGGGAGACAGTGTCCTGCCCTGGGCTGCCATTTCTGGCAATTCACTTTCTTCCCCTTGTTTGTTAAATCCATGCGCCTTGTTTTGGTCATTTGCGAGTGTGTCCAATCTGCTGTTCACTCTGGCCTTTTCAGCGAGAAACCTCAGAATTTCCTGCTCAATCCCATCGTCGCTGTCTGGGGAACTGCTGTCACCCGCTTGCGCATTCTTCCAAGTCAGCCCATCAGCAGTGCCAGATGGAGCACCACACGACAAAGCAATCTTGGGCTTCCCGATTCTGGTCACTTTGCTGCTGCCTTCATTTTCTGACTGCTCCCTTGCCCTCTTGTTCCCTTTGTTCTTGAAGTCTAAATAATGCCTGCAAGGTGCCTTGTCACTTTTTGATAAGCAGCTTTTTAGGGGGACGTGGCTCGCAGTGAGACTTTCTTCAGTGACCCTGAAAGTTTGGTTACCAATTCCTACGCTTTGCTCCGAGTAAGTAACAACTTCTGCTCCTGTAAACCGCACTCGCTTCTTCACATCTCTTGGTCTTCTCCCCAGTTTCTTTCTGGTTTTCAAGAGATCCTTTGTAGCTGTATCCAGATCCTCATCACTATCCAGTGAGCTACTCTTCTCATCTGTCTGCCAAGAATCATGGGCGTGCTTACCACAGGACAGTTTCTCTCCAATCCATTCCATGGGAGACAATTTCTCTTCATCTTGGTTGACAGTCCGGTCATGCCAGACATTACTTACATCAAATATATCCTGTTCTGCTGAGCCATCTTTAATCTTAGAGGTGATGGTGCCATTTTTAGTCAGTGCAACAGGTGTCCCACCAAGTTCTGGTGGTTGACTCTCTCTCAGCTCCTCCATTCCAAGCTCATGATCCGTGCTGACATTATTCTTCAGCTTTCCTCTTTGCAACAATGATGTCTGAGATGAAGATGAAGACAAAGAAGAGAACAAAGATGGACATTCATTCAGACTGTCTTCTCTCTTCAGTTCCTGGGGAAATGTTCTGTCCAATTGACTCACAGCTCCGACTCTGTCTGATTTCTGACTGCTTTGGTTTGCCTTCAAAGCCAAGTAACTCTGAATTTCTTTTTCAATGCTGTCACTGCTGTCTGCAGAACTGTTTTCACTGTCCGAGGAAGACACAACTCGCTTGGAGACAGCAGTGTTGCTCTCAGTGGTTGCCTTGCCTTTGCCTGCTCGCTCTTCCCTTTCTGAAGGAGCCCTGTCTATCATGCTATCTGAAGATGGCTGGGCATTGGTTACAAGAGACCCTTCCCGTTTGGGGGTAGATTCTGACAAAGTCTCAGCTTGAAATCTCTTTTTCCAACCAAGTTTGGAGTCCGTGGTATTTGTCTCCCTTTGTGTTACAAAGTCATCGCTGGACTGATCGCTCGAGTCAGTATCGGAAAGGTTGCGGGGACAGAATGTTTCAGGCTTTGAAGCACAGCCTGTCCACTTCTTGCTCACAGCTGCTTCCAGTGTTTCTTTCTCCATGCCCCCTGCTTGCAAAACTGCATCAGCACCTTTCTGAGTGCTGGGGGCCTTGTGAGGCAACAAGCCCAGGACAATGGCAACATCCTTGGCTTTCCCTTTCCTCTGTTCCAATTGGTAAAGCTGAATGGCTTCCTCAATCCCATCATCACTGCTAGAATCAGACAATTCTCCACATGCAATAATGGGATTGACCCTTGGCTCAGTGAGTTCAGTACTGAGGCTCCAGTGGGTATTGCTGCTTTTGTAGAGTTCCTCAAAGCGATTCCTTGCTCTTGCTTTTTTCCTGCTAGCTAACTTTTTATTACCTTTCGGATTCCCTTCACTGCCTTTCTCAACACTGCCGACAGCTCCAGATTCCCCCAAGTGGCTGGATTTACTGCTGCAAACCTGAGAGTTGGCATTCATCACTGACTGTTTGACAGGATGAGTTTGGTTCCCTGCGCTAGATTTGGCGCATCTCTTCCTTTTCTTCTGTTCCACCTTTACCAGATTTTCTTTTTGTTCTGTGCTCTCCCCAGAAGCAAGCTCACTCTTAGGGAAGCTGGTGCTAGTGCTGCCGGTTTCCTTATTCCGCTTGTCTTGCAAGAACCTTTCAATCTCTGCCTGTATACTTAGTTCAAAAGAGTCATTGCTGCTGACGCTGGAGGGAGAAGAACATCTAGATCCTGCAGCTTCCAGACTGACCATATTCACAAAGTCAAGTTCGAGCTTGTTTGGGCCTACCACTTCTCGCCCACACGAAATGCCATTGCTGACATTTGCAACAGAGGCTTCAATGGCTCCACGTGTCCCCGGAGGAACTTCTGTCTCGTGGACAGCCTTTGATATGGGTGGATCTTCCGTTTTCTTTTTCAAGTATTCCTGAATTGCTTCTTCTATACCTCGGTCAACAGACTCGTCACTGTCCGAGTCCAGGATGCAATGGCCCAAGCTGGATTTCTCTGTGCCAAGGGTGCAGGGCGGATAGCCAGACTTCAGGTCCTCCACAGCAGCTCCCTTTAAAACTCTGATGGAGGTCCCGTCTAATGTGCCCTCACTCTGCCGTTTTCCAGCTATGTTCGCCTGCGCGCTACTGATGGGGTCATTGTTCATGGCACAAGGTGAGTCAGTACTTCGCAAGTTTTCTATGATCATCTGCACATTCACGTTGACGGCACTTTGCACAGCAGAGAACTCCTCACCAGAGTGAGAGAAACTCAGGGGGAGGCTGAAGTTTTGGGATGGCCCAAAGGGATGCCAATCTGTCTGTACCGCAGAGATAGGTGCCAAATTCATGAAGAACATTATAGCAGGAAAGTGACAGCCAGACACGTGACCTGTGTTGCAGTTCCACTCACATCCTGTAAATGAAACAGCACAGGGAATAAAAGATCATTAATAAACTGAAACAACTTAAATTCTTACGAAATATTCTTGTCTCCTGCCTCTGCCTGTTTTCTGAAGAAAGACTTGCATTTCTATAGCACCTTTCATGACCTCGGGAAGTCCTGAAACATTTTACAGCCAATCAAGACCGTTTGAACTGTTAGAAAAACAGCAGATAATTTGTATCTGGCAAAGTTTAATTGAGAACAATGTAAAAATACATTGATCTTATTTTAGTGATGTTGGTTGCTGGATAAATATCATGATGTGGAGATGCCGATGTTGGATTTATGTCACATTATCAGTAACCCCCACAGCTTGCCTCCTGGACTTGCAGGCTGTCCTGTCTGGAGACAATACACATCTCTTTAACCTGTGCTTAATGCTCCTCCCACCCACATTGTCTGTATCTTTAAGACCTGGCTGGCTGTAGGGATTCGCATTCTAATCAGTATTCTGTAACTTGATTTTGTGTCACTGTGCACTGTTTGAGAGCACATTTCCACTCCATCAGACGAAGGAGCAGCACTCCGGAAGCTTATGGTATTTGCTACTAAATAAACCTGTTGGACTTTAACCTGGTGTTGTTAAAACTCTTACTGGATAAATATCAGCCAGGACACCGGGAACTTCCCAGTTCATCTATCCTACAGAGCCAAGGGGTCTTGGTTTAATGTCTCACTCAATAAACAAGGGGCTGGATTTTCCGGCCAAGCTCGCCCCAAAACTGGAAAATCCCACCCGAGTTCAATGGGCTTTTGCATGGTCTGCCCTCCACCCCCCGCTACGATTCCTGTGGCGGCTGGGGCGGTAAAACTGCCCCCCCCCCCCCCCCACCCGACAACATCTCTGACAGTACAGAATTCCCTGAGCCCTAAACTCCGGAATTTCTTTCCTAAACCTCTTTTCCTTTCCTCCTGCATGTTGCTCTTCAAACCTATGTCTATGACCCAGTGTTTGGTCATCAGTCCGAACATGTGTTTATGTAGCTAAGTGTCAAATTTAATGATAATGTTCCTTTGAACTAGCTTGGTACATTTGCCAATGTTAAAGGTGCTATATAAACACAAGCCATTGTTGAAAATTAAACTGCTGGTAATTTGAATTGGTCATCTCATAGAATCGGTTTAAAGTGCAGACACCCTGGAAGTCTAAACAAAGACCATTCACTCAATAACAGCAGAGATAAGCTCACTTTACAATTGGAACTATTTAAATACTCTCTCCCTTTCCTGATGTGTTACTGACCCATCCAGGGATCTCTGAGGGTTGTATACGAACTACAAACTAGTTCAAAAGCAGGATTAAGACAGATATAAGGGGTTTCTCCACACAAACGAAACACCCAGATAAGTGAGTGGTGCTTCAATCCAAGAGCCAATTGGAGTTGGCAAATTTGACTGGTCAAGGAAAATGGGCCAAATTTGGGCTATAACAGGGCTTGGCACCCTGACCTTGACACAAGGGATGTTCATTCTTTGTGTGGTGGTTTTGAGGGTGTGGGGTGGAGAGACAAAGGGTTAGGGTCAATGAGGCCCCACTAACTGCACTGCCGATTGACACAGGCTGTTCAAACTTCAGCCAGATACAGTGGCCCCTTGGCCTCGGGTGGCCATTGCCCAGGGTACCCAGACCCTGGCGATGGTCAGTGCCCAGGGTACCCAGACCCTGGTGATGGTCAGTGCCAAGGGTACTCAGACCCTGGTGGCCATTGCCCAGGGTACCCAGACCCTGGTGATGGTCAGTGCCAAGGGTACTCAGACCCTGGTGGCCATTGCCCAGGGTACCCAGACCCTGGTGATGGTCAGTGCCAAGGGTACTTAGACCGTGGTGGCCATTGCCCAGGGTACCCAGACCCTGGCAGTGGTCAGTGCCCAGACTACCCAGATCCTGATGATGGTCAGTGCCCAGGGTACCCAGTCCCTGGTGGTCAGTGCCCAGATCCTGATGATGGTCAGTGCCCAGGGTACCCAGTCCCTGGTGGTCAGTGCCCAGGGTACCGAGACCCTGGTGATGGTCAGTGCCCAGGGCAGTGGTCAGTGCCTCCCAGGGGGTCAGTGGCCGACCTTTGCGACGCTCCCGGAACTCCGGCCTTCCGCCCTGCCCTCAGCGGCTGCCCGCCCGCCTCAAACCCGAGGCCCAATCGGGGCCTCCTCACCCCCGGGCTGTGAGTGAGCGGACGGCGGGGGGGGGGCACCTCACCCTGAGACCGGGGGCATCGACTGACATCACCCACCCCCGCCCCCCCCCCCCAGCCACCCTGCCGGAGGTTAACAATGAGGAACGGGGCGAGGAGAACGAGCGGCCCGGCCGCGGAGGACAGGCCCGAAGCCCGAGGCCTCGAGTGAAAAGCCGGGCCGGAGCGGACAACCCGGGCGGGCCGGGCGCCAAAACCCAGCGCGAGGCCGCGGTGATTGACAGGTGGCGCGGTGATTGACAGCTCCCGCGGTGATTGACAGCTGCCGGCTCCCCGGGAGCGGCCGCGCGCGCTCCGTACCTGCTGCAGACGCGCTGCTCTCCCGGCGGCTCCCGGCAAAGTTCAGGGCGCGGAGGCGGAGAGGCAAATAAATAAATGCATCAATGGGAGTGAAGATCCGGCCGGCTGGGGGGCAGGGCGCTGCCACAAGCAGCAATTGCAAAGCAGCGGGACAGGCAGCTCACTGCACCGCTTGCAGCCGGGCTCCAAGTGCTGCAACAGAACCAGAATCAAAAAGTTCAGATAAGCAGGAAGCAGAAAACTAAATGCATTAACTTACTGGGCTCCACCCAGTGGGGTTTTTACCATTGAACCAGCTGTCAGCTATCTGGCCTCCACAAGACACAATGCATGTCATGCTCCCACCTAAAGTCACCAAGCAAGAACACTGGACAAAATACCAGCCATGGCTCAGTGATAGGATGCAAACCTCTAATCCACACCACAGTGCGTTCATGGTCTGATTCCAGATTCAGAGGGTCAGTGCTCAGGGAGTGCCGCACTGTCAGAGGGTCAGTGCTGAGGGAGTGCCGCATTGTCAGAGGGTCAGTGCTGAGGGAGTGCCGCACTGTCAGAGGGTCAGTGCTGAGGGAGTGCCGCACTGTCAGAGGGTCAGTGCTGAGGGAGTGCCGCACTGTCAGAGGGTCAGTGCTGAGGGAATGCTGCAGGGTCAGAGGGTCAGTGCTGAGGGAGTGCCGCACTGTCAGAGGGTCAGTGCTGAGGGAGTGCCGCACTGTCAGAGGGTCAGTGCTGAGAGAGTGCCGCACTGTCAGAGGGTCAGTACTGAGAGTGTGCCGCACTGTCAGAGGGTCAGTGCTGAGGGAGTGCCGCACTGTCAGAGGGTCAGTACTGAGGGAGTGCCGCACTGTCAGAGGGTCAGTGCTGAGGGAGTGCCGCACTGTCAGAGAGTCAGTACTGAGGGAGTGCAGCACTGTCAGAGGGTCAGTACTGAGAGAGTGCCGCACTGTCAGAGGGTCAGTACTGAGAGAGTGCCGCACTGTCAGAGGGTCAGTACTGAGAGAGTGCCGCACTGTCAGAGGGTCAGTACTGAGAGAGTGCCGCACTGTCAGAGGGTCAGTACTGAGAGAGTGCCGCACTGTCAGAGGGTCAGTACTGAGGGAGTGCCACACCATCAGAGGGTCAGTGCTGAGGGAGTGCCACACTGTCAGAGGGTCAGGACTGAGGTAGTGCCGCACTGTCAGAGGGTCAGTACTGAGAGAGTGCCGCACTGTCAGAGGGTCAGTACTGAGGGAGTGCCACACCATCAGAGGGTCAGTGCTGAGGGAGTGCCACACTGTCAGAGGGTCAGGACTGAGGTAGTGCCGCACTGTCAGAGAGTCAGTACTGAGAGAGTGCCGCACTGTCAGAGGGTCAGTACTGAGAGAGTGCCGCACTGTCAGAGGGTCAGTACTGAGGGAGTGCCGCACTGTCAGAGGGTCAGTGCTGAGGGAGTGCCGCACTGTCAGAGGGTCAGTGCTGAGGGAGTGCCGCACTGTCAGAGGGTCAGTACTGAGAGAGTGCCGCACTGTCAGAGGGTCAGTACTGAGAGAGTGCCGCACTGTCAGAGGGTCAGTACTGAGAGAGTGCCGCACTGTCAGAGGGTCAGTACTGAGGGAGTGCCACACCATCAGAGGGTCAGTGCTGAGGGAGTGCCACACTGTCAGAGGGTCAGGACTGAGGTAGTGCCGCACTGTCAGAGGGTCAGTACTGAGAGAGTGCCGCACTGTCAGAGGGTCAGTACTGAGGGAGTGCCACACCATCAGAGGGTCAGTGCTGAGGGAGTGCCACACTGTCAGAGGGTCAGGACTGAGGTAGTGCCGCACTGTCAGAGAGTCAGTACTGAGAGAGTGCCGCACTGTCAGAGGGTCAGTACTGAGAGAGTGCCGCACTGTCAGAGGGTCAGTACTGAGGGAGTGCCGCACTGTCAGAGGGTCAGTGCTGAGGGAGTGCCGCACTGTCAGAGGGTCAGTGCTGAGGGAGTGCCGCACTGTCAGAGGGTCAGTACTGAGAGAGTGCCGCACTGTCAGAGGGTCAGTACTGAGAGAGTGCCGCACTGTCAGAGAGTCAGTACTGAGAGAGTGCCGCACTGTCAGAGGGTCAGTGCTGAGGGAGTGCCGCACTGTCAGAGGGTCAGTGCTGAGGGAGTGCCGCACTGTCAGAGGGTCAGTACTGAGAGAGTGCCGCACTGTCAGAGGGTCAGTACTGAGAGAGTGCCGCACTGTCAGAGAGTCAGTACTGAGAGAGTGCCGCACTGTCAGAGGGTCAGTGCTGAGAGAGTGCTGGAATGTCAGGTGGAGGTCAAAGATCGCAGGCCACTGTTTTGAACAGGAGGAGAGGATTTCTCCCTGGCCAGTGTCCTGGTCAATATTCATCCCTTAATCAGCCTCACAGAAGCAGATTATCCCGATAAATTTCTCATTGCTCTTTTTGGGATCTTGCTGTGCATGCATTGGCAGCTGCGATTCCTACATTACAACAGTGAGTGCGCTTCAAACGATACTTCATTGGCTGTGCGCGCTTTGGGAGTTCTAGTGATTGTGAAAGGCACTACAGAAATGCAAAGTCTTTCTTCTCCCATTGCCTCATTCACTGACGGCCCTGGCTTTGTGGTTTGGTTCTGTGGTGCCACTTGTGGCGCTGTGTGCCGGTCGTCACAGTGAATCGGCAGGTCACGTTGTGAAACAGGCTCGAGTCCTGAGATAACGTCCAATTGGTTATTGTGATCCAGGCGGACCCGGTTAAAGCTCTCTCTCTCTCCCAGTCACTCCGGCCTGAACTTGTGTTGAACTAAACCAGGGAGTTCCCACAAGCCCGGTTTAAATAGATCAGGATAGCACCTTCAGGTCAGGTGTTTTTGACTTTCTTTTGTTGTTGCAGTGGGGAAGTATTGTGAGCTTCTGTAGCAAGGGGATTGATAAAGAAATCTTGCTCCAGTTGTACAGGCTTTGATTTGATTTATTATTGTCACATGCATTAGTATACAGTGAAAAGTATCGTTTCTTGTGCGCCATGCAGACAGAGCATACCGTTCATAGAGAAGGAAAGGAGAAAGTGCCAAATGTAGTGTTGCATCATAGCTAGGGTGTAGAGAAAGATCAACTTAATGCGAGGTAGGTCCATTCAAAAGTCTGATGGCAGCAGGGAAGAAGCTGTTCTTGAGTCGATTGGTACGTGACCTCAGACTTTTATATCTTTTTCCCAACGGAAGAAGGTGGAAGAGAGAATGTCCGGGGTGCGTGGGGTCCTTGATTATGCTGGCTGCTTTGCCGAGGCAGCGGGAAGTGTAGATAGAGTCAATAGATGGGAAGCTGGTTTGCGTGATGGATTGGGCTACATCTACGACCTTTTGTAGTTCCTTGCGGTCTTGGGCAGAGCAGGAGCCATACCAAGCTGTGATACAACCAGAAAGAATGCTTCCTATAGTGCATTTGTAGAAGTTGGTGAGAGTCGTAGCCGACATGTCAAATTTCCTCAGTCTTCTGAGAAAGTAGAGGTGTTGGTGGGTTTTCTAAACTATAGTGTCGGCGTGGGGGGGACCAGGACAGGTTGCTGGTGATCTGAACACCTGAAAACCTGAAGCTCTTGATCATTGATGTAGACAGGGGCATGTTCTCTACGCTTCCTGAAGTTGAAGATTATATTCTTCATTTTGTTGACATTGATGGAGAGATTATTGTCGTGACAGCCACAGCTGGAACACTGTGCGCAGTTTTACTCTCCAAATTTCAGAAAGGATAAATTTGCAATGGAGACGGCGCAGCGAAGCTTCACTTGAGTGGTCTCTGGGATGAGGGTGTTGTCCTGTGATGAGAGATTGAGTAAATTGTGTCTATAATTTCTGGAGTTTAGAAAGAGAGGCGATCTACATAAGAACTAGGAGCAGGAGTAGGCCATCTGGCCCCTCAAGCCTGCTCCGCCATTCAATAAGATCATGGCTGATCTGATAGTGGGTTCAGTTCCACTTACCCACCTGCTCCCCATAACCCTTAATTCCCTTAATGGTTAAAAATCTATCTATCTGTGACTTAAACACATTTAACGAGGTAGCCTCTACTGCTTCATTGGACAGAGAATTCCAAAGATTCACTACCCTCTGGGAGAAGAAGTTCCTCCTCAACTCTGTTCTAAATTGACTCCCCTGTATTTTGAGGCTATGCCCCCTAGTTCTTGTTTCCATTGTAAGTGGAAATAACCTCGCTGCTTCTACCCTGTCTAGCCCCTTCATTATCTTATATGTCTCTATAAGATCTCCCCTCAACCTTCTAAACTCCAATGAGTACAGGCCCAGTCTACTCAATCTCTTCTCATAAGCTAACCCCCTCATCTCTGGAATCAACCTGGTGAACCTTCTCTGCACCCCCTCCAAAGTTAATATATCCTTTCTTAAATAAGGGGACCAAAATTGTACACAGTACTCTAGGTGCGGCCTCACCAGTACCCTGTACAGTTGCAGCATGACCTCCCTGCTTTTATACTCCATTCCATTTGCCTTCTTGATTACCTGCTGCACCTGCAAACTGAGTTTTCGTGATTCATGCACAAGGACCCCCAGGTCCCTCTGCACAGCAGCATGTTGTAATTTTTCACCGTTTAAATAATAGTCTATTTTACTATTATTCCTTCCAAAGTGGATAACCTCACACTTACCAACGTTATACTCTCACTGGGACCGACAGGATTCTGAAGGAGTTTGACAGGGTGGATACTGAAAGATTGTTTCCCCTGGTTGGGGAATCTAAAATACAGGGGCACAGTCTCAGGATAAGGGGCTGATGATTTAGGACTGAGATGAGGAGAAATATCTTCACTCAAAGGGTTGTGAATCTTCGGGATTCTCTCCCCCGGGGGGGTTGTGATGCTCTATTGTTGAACGTATTTAAGGCTGAGAGAGACAATTATTTGGTTTCTCAGGGAATCAGGAATATTCGGAGCAGGTGGTAAAGTGGCATCGGAACCCAAGCTCAGCCATGATCATTCTGAATGGTGAAGCAGGATCGATGGGCCGAATGGTCTCCTCTTACTTCCACTCGTGGAGAAGTTTGGAAATGTTTTTGGACTCTTAAACTCATCTCTCTGCGTGGGTTTCCTCCGGTTTCCTCCCACAGTCCAGAGATGTGCAGATCAGAGGGATTAGGGGGTAAATACGTGGGGTAACAGGGTTACAGCCTGGGTAAGATGTTCTGTTGGACAGTCAGTGTAATCTCGATTCTATAACTTTCATAAGGAGATCAGAGGAGTTGAGAGGCCTGTTAGTAGGATTATAGTGGCTAATAGTTGCAATTTCTTTTTCATTCACAGGGCATTATGGAATCATCTTGGCACCAAAATGGGCCATTCAGCCCATTGATTGAGTCTATGCGAGCTCATTGACTCTGTCCACACTTCTTGCTGCCTCGGCAAAGCAGCCAGCTTAATTAAGGACCCCACGCACTCCGGACGATACAAAAGTCCGAGGTCACGTACCAACCGACTCAAGAACAGTTTCTTCCCTGCTGCTGACAGACTTTTGAATGGACTTGCCTTGCATTAAGTTGATCTTTCTCTACACCCTAGCTATGACTGTAACACTACATTCTGCACTCTCTCATTTCCATCTCTATGGTCCGGGGTCTTTAATTATGCTGGCTGCTTTTCCGAGGCAGCGAGATGTGTAGACAGCGATGGAGATGGAGCAGAGGCAGTAGAGAGGGGAGGCTGAGTGCAGAGGGAGGAGGAGGAGGAAGAGGAGGGAAGCTCTCAATTGAAGCACAACCTAAGATCTTTGAGGATTACACCTGAGACTCCCTCATTTCACCAAACCGGTAATCACTGGACAGTGTCACCTCCTCGAAGGCAGACCTGCAGCCAAGGAGCAAGGTAAGGATGGCACCTCCATTGGCAATGAGAGTGATTGTCCTCAGTTTCCACTCTCAACGGTCATTCTGGATGCTCTTGGCGAAACCAGCCCGGGAATGGAGAGGATCATTCCAGCAAAACACTCATTACCTGTAGGTGGCCTGGTCTCCTGGGCTCATCGAGTCATAGAGTTTTACAGCATACGAAGAGGCCCTTCGGCCCATTGTTTCTGTGCTGGCGATCAAGCACCTATCCTAATCCCATTTTACAGCACTTGATATGTAGCCTCTGCTGCCTTGGGATTACAGGTGGCCTTGTCCAACAAGAGAGAGGGAAGGATAGCAGTGAGGTATTTTTATTCTTTCACGGGATGTGGGCTTCGCCGGCCAGGCCAGCATTTATTGGCCATTCCTAATTGCCCAATGAGAAGGTGGTGGTCAGCTGCCTTCTTGAACTGCTGCATTCCCTGAGGTGTAGGTACATCCACAGTGCTGTCAGGGAGAGAATTCCAAGATTTTGACCCAGTGACAGTGAAGGAACGGCGATATATTTCCAAGTCAGGATGGTGAGTGACTTTGGAGGGGAACCTCCAGGTGGTGGTGTTCCCAGTTATCTGCTGTCCTTGTCCTTCTAGATGGTAGTGGTTGTGGGTTTGGAAGGTGCTGCCTAAGGAACATTGATGAGATCCTGCAGTGCATCTTGTAGATGGTACACACGGCTGCCACTGTGCACCGGTGGTGGAGGGAGTGGATGTTTGTGGATGGGGTGTCAGTCAAGCGGGGCTGCTTTGTCCTGGATAGTGTTGAGCTTTCTAAATGTTGTTTAGAGCTGCACCCATCCAGGAAAGTGGAGAGTATTCTATCACACTCCTGACTTGTGCCTTTTAGATGGTGGACAGGCTTTGGGAAGTCAGGAGGTGAGTTACTGCAAGATTCCCAGTCTCTGACCTGCTCTTGTAGCCACTGTGTTTATGTGGCGAGTCGAGTTGAGTTTCTGGTCAATGGTAACCCCCGGATGTTAATAGTGGGGGATTCAGTGATGGTAATGCCGCTGAATGTCAAGGGGCGATGGTTAGATCCTCTCTTGTTGGACATGGTCATTGCCTGGCACTGGTGTGGTGTGAACTTTTACTTGGCATTTGTCAGTCCAAGTCCAGATATTGTCCAGGTTTTGCTGCATTTGTGTTAGGAATGGGTTAACAGACCTTCCAATTAAGTCCTAATTTGATGTCAATTATTCAGTAGAAGTCACTGATATATAAAGGGACCACAGGTGGCGCTGTTTGTTGGTGGAGTTGGATCAAAGAAATAAAGGGTATTTTATCAAGAAGCAGAACTGGTGTCTCCTCGACATCAACCGAGAGGCTCAAACAGTGGCAGCAGGGGATTGGTCGTTGGTTCCGAGTAAAGGGCTGCAAGTTACAACTTTTTCGGATAAAAAAAGGAAGACTTTGCTCAAATTCTAAATGAACAATGAGAAGGAGACAACAAAATGGCGGAACCCAGAGTAAAAGTGTCGGGATCTGGTGATCCACCATTATTCTCAAACTGAACCTTTTGACCAATGGTGAAGTGATCATGTGGACTATGGTGACCGCTTTGGGGAAAAGGAAACAAGGAATTGGCATTGGCTCTTTCTTTACTTTTTATGGAAGTAAAATCAGACGGAAGGTATTTTCCAAATTGGAGTTGGAACATTTGAACTCGGAAGAAGGACTGGATAATTTATTAAATTTCATGGATAAGATTTGTCAAAAGGATGATTTATTAAATGTGTATGAAGCCTGGTCAGAGTTTAATAGATTTTGGAAATCAGAGATATTTCTATTGAAGAGTATGTGATGGAAGTTAGTCGACTAGAAAAGGCTGCAAAAACACTGCCTGGAATTTCCACAGTCTGTGTTGGCATTTAAGTTACTGGGCTGTGCTAAAGTGACCAATATGAATAGGCTTCTGGTTTTGACAGGAGTTAAGTTTGCAGATAATAATACCTTATTTGATCAAATGACAGAGTCCTTAAAATAATTTTTAGGGAAACGATCTATCCCTGCGGCTTTTATGACACAAATGGGTCAGTCAGTGATAAAACAGATTGTGGCAGAAACAACCTCTCCATCCTGTTAACAGTAGATGGGCACAAGTAGGCTACAAGAGTATGGCGGAAGATTGGGACCCAGAAATTGAGGACAGAAACCCTTTAATACCTATAACAGGAGGAAGGATATGGAGAACGGTAACAGGAAAACGAACCCCAGAAATGCCCAGGGTCTAATAAATCAGTGTTTTTGGTGTGACTCTAAATTTCATTATGCTTTCAACTATCCGAAGCAATCCAGAGTGTTTGAAGCTACACATGACCTGGAAGAATCGGAAGAGGAAAGAGATAGTAACCAGAAAGAAGGCATTGTCCTATTAACGGGAAGTTTTACTCCTATAATGAGTGTTGGCTGCAGAGTCCTTTAATTGTGCCGTATTAGACAATGGCTGCCGTGTGTGGAATTGACTGCTTAAAATGTTACTTGGACTCTTCAAATGCTGAAAATTGGAACAAGATTAAAGAATTTGAAAGTTCCACAAGTTTCAGGTTTGGGGATGATAATACCTGACGTCACTGAAAAGGGTGGTGATCCGTTGCAATATTGCCGGAGTGAATCATCTCATCAACACCGATGTTGTGTCGAGTGAGATACCTTTGCTTCTGAGTAGACCATCGATGAAGAAAGCACGCATGAAACCGGATATGGAAAATGATAAGGCAACGGTTTTTAGAAAAATGGTGGACTTGCGATTTACACAGTCGGCACACTATCGAATTCCATTAATGACAAATTATTTTTCGGGTAAAGAGGTTAAGGAAGTGTTATTAGTATCCGGAAATGGGACTTTAGCTGATAAAAAGCTCATTGTGTTGGAACTGCATCGGCAATTTACGCATCCGTCTCCTCGGAGGCTGAAAATTTTATTAAAGGATGCAGGTGTAGGAGATGAAGATTATACTAAGCTGATAGAACAGGTCAGTGATCGCTGTGAGGTTGTTGGAAGTACAGAAGGACATTATGGCCATGGACCTTAAGATTTGGGATAAAGCAAACAATATTTATTTTGCACTTTGTGGATTTAACGACTAGCTTTAGTCAATCAACAGTTGTCCATAATAACGAAAAGAGTAATCCTGGATCAGATCATGGAAAAATGAATGGGGCCACCCATTTTGAATGACCTCCAGCTTGGGAAGGGTCGACAATTAGCGCTGCCTTTGCTGAGCATTTAAATGCATTGCTCAGAAGTAGAAGGGTATTTCTGGAAGCAGAAGTCTCTGAAAGAATTTGCAGAGCTTTAAGGCCCAAGGTACGGCCATCAAACACCGTACAAGCAAGGAGGCATCGTATACTATCAGAGAGAATTTTAATGAATGGAAAGGTTATTGGCATAGATGGCAAAACCAATAGTTTTGCAACATGGTAATCAGACTGTTAGGGTACATTCATCAAGGATAATTGATACAGATTACCAATTTGCGAATTTAGAGTCGACGAACGTGATGAGGAACCAGGGTCATCTGATACTCAAGTGTTACAAAATTGAGAGCCAGTTAGCCAAAATAGACAGGGTGGCTGTAGAGGAACACAATACTAATGAACTAGAACTAAAGGACAACTGCCAAAAGTTGATGCAAAGGTGACATACTTGCCTGAAGGGTCTAATCAATGGAAGGATGCAACTGTCATTAGTAGAGCAAGGATGGCCATTAGAAAGTATAAACTTTCTAATTGGTTGAAATGTACAAAATACAGGGGAGGATGTCAGGACCATGGATTGGGAACACAAAGTTCCAAAATGGAGGGCACAGAAATGTAGCGCCAGTTCAGACAGTAAGTCCGATAGTGAATGTGATCACAGGAAGAGATCGAGAACTATTGAAAGAACATCCCACAGCAGGAGGGAAAGACCAAGCAGTGGTAGTTCAGAACGAGATAGGGGGTGTAGCTTGACAAGGTCTCGGAATAGGGGTAAGGCTACGAATGCTACTAGGAGTAGAAGCCCTCATGAGGTTTTGGTGGCTTCCAATAAATGAGATGAAAAGGTTATAGAACATAGAACATAGAACATAGAACATTACAGCGCAGAACAGGCCCTTCGGCCCACGATGTTGCACCGACCAGTTAAAAAAAACTGTGACCCTCCAACCTAAACCAATTTCTTTTCGTCCATGAACCTATCTACGGATCTCTTAAACGCCCCCAAACTAGGCGCATTTACTACTGATGCTGGCAGGGCATTCCAATCCCTCACCACCCTCTGGGTAAAGAACCTACCCCTGACATCGGTTCTATAACTACCCCCCCTCAATTTAAAGCCATGCCCCCTCGTGCTGGATTTCTCCATCAGAGGAAAAAGGCTATCACTATCCACCCTATCTAAACCTCTAATCATCTTATATGTTTCAATAAGATCCCCTCTTAGCCGCCGCCTTTCCAGCGAAAACAATCCCAAATCCCTCAGCCTCTCCTCATAGGATCTCCCCTCCATACCAGGCAACATCCTGGTAAACCTCCTCTGCACCCTCTCCAAAGCCTCCACATCCTTCCTGTAATGTGGGGACCAGAACTGCACACAGTACTCCAAGTGCGGCCGCACCAGAGTTGTGTACAGTTGCAACATAACGCTACGACTCCTAAATTCAATCCCCCTACCAATAAACGCCAAGACACCATATGCCTTCTTAACAACCTTATCTACTTGATTCCCAACTTTCAGGGATCTATGCACACATACACCTAGATCCCTCTGCTCCTCCACACTATATAAAAGATGCTAAAGAGCAAGAACTGCATAGTTGGAGTAAATTTGGGGTATACACGGAGGCACCAGTTAGGGGATAAAGAGCTCTATCTCAGATGGGTTTACATTGAAAAGGTGCTTCCTGATGGAAGTTATAAGGCAAAGGCCAGGCTTGTGGCAAAGGGATTTGAAGAAAATGTAGGAGACCAGGAGATAAGGGTGGATTCATCCACAGCAGGAAAGGTTATTTTAAAGATCTTCTTGGCTCTCTTAAGCTACAAAGGCCTGGGAATGCAAATCTATAGATATTATAGCTGTCTTTTTGAAGGGGCATCAGCTTCAGAGAGAATCTTTCTCCGTCCTCCTAAAGAAGCAGCTAACACAGAAGGAGTACTCTAGAAGTCAAATAAATGTGTATATGGGCTAAATGATGTCTCTAGAGTTTGGTATTTTTCATAAGGTCAGTTTTGTTAAAGTTAGGCTGTTGCCAGTTGAAAGCAGATCCTGTGATGTTTTACTGGCACTATGGAGGAAAGCTTTCTGATAACTTTATGATGGATATTGATGATTTTTGTGGGTTGGTGGTAGTGATTTTGAAGCTATTGTGATTTCTGGGCTGAGGAAGGAATTCAGGGTTGGAAGTCAGGCTTCAGGGGCTTTCAAATATATTGGGCTGGAAATCGGACAGACTGAGTCAAGTGTCACTTTACATCAGCAATCTTATTTGGAGAGTATCAGCCCAATAGCAATCAGTCGTGGTCGGGCTTCACAACTGGATGCGGTGGTTTCTAAGACGGAAAAGGAGGAACTCCGAAGTTTGATTGGACAACTGAATTGGCTGGGCAGACAGACGAGACCGGACGCTAGTTTTGATGTCCTAGAGTTGAGGACAGAAAGGAATGATCCTACGGTGGAAGACATAATGAGAGCAAACAAAACGTTGGCCAAACTAAAAATGCAGGAGTGTGTTTTGAGATTCCCGTTTTTGGGTGATCATAGGCACCTGAAACTCGTAGTTTACAGTGACGCATCCTATGCCAATTTGTGTGATGGGTTCTCAAGCACGGGGAGTTTTATAGACTTTCTTTTGGAGGGAAAAATGGTAAATGTTGCCCTCTTGTGTGGGGGAAACAAAAAATGAGAGTGGTTAAAAGCACATTGGCTGCTGAGGCACTAAGCTTTGTACAGGCAGTGGATATGGCTTTTTCATATCCCAGATACTGACAGAAATGTTGAGGTTAGGGGATTTGGATAAAATACCCATTGAGTGTCACATTGACAGTCACTTTGGGGAAAATGTGCACTCCACAAAGTGTAAACGGGAAAAGGTTTTGGATCGACACAGCCAGCTTAATGCAGATGCTGGACCAAGGGGAAATATCAAACGTTAAATGGGTCAATAGTAGCTCTGTTATCCGATTGTTTTACTAAGAGAGGGGCTTGTTCGAAGAAACTTTTGGACATTATTAAGGGTGTATCTTTCTGTGATTGTACTTTTCCTTTTCTTCAAGAAATGTATGCTAGTGAAAAAGGTTGGATCCCATGGGATAAAGGGGGAGGTGGCTAGATGGGTGGAGAACTGGCTTGGTCACAGAAGACAGAGGGTGGTAGTGGAAGGGTCTTTTTCCGGCTGGAGGCCTGTGACTAGTGGTGTACCGCAGGGCTCTGTATTGGGACCTCTGCTGTTTGTGATTTATATAAATGATCTGGAAGAAGGAGTAACTGGGGTGATCAGTAAGTTTGCGGACGACACAAAACTGGCAGGACTTGCAGATAGTGAGGAACATTGTCAGAGGCTACAGAAGGATATAGATAGGCTGGAAATTTGGGCAAGGAAATGGCAGATGGAGTTCAATCCTGATAAATGCGAAGTGATGCATTTTGGTGGGAATAATGTAGGGAACATATAGAACATAGAACATAGAACATTACAGCGCAGAACAGGCCCTTCGGCCCACGATGTTGCACCGACCAGTTAAAAAAAAACTGTGACCCTCCAACCTAAACCAATTTCTTTTCGTCCATGAACCTATCTACGGATCTCTTAAACGCCCCCAAACTAGGCGCATTTACTACTGATGCTGGCAGGGCATTCCAATCCCTCACCACCCTCTGGGTAAAGAACCTACCCCTGACATCGGTTCTATAACTACCCCCCCTCAATTTAAAGCCATGCCCCCTCGTGCTGGATTTCTCCATCAGAGGAAAAAGGCTATCACTATCCACCCTATCTAAACCTCTAATCATCTTATATGTTTCAATAAGATCCCCTCTTAGCCGCCGCCTTTCCAGCGAAAACAATCCCAAATCCCTCAGCCTCTCCTCATAGGATCTCCCCTCCATACCAGGCAACATCCTGGTAAACCTCCTCTGCACCCTCTCCAAAGCCTCCACATCCTTCCTGTAATGTGGGGACCAGAACTGCACACAGTACTCCAAGTGCGGCCGCACCAGAGTTGTGTACAGTTGCAACATAACGCTACGACTCCTAAATTCAATCCCCCTACCAATAAACGCCAAGACACCATATGCCTTCTTAACAACCTTATCTACTTGATTCCCAACTTTCAGGGATCTATGCACACATACACCTAGATCCCTCTGCTCCTCCACACTATTCAAAGTCCTCCCGTTAGCCCTATACTCAACACATCTGTTATTCCTACCAAAGTGAATTACCTCACACTTCTCCGCATTAAACTCCATCCGCCACCTCTCGGCCCAACTTTGCAACCTGTCTAAGTCTTCCTGCAAACTACGACACCCTTCCTCACTGTCTACCACACCACCGACTTTGGTGTCATCAGCAAATTTGCTAATCCACCCAACTATACCCTCATCCAGATCATTAATAAATATTACAAACAGCAGTGGCCCCAAAACAGATCCCTGAGGTACACCACTTGTAACCGCACTCCATGATGAATATTTACTATCAACCACCACCCTCTGTTTCCTATCCGCTAGCCAATTCCTGATCCAATTTCCTAGATCACCCCCAATCCCATACATCTGCATTTTCTGCAGAAGCCTACCATGGTGAACCTTATCAAACGCCTTACTAAAATCCATATATACCACGTCCACTGCCTTGCCCCCATCCACCTCCTAGGGAGGAGCTACACGATAAATGGAAGAACCATAAAGGGTGTAGAGACGCAGAGGGACCTGGGTGTGCAAGTCCACAGATCTTTGAAGGTGACGTCACAGGTGGAGAAGGTGGTGAAGAAGGCATATGGCATGCTTGCCTTTATAGGACGGGGCATAGAGTATAAAAGTTGGGGTCTGATGTTGCAGATGTATAGAACGTTGGTTCGGCCGCATTTGGAATACTGCGTCCAGTTCTGGTCGCCACACTACCAGAAGGACGTGGAGGCTTTGGAGAGAGTACAGAGGAGGTTTACCAGGATGTTGCCTGGTATGGAGGGGCTTGGTTATGAGGAGAGATTGGGGAAACTGGGGTTGTTCTCCTTGGAAAGACGGAGGATGAGGGGAGACTTAATAGAGGTGTATAAAATTATGAAAGGCATAGATAGGGTGAACGGTGGGAAGCTTTTCCCCGGGTCGGTGGTGACATTCACGAGGGGTCATAGGTTCAAGGTGAAGGGGGGGAGGTTTAACACAGATATCAGAAGGACATATTTCACACAGAGGGTCGTGGGGGCCTGGAATGTGTTGCCGGGCAAAGTGGTGGAGGCGGACACACTGGGAACGTTTAAGACTTATCTAGACAGCTATATGAACGGAGTGGGAATGGAGGGATACAAAAGAGTGGTCTAGTTTGGACCAGGGAGCGGCGCGGGCTAATTGTTCCTTGTTTCTCATTTCAAGGCTTCATTCTATGATCATCTTGCTGGTGCCAGTACAGAGCGAGACTGCGGATAGTTGGGAACCTGTCTCGGGGGCAGGGAATTCATATGGTGTTCGTGGAAGTGGAAATGACTAGGGTTGGGAAGCATTTTCCGATCAGGGCCATTGGACTCGTTTCGATCGCCTCAGGGGGTCGGAGAGGAATTTCCCAGATTTTTTTTTCCCCATATTGGCCCTGGGGTTTTTCACTCTGGGTTTTCGCCTCTCCCTGGAGATCACATGGTCTGGAATGGGGGGGTGGGGGTGAGTTAATAGGTTGTAATGAACAAAGCATCGTAGCTGTGAGGGACAGCTCGGTGGATAGGATATTGGTATGTAGATAGGCTGGAAAATTGGGCGGGGATCCTGGATTCAGGATTCAATCCTGGACCGGGGAGCGGCGCGGGCTTGGAGGGCCGAAGGGCCTGTTCCTGTGCTGTATTGTTCTTTGTTCTTTGTATTTTAAAAAAAGGAAGCGGAAACAGGGCGTGTTTTCTGTTTCTGTGGAAAACAATATTCACCAAATATTTTTTTCTCCAAGGAAGGGGAGACTGTTAGGAATGGGTTAACAGACCTTTTAATTAAGTCCTAATTTAGTGTCAATTATTCAGTCGAAGTCACTGATGTATAAAGGGGTCACAGGTGGCACTATTGGTTGGAAAATTGTGTGTAGAATTGGATCAAAGAAATAGATATTTTATGAAGAAGCAGAATTGGTGTCTCCTTTTACTCTACAGCAACCGAGAGGCTCAAACGCTGGTGGGTCACCTGAATCAGACCTGAAGTGAAGCATCTCGTGCCTATCCGAGCCACGTCCAAGATGCAAAACTTGTGATTCAGACGGGTGCCACAAAACAGAGTTTCTAACCTGAACCATAACACTGGATTGTAGAATGGCCAATGTAACACATCTATTGAAAGAAGGAAAGTGACAGAAAACAGCCAACTTCAGGCCATTCAGCCAAACATCTGTCATGAGGAAATTGTTAGAATCCTTTATTATGGAGGTGAAAGCAGGATTCTTAGAAATTCATTATTTCATCTGACAGTCGACATGGCTTTGTGAAAGGGAAATTCTATTTAACTAATCTGTTAAAGATTTTGAAATATCATTCAAGGTGAAGAAGGATAATTAAAGTATATTTATTCGTGCCACAAGTAGGCTTACATTAACACTGCAATGAAGTTACTGTGAAAATCCCCGAGTCGCCACACTCCGGCGCCTGTTCGGGTGACACTGAGGCAGAATTTAGCACGGCCAATGCACCCTAACCAGTGCGTCTTTCGGACTGTGGGAGGAAACCGGAGCACCCAGAGGAAACCCACCCAGACACGGGGAGACGTGCAGACTCTGCACAGACAATGACCCAAACTGGGAATTGAACCCGGGTCCCTGGTGCTGTGAGGCAGCAGTGCTAATCACTGTGTCACCACAATGTGGGAAAATGTGGAGTTCTTCATATTGGCAGGAAAAATAAAAACAGTATGTAATTTAAATGGAGAGAGATTGCAGAACTGAGGTACAGAGGGATCTGGGTGTCCCGGTCTGCAGGTACAGCAAGTGAATAGGAAGGCAAATGGAATGTGATTGTTTATTCCAAGGGGAATGGAATAGAAAAGTTGGGAAGTTTTACTGCAGTTGTACAGGTCCTTGGTGAGACCACATCTGGAATTTTGTGTACAGTTTTTATTCTCTTTATTTGAAAAACATTTTTTTTTGTTTTTATTCCAATTCAAGCAAATCAAGTCCAATTCAGAGTCTCAACAAGTTGAGACATTCCCGATCCAAGCCGACAAGACAGGGCTCTCACCTCCTGTCTTGGGCCTGATCTACATGATCCAAGCTGATTGGAGCAGGCATAGCTCCTCCTCCAAGGCTTGATCTCATTTGCATCTTAGCCAAAAGGCCGAGATGCTGCTTTTAAAAATTGCTTCAAACGAAGCTAAAATGTAACCTAATGACTTCAACCAACCACAGCATGTCGATACTACACTTGATCTTAGCCAAAAGGCCGAGAAGCGATTAACTTGCGTGAGAAGCAGCTCGGAGAAGGTTCACCAGACTCACTGGGGTGAAGGAGTTATCTTATGAGGAAAGGTTGAGCAGATCAGGCCTCTGGGTCCGTCCCTCAGACATTTTCTTACTCATTGGAATGTATCTATTCTGCATGTCACAATCCCAGCTGGTGTTACCCCTGGACAGTCAGGTCCCAGAGCAGAATCCCAGGCCAATAGACGGTAACCTGGGTGAACAGGACTGTCCCTTAGCTTTTAACAAAACACTAGTTAAACATGAGATTGGCTATAACACAATACTCCTTAACCCTACCGATACCTTCACAGGTAACACTGATTTTTAAGGATAACACAAGTTACATTATCTATCTTATACTTTAACATTCTTAACAAGTAGCCAGTCCCTGTAAACCAACAGGTGAATTGTGGTCAGACGCACCACACAGTGAAATCAAGTGGCAATGCCACCCAATGCAACATCTGTGGGTTCCTCATCAAATCCCCCACCCCCCCCAGATGTTTGTCTCACTAGAACTCTGACTTCCAGATGAGTGATTTCAAACTCTACTCTTGAAAGGACACACATTGGAACCTTCCCCCAAACAACAGTTCCGCTCGGATGCCTTCACCAAGGATCCATTTCCAGAATTTCAATCCCTCCTCTTGGTGTTCCTCTACCCTAGATTGCCACATACTTCCACACAATCTCTCAGGTATCCAGCTACACTAACAGAACAACATTGCTTCACAGGTTGTACTCGGGTCACTAACCTTAGGATTACTTCACATATTTGGCTTCTCGTTGGCCAACTTCTGTGCCTGGGAGCCTCTCTCTGCCCCTTTCTTTAACTTCACTGAACAGTACCTTGTTCAGATTCCGGTTCTTTGTCCCTTTGATTTCAGTCTTCCTGGACTTCGCTTTCATTCTCTGATTTCTAGAACTTTCTGTTCTTTAGCTTGTGAGATTTTGGGAAGTCTGTTTTTGCAGCACTCTTGTCCTGTCCAACTTACAAGGTCTTTCTAACTTAAAGTGGCCCCTGGTTGCTAAGCGCCAACCTAGTTTTCTTTGCCCTTGTTTGTTTTCACTTTAAACTCTAATCACAATGCAGGCACTGTTTGAAATGAAACCATATCCACACAAGAAAGTCCCTTTGACATGAATGTAACTAAAGTTTAGCCTTTCTTACACAAACTTAAACTCATTTAAAGATATACCTTATTTTTAGTATCCAAAAATACAAATATAGATTACTTACATCAGCCTCTGCTTTCCGGCCACTATCTCCTTCAGTATTTGCCACGACATCTCCATTGATCTTTCCCTTCATCTCATTTGCCAGTTCTCTTTAACGGGGGGGAGGGGGAGGGGGAGGTGGGGGGGAGGGGGAGGTGGGGGGGAGGGGGAGGTGGGGGGGAGGGGGAGGTGGGGGGGAGGGGGAGGTGGGGGGGAGGGGGAGGTGGGGGGGAGGGGGAGGGGGAGGTGGGGGGGAGGGGGAGGGGGGGGGAGGGGGAGGTGGGGGGGAGGGGGAGGGGGGGGAGGGGGAGGTGTGGGGGAGGGGGAGGTGTGGGGGAGGGGGAGGTGGGGTAGGTGTGGGGGAGGGGGAGGTGGGGTAGGTGGGGGGGAGGTGTGGGGGAGGGGGAGGTGGGGTAGGTGGGGGGGAGGTGGGGTGGGGGTGGGGGTGGGGGGGAGGGGGAGGTGGGGTGGGTGGGTGGGGGGAGGGGGAGGTGGGGGGGAGGTGGGGGGGAGGTGTGGGGGAGGGGGAGGTGGGGTAGGTGGGGGGGAGGTGGGGTGGGGGTGGGGGGGAGGTGGGGTGGGGGTGGGGGGGAGGGGGAGGTGGGGTGGGTGGGTGGGGGGAGGGGGAGGTGGGGGGGAGGTGGGGGGAGGGGGAGGTGTGGGGGAGGGGGAGGTGGGGTAGGTGTGGGGGAGGTGTGGGGGAGGTGGGGGGAGGGGGAGGTGTGGGGGAGGGGGAGGTGGGGTAGGTGTGGGGGAGGTGTGGGGGAGGTGGGGGGGAGGTGGGGGGGAGGTGGGGGGGAGGGGGAGGTGGGGTGGGTGGGGGGAGGGGGAGGTGGGGTGGGTGGGTGGGGGGAGGGGGAGGTGGGGGGGAGGTGGGGTGGGGGGGAGGTGGGGTGGGGGGGAGGTGGGGTGGGGGGAGGGGGAGGTGGGGTGGGTGGGGGGGGGGGGAGACTATGCAAAAGCCCGTTGATCTCGGGCAGGATTTTCCAATGTTGGGGCAAGTGCAGCTGGAAAACCCAGCCCTCAGTCTCAGACCCACTCCTCTCTCCCTCAAACTGAATGTAAAATTCAATCATGTTATGATCGCTGCTACCTCGGGGCTCCTTCAATCTGAGATCATTAATTATCCATCTCATAGCACAATACCAGGTCCAGTGTCGCCTGCTCTCTGGTTCCAGAATGTGCTGCTCTCAGAAACTATCCCCAAAACCTTCAGCACCACAGCCCAGCTCGATCCCACCACAGCCCAGCTCGATCCCACCACAGCCCAGCTCGATCCCACCACAGCCCAGCTCGATCCAGCTCTGACCAAGGGCCTGAAGCACTGGTCAGACGACGATCAGGACCAGGAACCCGGCCGATATTTATCTGTCTCTAACTCAAGTTATTCATTGTTTTTGTTCAGCAAATCACCTAATTCAGCACAAAGCCGGGGACTAGCGCTGGAACCTTGCTGTTCTGTTTGTCTGAGTGTGATATTCCTGATGGATGCTCCAAGGAGTGACCTCAGCCTCAGGTTATTGGAAAGCTGGTTCCCAGCGGCTGCTGTTGCAGACTGTAGCCAGCAGGTGCTGCTGGTGGGTCATCAGATGGATAGCTGGAGCAATGCTGCCATCGAGTGGCCATTGGCAGGAGAACACAGTAAGAGTTTTAACAACACCAGGTTAAAGTCCAACAGGTTTATTTGGTAGCAAATACCATTAGCTTTCGGAGCGCTGCTCCTTCGTCCTAAAGCGCTCCGAAAGCTTGTGTGGCTTTTGCTACCAAATAAACCTGTTGGACTTTAACCTGGTGTTGTTAAAACTCTTACTGTGTTCGCCCCAGTCCAACGCCGGCATCTCCACATCATTGGCAGGAGCACAGGCACTGTGGAGAGAGAGGACACTGTAGACCAGCAGTGGGAAACCTGCACCCAGTGGGCCACATGAAGCCCATCTGGGCTCCGAGTGTGGCCACAAGGCATAGTGTTGCCACTGCCCTCGCTCAGGGCTGTCACCTTCCACTGATTCCCATCTGTATAGATTTTTCCCTCCATTGTGACTGAGGTGATTCACACATAAGGCCAGGCCAGGTCAGAGAGGTTTACAGCATGGAAACAGGCCCTTCGGCCCAACTTGTCCATGCTGCCCAGTTTTTATCACTAAAGTAGTCCCAATTGCCCGTGTTTGGCCCATATCCCTCTATACCCATCTTACCCATGTGACTTTTATAAAAGACAAAGTTGTACCCGCCTCCACTACTACCTCTAGCAGCTTGTTCCAGACACTCACCACCCTCTGTGTGAAACAATTGCCCCTCTGGACACTTTTGTATCTCTTCCCTCCCACCTTAGGGCGGCACGGTAGCACAGTGGTTAGCACTGCTACTTCACAGCTCCAGGGTCCTGGGTTCGATTCCCAGCTTGAGTCACTGTCTGTGTGGAGTTTGCACATTCTCCCCGTGTCTGCGTGGGTTTCCTCCGGTTTCCTCCCACAGTCCAAAGATGTGCGGGTTAGGTTGATTGGCCATGCTAAAATTGCCCCTTAGTGTCCTGAGATGTGTAGGTTAGAGGGATTAGTGGGTGGATATGGGGGTAGGGCCTGGGTGGGATTGTGGTCGGTGCAGACTCGATGGGCCGAATGGCCTCTTTCTGCACTGTAGGGTTTCTATGATTTAATGATTTAAACCTATGCCCTCTAGTTTTAGAGTCCCCTACCTTTGGGAAAAGATATTGACTATCTAGCTGATCTATGCCCCTCATTATTTTATAAACCTCTATAAGATCACCTCTCAGCCTCCTACGCTCCAGAGAAAAAAGTCCCAGTCTATCCAGCCTCTCCTTATAACTCAAACCATCAAATCCCGGTAGCACCCTGATACCAAGAGAAAATGCTGGAAAATTTCAGCAGGTTTGGCAGCATCTGTAAGGAGAGAAAAGAGCTGACGTTTCGAGTCCAGATGACCGTTTCTTGAAGCACTGTCGAGGGGTCAGTCAGTCAGTGACACAGTGACAGGGCCACACTGTCGAGGGGTCAGTCAGTCAGTGACAGGGCCGCACTATCGAGGGGTCAGTCAGTGACACAGTGACAGGGCCGCACTATCGAGGGGTCAGTCAGTCAGTGACAGGGCCGCACTATCGAGGGGTCAGTCAGTGACACAGTGACAGGGCCGCACTATCGAGGGGTCAGTCAGTGACACAGTGACAGGGCCGCACTATCGAGGGGTCAGTCAGTGACAGGGCCGCACTATCGAGGGGTCAGTCAGTGACAGGGCCGCACTATCGAGGGGTCAGTCAGTCAGTGACAGGGCCGCACTATCGAGAGGTCAGTCAGTGACACAGTGACAGGGCCGCACTATCGAGGGGTCAGTCAGTGACACAGTGACAGGGCCGCACTATCGAGGGGTCAGTCAGTGACAGGGCCGCACTATCGAGGGGTCAGTCAGTGACAGGGCCGCACTATCGAGGGGTCAGTCAGTGACAGGGCCGCACTATCGAGGGGTCAGTCAGTGACAGGGCCGCACTATCGAGGGGTCAGTCAGTGACACAGTGACAGGGCCGCACTATCGAGGGGTCAGTCAGTGACAGGGCCGCACTATCGAGGGGTCAGTCAGTGACACAGTGACAGGGCCGCACTATCGAGGGGTCAGTCAGTGACACAGTGACAGGGCCGCACTATCGAGGGGTCAGTCAGTGACACAGTGACAGGGCCGCACTATCGAGGGGTCAGTCAGTGACACAGTGACAGGGCCGCACTATCGAGGGGTCAGTCAGTGACACAGTGACAGGGCCGCACTATCGAGTGGTCAGTCAGTGACACAGTGACAGGGCCGCACTATCGAGTGGTGAGTCAGTGACACAGTGACAGGGCTGCACTATCGAGGGGTCAGTCAGTGACACAGTGACAGGGCCGCACTATCGAGTGGTCAGTCAGTGACACAGTGACAGGGCCGCACTATCGAGGGGTCAGTCAGTGACAGGGCCGCACTATCGAGGGGTCAGTCAGTGACACAGTGACAGGGCCGCACTATCGAGTGGTCAGTCGGTGACACAGTGACAGGGCCACACTATCGAGTGGTCAGTCAGTGACACAGTGACAGGGCCGCACTATCGAGTGGTCAGTCGGTGACACAGTGACAGGGCCGCACTATCGAGTGGTCAGTCGGTGACACAGTGACAGGGCCGCACTATCGAGTGGTCAGTCAGTGACACAGTGACAGGGCCGCACTATCGAGGGGTCAGTTGGTCACACCGCCTGGGGAGCTGGTGTTAATGTTCTGGGTGGGATGTGTTGCTCTGTTAGGGGCCGTTCCTTGGGGTATCCGGATCTGAACATTGTCCACCTTCTGCTACCATCACTGTCCAATCATCGAGGGCTGTCTCGAATAAAGCAGCTGTTTTTATATTCCGATCGCGTTGTGGTAACTCTAAAGCTCGGGAGAGGGGAGATTTTCAGATAATTTGCATAATTAAAATCCAAATGAGTGCTTTATTGCCGGGGAGATGGTAATCAGTTGGAAATAGTGTTGAAGTGTTAAATAATGTTCCTCACCTCACAGACAATGTGTTGTTGAGATTCCAGAAATACAGCATTTCTCTGACATTAAACAAATACTCAGTTCAAGTTTGAAGAATGATTGAGTTAATTAAATATTAAACAAAGCATGAGGAAGATTAGAGAGAAAACAGAAAGCTGGAATGAGAGAGAGAAAGAGAGAGATCGTAGAATCACCAGGCCCATTGAGTCTGGACAGAGTATCTTACCCTGGCCCTCCACCCCGCCCCCCCCCCCCCCCCCCCGCTCTATCCCCACAATCCCACGTATTTACCCTGCTAATCCCCCTAACCGGAAGTGTTAAATGATGTTAACGCTTCATGAAGTTAACACTTCAAGATGAGCTTTAAGTTTTTAGGTATCCAGATCACCAACAACCTGTCCTGGTCCCCCCATGCCGACACTATAGTTAAGAAAGCCCACCAACACCTCTACTTTCTCAGAAGACTAAGGAAATTTGGCATGTCAGCTACGACTCTCACCAACTTTTACAGATGCTCCATAGAAAGCATTCTTTCTGGTTGTATCACAGCTTGGTCTGGCTCCTGCTCTGCCCAAGACCGCAAGGAACTACAAAAGGTGGTGAATGTAGCCCAATCCATCACGCAAACCAGCCTCCCATCCATTGACTCTGTCTACACTTCCCGCTGCCTCGGCAAAGCAGCCAGCATAATTAAGGACCCCACGCACCCCGGACATTCTCTCTCCCGCCTTCTTCCTTCAGGAAAAAGATACAAAAGTCTGAGATCACGTACCAACCGACTCAAGAACAACTTCTTCCCTGCTGCTGTCAGACTTTTGAATGGACTTACCTTGCATGAAGTTGATCTTTCTCTACACCCTAGCTATGACTGTAACACTACATTCTGCACTCTCTCCTTTCCTTCTCTATGAACGGTATGCTTTGTCTGTATAGCGTGCAAGAAACAATACTTTTCACTATGTTAATACATGTGACAATAATAAATCAAATCAAATCATCTTGGGACACCAAGGGGCAATTTAGCACGGCCAATCCACCCTAACCTGCACATCTTTGGACTGTGGGAGGAAACTGGAGCACCCGGAGGAAACCCACGCAGACACGGGGAAAACATGCAGACTCCACACAGACAGTGACCCAAGCTGGGAATCGAACCTGGCTCTTTAGCGCTGTGAGGCAGCAGTGCTAACCACTGTGCCACTGGAGAGGCATGGTGTGGAGGTGCCGGCGTTGGACTGGGGTAAACACAGTAAGGAGTCTAACAACACCAGGTTAAAGTCCAACAGGTTTATTTGGTAGCAAATGCCACTAGTTTTCGGGACAGGCTGTTCCACTGGAGAGGAACAGAGAGAGGGAGACAGATAGAGGGAGGCAGGGGAAGAAAGAGACTCTCAGAGATATAAGCTGGAATGTTACCACCATTCACGCTGGGGGGATTTTCCCATCTTGCTGCAGTGAACAGAGGTTTGGCTGGATGCTAAATTCTCCAACCTCGCTGCGCCCTGAGAGAGAAAAGGACAGAGCGATGGTGAGAGAGGGAAACAGAGAGATAGAAGGACGGAGAGAGAGAGAGACAGAGAAACTGAGACAGAGTGTCAGTGAGAGACTGAGATTGAAAGAGCAATAGAGAGAGACATGGTGAGAGATGGGAAGACAGAGAGAGGGAGAGAGATTTTAACATTAGAAGTAAAGGAAAGAGAGAGATGTTCTTTTTAATTTGTTGGATGTGGACACTGTTGGCAAGGCAAAGATTTGTTGCCCTTGAGGAGGTGATGGTGAGTCACCTTCTTGAACCACTAGACCGAGGGTGGCAAGAGTGTAAAATGTTCTCTGGGTGGGGGACTTCAATGTCCATCACCAAGAATGGCTCAGTAACGTCACCACAGACCAAGCTGGCCGGGCCCTAAACAACATCGCTGCTAGACTGGGTCTGCCAGAGCTGGAGAGGGAACCAACAAGAGGAAAAATATACTTCACCTCATCTTCAGCAGTTAGCCTGCTGCAGGTAGATTTGTCCATGACAGCATTGTCAGGAATCACTCCTGCACACTCCCTGTGGAGGCAAAGTCGCATCTTCACTTTGAGGATTGTGTTGTGTGGCACGACCACTGTGCCAAATGAGACAGATTTCAAACACATCCTGCAACTCAAGACTGGGCATCCATGAGGCGCTGTGGGCCCGTGATGATTCTGTGCCTTTAAGAAAGGTATTTTCATTATGTTTTTAGTGCAGGGTCTGTTCTACGCACTTGGAGTCATTTTGTCTGCATCCAGCAGCCTTGTTGATACTGCAACAACATAATTGATCTCAATTGCTTCAATGTTTGCTTTAATCTGAACTAATGCAGGGCTCTGTTATTTTCTGTTTTCCCCTGGGATATTGCAGAGTGGGGCTTGATTAGGTTGATTGGCAGGTAAGGTCACATGAGAAGGTGGGGCTAGGCCTTCGCAGAGAACTCAAGGTAGTCTGCTTTTTGAGATCTTTAGATAGAGGTCACTTTCTCTGTATCGCTTGCTCTGTCTGAGATCTGGAGACCGGAATCTGCTGGGAAATAAGTCTCTTTCTCTGAGACACTGCTGTTTGGGGGCGGAGCTTTCTCTGGAATTTGCTGTGTGAGAATTAGAAGACTGTCTGGATCACTAACCACCAATCACTGACAGGTGTCAAAAGGCTGGAAATCTAGTACCTCTGTAAGCACCTTTGGTTTCTGTGTGCTAATTGGTTCTAAAGAAGGGATTTGTATCTGTTGGGGTACTGTTAAATTGGAACAACAGAGATAGCTAGCTGCTAAGAATGATACTTCATCATGTTTAAGTGTTGCAATTGGTAAAAATTATGATTTTTGTGAAATTCTAACCGTGTTCTTAAATAAAGTTTGTGTTGATAAAATCTTCCTAGTGGGTCACTGGAATCATACCTGGAGTGAAACACATAGAAACAGAAACTAGAAACAGGAGGAGGCCATTCGGCCCTTCGAACCTGCTCCACCATTCACTTTGATCATGGCTGATCATCACATTCAATATCCTGATTCCTCTCCCCGCCCCCCCCTCCCCTCCCCAAATATCCCTCGATCCCTTTAGCCCCAAGAGCGAAATCTAATTTCTTCCCGAAATCACACAACGTTTTGGCCTCAACTACTTTCTGTGGGAGTGAATTCCACACATTCACCACCCTCTGGGTGAAGAAACTTCCCCTCACCTCAGTCCTAAAAGGTTTACCCCTTATCCCCAAACTATACTCACCCTAATGCCAAAATCACATGTGAAAGGTGGGGTCCAGGCTGACTGCAGAACATTCCTTGGAGTTTCTGATCTGTTGGGGCCGTCAGCAGCAGTGGAATTGTACCCGACCACAACCTGTAACCTCATGGCCCAGTAGTTCCCCACTCTGCCATTACCACAGTGAATTAGAAGGTTTACAGAGATATTAGATTCAATATTAATTCCAAAAGGAAATTGGATAAATATTTGGAGAGGAGATAACTGCAGGGTTATGGGGATGGAGAAGGGGGAGTGGGATTAATTGGATGGTTGTTTCACAGAGCCAGCACTGATATGATGGCCGAATGGCCTCCTCCTGTTGCTGTGTTTGGGATCTTGCTGTACGCTGTCTGGTGGTTGTGTAGGGGACTGCAGTAGCTGCGATATCGGCCTGTACTCAGTGTGTTGCTGTACTGACAGCGAGCTGGAGACAGGCAGTGTCAGTATTGGCTCAACTCAAACAGGCTGCAACATTGAGTGTGACAGGGACACTCGAATATCTGATTCCTCACTGTCCCTGATGTGGTTTAAATTCCTGGCCAGTGTTGAGCAAGCAAATTAGATTTTTGTAATGTTTTATTTTTAAATAAGGGGAAGTGTAAAACAGGATCTGAAAGGGAAGGTAGATAAAAGGAAGAAGATAATTAAATCCAGCTGAAGAATCTCTTCAGAACAGCTGCTCTTATTGAATGTTTGATTTCTGGAGATTCGGAACTACAGCATCTTTTAAATCATTCCTGGAGTGAGTGGCTGGTAATCCGCAAAACAGGAGAGGAATCAGACTGCTCCCAAGGGGCAGGATAACACAAACATAGAAACTAGAAGCAGGAGGAGGCCAGTCGGCCCATCAAGTCTGCTCCACCATTCATTTTGATCATGGCTGATCATCGAATCCCCCTCCCCCCCATATCCCTCGATCCCTTTAGCCCCAAGAGCGAAATCTAATTTTTCTTGAAATCAGACAATGTTTTGGCCTCAATGACTTTCTGTGGGAGTGAATTCCACACATTCACCACCCCCTGGGTGAAGAAATTTCTCCTCAGTTCTAAAAGGTTTACCCCTTATCCCCAAACTATGACCCCTAGTTCTGGACTCCCCCCACCATCGGGAACATTCTTTCTGAATCTACCCTGTCGAACCCTGTTAGAATTTTATAAGTTTCTATGAGAGCTACGGGTGACACAGTGGTTAGCACTGCTGCCTCACAGCACCAGCGACCTGGGCTCGATTCCCGGCTTGGGTCACTGACTGTGTGGAGTTTGCACATTCTCCTCGTGTCTGCATGGGTTTCCTCCGGGTGCTCCGGTTTCCTCCCACACTGCAAAGATGTGCGGGTTAGGTGCATTGGCCATGCTAAATTGTCCCTTAGTGTCAGGGGGACTAGCTAGGGTTAAATGCAAGGGGTTATGGGGATAGGGACTGGATGGGATTGTGGTTGGTGCAGACTTGATGGGCCGAATGGCCTCTTTCTGCACTGTAGGGATTCTATGATTCTATGGGAGCCCCTCTCACTCTCCTAAATGCCAGTGAATATAATCCTAACCAACTCTCTCTCCTATGACAGACCAGCCATATGGTTGTGGGGAGAGGTTGGGGAACTGATAAAGTTTCACACAAAGGGTTCAGAACCCACCAGGGCTATTGGAGATTTCAGTTGGGGAGTTCAAAGCAAGAACCCTGCATTTCTATGGCGCCTTTCATAGCACCAGGATGTCTCCAAGTGTCGAACCGCCCAATGAATTGTGGTCACTGCAGCAAAGCAGAAAATACAGCAGGAATTCTTTACACAGCAAGATCCCAGGAACATCAACATGTGAGTGATGAGATCATCTGTGTTTTTTCCCGTGCTGTGAGTTGAGAATTAACATTAATCCCGGGCAGCAGTGGGAGAGCTCCCCGAACCTGCCCCCAGCCCCCGCACCCCCCGCAGTCCGCCCCCAGCCCCCGCACCCCCCGCAGTCCGCCCCCAGCCCCCGCACCCCCCGCAGTCCACCCCCCCCCCCCCCCCTGCTGCCCCCACACCCACCAGCCCTGCTGCAGGATCGTTCACTGCTCCAGACTCCAGGCCAATCCTGGAGGTTTATGAGTCTCGGATTCAGCCTGACTTTTCCGTATCTGTTCCCACACAATTCCCCATCAACCCTCGGAGGCAATGTGTTCACTGCAGTCTCCTCGCCTCTCCCCTTTGCTCCGACACTTGCACTAATTCTCTATTACTGACTACTGAGCATAGGGGTGGAATCTCACACAGCCCAGCTCAGTCTCTGTGGCTGCTTTTCACTTTGATATCCAGATCCACCCCATCCCCAACAGCAACAGAAACACAAAAAGCACAAAAACAAAACACTTCCATTCCTGACTCCGAAATCAATCAAACAGCATCTTGCATGATCAATACCTCAGTAAATTCTGTGTGTGGGCGTGTGTGTCTCTGTGTGTCTCTGTGTGTGTCTCTGTGTGTGGGCATGTGTGTCTGTGTGTGTCTCTGTGAGTGTGTGTGTCTGTGTGTCTCTGTGAGTGTGTGTGTCTCTGTGTGTGTCTGTGTGTGTCTCTGTGTGTGTGTCTCTGTGAGTGTGTGTGTCTCTGTGACTGTATGTGTGTGGGCGTGTGTGTCTCTGTGTGTGGGCGTGTGTGTCTCTGTGTGTGTGTCTCTGTGACTGTGTGTGTGTGTGTCTCTGTGTGTGTGTGTGTCTCTGTGAGTGAGTGTGTGTGTCTCTGTGTGTGTCTGTGTGTGTCTCTGTGAGTGTGTGTGTCTCTGTGAGTGTGTGTGTCTCTGTGTGTGTCTGTGTGTGTCTCTGTGAGTGTGTGTGTCTCTGTGTGTGTCTGTGTGTGTGTGTGTCTCTGTGTGTGTGTCTCTGTGAGTGTGTGTGTCTCTGTGACTGTATGTGTGTGGGCGTGTGTGTCTCTGTGTGTGGGCGTGTGTGTCTCTGTGTGTGTGTCTCTGTGACTGTGTGTGTGTCTCTGTGTGTGTCTGTGTGTGTCTCTGTGAGTGTGTGTGTCTCTGTGAGTGTGTGTGTCTCTGTGTGTGTCTGTGTGTGTCTCTGTGAGTGTGTGTGTCTCTGTGTGTGTCTGTGTGTGTGTGTGTCTCTGTGTGTGTGTCTCTGTGAGTGTGTGTGTCTCTGTGACTGTATGTGTGTGGGCGTGTGTGTCTCTGTGTGTGGGCGTGTGTGTCTCTGTGTGTGTGTCTCTGTGACTGTGTGTGTGTCTCTGTGTGTGTCTGTGTGTGTCTCTGTGAGTGTGTGTGTCTCTGTGAGTGTGTGTGTCTCTGTGTGTGTCTGTGTGTGTCTCTGTGAGTGTGTGTGTCTCTGTGAGTGTGTGTGTCTCTGTGTGTGTCTGTGTGTGTCTCTGTGAGTGTGTGTGCCTCTGTGAGTGTGTGTGCCTCTGTGAGTGTGTGTGTCTCTGTGAGTGTGTGTGCCTCTGTGAGTGTGTGTGTCTCTGTGTGTGTCTGTGTGTGTCTCTGTGAGTGTGTGTGCCTCTGTGAGTGTGTGTGTCTCTGTGAGTGTGTGTGTCTCTGTGTGTGTCTGTGTGTGTCTCTGTGAGTGTGTGTGTCTCTGTGAGTGTGTGTGTCTCTGTGTGTGTCTGTGTGTGTCTCTGTGAGTGTGTGTGCCTCTGTGAGTGTGTGTGTCTCTGTGAGTGTGTGTGTCTCTGTGAGTGTGTGTGTCTCTGTGTGTGTCTGTGTGTGTCTCTGTGAGTGTGTGTGTCTCTGTGAGTGTGTGTGTCTCTGTGTGTGTCTGTGTGTGCCTCTGTGAGTGTGTGTGTCTCTGTGAGTGTGTGTGTCTCTGTGTGTGTCTGTGGGTGTCTCTGTGAGTGTGTGTGTCTCTGTGTGTGTCTGTGTGTGTCTCTGTGTCTGTGTGTGTCTCTGTGAGTGTGTGTGTCTCTGTGTGTGTCTGTGTCTGTGTGTGTCTCTGTGAGTGTGTGTGTCTCTGTGAGTGTGTGTGTCTCTGTGTGTGTCTGTGTGTGTCTCTGTGAGTGTGTGTGTCTCTGTGAGTGTGTGTGTCTCTGTGTGTGTCTGTGTGTGTCTCTGTGAGTGTGTGTGTCTCTGTGTGTGTCTGTGTGTGTCTCTGTGAGTGTGTGTGTCTCTGTGTGTGTCTGTGTCTGTGTGTGTCTCTGTGAGTGTGTGTGTCTCTGTGAGTGTGTGTGTCTCTGTGTGTGTCTGTGTGTGTCTCTGTGAGTGTGTGTGTCTCTGTGAGTGTGTGTGTCTCTGTGTGTGTCTGTGTGTGTCTGTGTGAGTGTGTGTGTCTCTGTGTGTGTCTGTGTGTGTCTCTGTGAGTGTGTGTGTCTCTGTGAGTGTGTGTGTCTCTGTGTGTGTCTGTGTGTGTCTCTGTGAGTGTGTGTGTCTCTGTGTGTGTCTGTGTGTGTCTCTGTGAGTGTGTGTGTCTCTGTGAGTGTGTGTGTCTCTGTGAGTGTGTGTGCCTCTGTGAGTGTGTGTGTCTCTGTGAGTGTGTGTGTCTCTGTGACTGTGTGTGTGTGTCTCTGTGAGTGTGTGTGCCTCTGTGAGTGTCTGTGTGTGTCTCTGTGAGTGTGTGTGTCTCTGTGAGTGTGTGTGTCTCTGTGAGTGTGTGTGTCTCTGTGTGTGTCTGTGTGTGTCTCTGTGAGTGTGTGTGCCTCTGTGAGTGTGTGTGTCTCTGTGAGTGTGTGTGTCTCTGTGTGTGTCTGTGTGTGTCTCTGTGAGTGTGTGTGTCTCTGTCTGTGTCTGTGTGTGTCTCTGTGAGTGTGTGTGTCTCTGTGTGTGTCTGTGTGTGTCTCTGTGAGTGTGTGTGTCTCTGTGAGTGTGTGTGTCTCTGTGTGTGTCTGTGTGTGTCTCTGTGAGTGTGTGTGTCTCTGTGAGTGTGTGTGTCTCTGTGTGTGTCTGTGTGTGTCTCTGTGAGTGTGTGTGTCTCTGTGTGTGTCTGTGTGTGTCTCTGTGAGTGTGTGTGTCTCTGTGAGTGTGTGTGTCTCTGTGTGTGTCTGTGTGTGTCTCTGTGAGTGTGTGTGTCTCTGTGTGTGTCTGTGTGTGTCTCTGTGAGTGTGTGTGTCTCTGTGTGTGTCTGTGTGAGTGTGTGTGTCTCTGTGTGTGTCTGTGTGTGTCTCTGTGAGTGTGTGTGTCTCTGTGAGTGTGTGTGTCTCTGTGTGTGTCTGTGTGTGTCTCTGTGAGTGTGTGTGCCTCTGTGAGTGTGTGTGCCTCTGTGAGTGTGTGTGTCTCTGTGAGTGTGTGTGCCTCTGTGAGTGTGTGTGCCTCTGTGAGTGTGTGTGTCTCTGTGACTGTGTGTGTGTGTCTCTGTGAGTGTGTGTGCCTCTGTGAGTGTCTGTGTGTGTCTCTGTGAGTGTGTGTGTCTCTGTGAGTGTGTGTGTCTCTGTGTGTGTCTGTGTGTGTCTCTGTGAGTGTGTGTGTCTCTGTGTGTGTCTGTGTGTGTCTCTGTGAGTGTGTGTGTCTCTGTGAGTGTGTGTGTCTCTGTGTGTGTCTGTGTGTGTCTCTGTGAGTGTGTGTGCCTCTGTGAGTGTGTGTGTCTCTGTGAGTGTGTGTGTCTCTGTGAGTGTGTGTGTCTCTGTGTGTGTCTGTGTGTGTCTCTGTGAGTGTGTGTGTCTCTGTGTGTGTCTGTGTGTGTCTCTGTGAGTGTGTGTGTCTCTGTGTGTGTCTGTGTGTGTCTCTGTGAGTGTGTGTGTCTCTGTGTGTGTCTGTGTGTGTCTCTGTGAGTGTGTGTGTCTCTGTGAGTGTCTGTGTGTGTCTCTGTGAGTGTGTGTGTCTCTGTGAGTGTGTGTGCCTCTGTGAGTGTGTGTGTCTCTGTGTGTGTCTGTGTGTGTCTGTGTATGTCTCTCTGTGTGTGTCTGTGTGTGTCTCTGTGAGTGTGTGTGTCTCTGTGAGTGTGTGTGTCTCTGTGAGTGTGTGTGCCTCTGTGAGTGTGTGTGTCTCTGTGTGTGTCTGTGTGTGTCTCTCTGTGTGTGTGTCTCCCTGAGTGTGTGTGCCGGATAGTGTGGGCGTGATACAGTGCCGGACAAAGAACAAAGAAAATTACAGCACAGGAACAGGCCCTTCGGCCCTCCAAGCCTGCACCGACCGTGCTGCCTGACTGAACTAAAACCCCCGACCCCCCCGGGGACCGTATCCCTCTATTCCCATCCTATTCATGTATCTGTCAAGACGCCCTTAAAAGTCACTACCCTATCCGCTTCCACTACCTCCCCCCGGCAACGAGTTCCAGGCACCCACCACCCTCTGTGTAATAGAACTTGCCTCGTACATCTCCTTTAAACCTTGCTCCTCGCACCTTAAACCTATGCCCCCTAGTAATTGACTCTTCCACCCTGGGAGAAAGCTTCTGACTATCCACTCTGTCCATGCCCCTCATAATCTTGCTGACTTCTATCAGGTCGCCCCTCAACCTCCGTCACTCCACTGAGAACAAACCAAGTTTCTCCAACCTCTCCTCATAGCTAATGCCCTCCATACCAGGCAACATCCTGGTAAATCTTTTCTGCACTCTCTCCAAAGCCTCCACATCCTTCTGGTAGTGTGGTGACCAGAATCGAACACTATATTCCAAGTGTGGCCTAACTAAGGTTCTATAAAGCTGCAACATGACTTGCCAATTTTTAAACTTTTTTAAGAAACTAAATTTTTAAGAAGGCAAGCATGCCGTATGCCTTCTTGACTACCTTCTCCACCTGCGTTGCCACCTTCAGTGACCTGTGTACCTGTACACCCAGATCCCTCTGTCTATCAATACTCATAAGGGTTCTGCCATTTACTGTATATTTCCTATCTGTATTAGACCTTCCAAAATGAACTACCTCACATTTGTCTGGATTAAACTCCATCTGCCATCTCTCCGCCCAAGTCTCCAACTGATCTATATCCTGCTGTATCCTCTGATGGTCCTCATCGCTATCTGCAAGTCCACCAACCTTTGTGTCATCTGCAAACTTACTATTCAAACCAGTTACATTTTCCTCCAAATCATTTATATACATTACAAATAGCAAAGATCCCAGCTCTGATCCCTGAGGAACACCACTTGTCACAGCCCTCCATTCAGAAATGTACCCTTCCACTGCTACCCTCTGTCTTCTTTGACCGAGCCAGTTCTGTATCCACCTTGCCAGCTCACCTCTGATCCCATGCGACTTCACCTTCTGCACCAGTCTGCCATGAGGGACCTTGTCAAAGGCCTTACTGAAGTCCATGTAGACAACATCAACTGCCCTACCCTCATCAATCATCTTTGTCACTTCCTCGAAAAACTCGATCAAGTTCGTGAGACATGACCTCCCCTTCACAAAACCATGTTGCCTCTCACTAATACGTCCACTTATTTCCAAGTGGGAGTAAATCCTGTCTCGAAGAATCCTCTCCAATAATTTCCCTACCACTGATGTAAGGCTCACCGGCCTGTAATTACCTGGATTATTTTTGCTACCCTTCTTAAACAAAGGAACAACATTGGCTATTCTCCAATCCTCTGGGACCTCCCCTGTAGCCAGTGAGGATACAAAGATTTCTCTCAAGGCCCCAGCAATTTCCTCCCTTACCTCTCTCAGTATTCTGGGGTATATCCCATCAGGCCCTGGGGACTTGTCTACCTCAATGTTTCTCAAGAACTCCAATACCTCCTCCTTTCTGATCTCAACATGACTCAAACTATCTACACATCCTTTCCCAGACTCATCATCCATCAAGTCCTTCTCTTTGGTGAATACTGATGCAAAGTATTCATTTAATACCTCGCACATTTCCTCTGGCTCCACACATAGATTCCACATATAGAAAGTGTGGGTGTAATACGGTGCCGGGCAGTGTGGGTGTGTTATGGTGCCGGGCAGTGTGGGTGTTACGGTGCCGGGCAGTGTGGGTGTGTTATGGTGCCGGGCAGTGTGGGTGTGTTATGGTGCCGGGCAGTGTGGGTGTGTTATGGTGCCGGGCAGTGTGGGTGTTACGGTGCCGGGCAGTGTGGGTGTGTTATGGTGCCGGATGGTGTGGGTGATATGGTGCCGGGCAGTGTGGATGTGATACGGTGCCGGGCAGTGTGGGTGTGTTATGGTGCCGGGCAGTGTGGGTGTGTTATGGTGCCGGGCAGTGTGGGTGTGTTATGGTGCCGGGCAGTGTGGGTGTTACGGTGCCGGGCAGTGTGGGTGATACGGTGCCGGGCAGTGTGGGTGATACGGTGCCGGGCAGTGTGGGGGTGTTACGGTGCCGGGCAGTGTGGGTGTTACGGTGCCGGGCAGTGTGGGTGATACGGTGCCGGGCAGTGTGGGTGATACGGTGCCGGGCAGTGTGGGTGTTACGGTGCCGGGCAGTGTGGGTGACACGGTGCCGGGCAGTGTGGGTGTGTTACGGTGCCGGGCAGTGTGGGTGACACGGTGCCGGGCAGTGTGGGTGTGTTACGGTGCCGGGCAGTGTGGGTGACACGGTGCCGGGCAGTGTGGGTGTGTTACGGTGCCGGGCAGTGTGGGTGTGTTATGGTGCCGGGCAGTGTGGGTGTTACGGTGCCGGGCAGTGTGGGTGTTACGGTGCCGGGCAGTGTGGGTGATACGGTGCCGGGCAGTGTGGGTGTGTTACGGTGCCGGGCAGTGTGGGTGATACGGTGCCGGGCAGTGTGGGTGTGTTACGGTGCCGGGCAGTGTGGGTGATACGGTGCCGAGCAGTGTGGGTGTTATGGTGCCGGGCAGTGTGGGTGACACGGTGCCGGGCAGTGTGGGTGTTATGGTGCCGGGCAGTGTGGGTGTTACGGTGCCGGGCAGTGTGGGTGTTACGGTGCCGGGCAGTGTGGGTGATACGGTGCCGGGCAGTGTGGGTGTGTTACGGTGCCGGGCAGTGTGGGTGATACGGTGCCGGGCAGTGTGGGTGTGTTACGGTGCCGGGCAGTGTGGGTGATACGGTGCCGGGCAGTGTGGGTGTTATGGTGCCGGGCAGTGTGGGTGACACGGTGCCGGGCAGTGTGGGTGATACGGTGCCGGGCAGTGTGGGTGATACGGTGCCGGGCAGTGTGGGTGTGTTACGGTGCCGGGCAGTGTGGGTGTGTTACGGTGCCGGGCAGTGTGGGTGATACGGTGCCGGGCAGTGTGGGTGTGTTACGGTGCCGGGCAGTGTGGGTGTGTTACGGTGCCGGGCAGTGTGGGTGATACGGTGCCGGGCAGTGTGGGTGACACGGTGCCGGGCAGTGTGGGTGTTACGGTGCCGGGCAGTGTGGGTGACACGGTGCCGGGCAGTGTGGGTGTTATGGTGCCGGGCAGTGTGGGTGTTACGGTGCCGGGCAGTGTGGGTGTTACGGTGCCGGGCAGTGTGGGTGACACGGTGCCGGGCAGTGTGGGTGACACGGTGCCGGGCAGTGTGGGTGTTATGGTGCCGGGCAGTGTGGGTGTTACGGTGCCGGGCAGTGTGGGTGTTATGGTGCCGGGCAGTGTGGGTGACACGGTGCCGGGCAGTGTGGGTGATACGGTGCTGGGCAGTGTGGGTGTTACGGTGCCGGGCAGTGTGGGTGTTACGGTGCCGGGCAGTGTGGGTGATACGGTGCCGGGCAGTGTGGGTGTTACGGTGCCGGGCAGTGTGGGTGATACGGTGCCGGGCAGTGTGGGTGACACGGTGCCGGGCAGTGTGGGTGACACGGTGCCGGGCAGTGTGGGCGATATGGTGCCGGGCAGTGTGGGTGATACGGTGCCGGGCAGTGTGGGTGACACGGTGCCGGGCAGTGTGGGTGACACGGTGCCGGGCAGTGTGGGTGACACGGTGCCGGGCAGTGTGGGTGTTACGGTGCCGGGCAGTGTGGGTGACACGGTGCCGGGCAGTGTGGGTGACACGGTGCCGGGCAGTGTGGGTGACACGGTGCCAGGCAGTGTGGGTGACACGGTGCCGGGCAGTGTGGGCGATATGGTGCCGGGCAGTGTGGGTGATACGGTGCCGGGCAGTGTGGGTGTGTTACGGTGCCGGGCAGTGTGGGTGATACGGTGCCGGGCAGTGTGGGTGTGACACGGTGCCGGGCAGTGTGGGTGTGACATGGTGCCGGATGGTGTGGGTGACATGGTGCCGGGCAGTGTGGGTGTTACGGTGCCGGGCAGTGTGGGTGAAACGGTGCCGGGCAGTGTGGGTGACACGGTGCCGGGCAGTGTGGGTGTGTTACGGTGCCGGGCAGTGTGGGTGTGTTACGGTGCCGGGCAGTGTGGGTGTGTTACGGTGCCGGGCAGTGTGGGTGTGTTACGGTGCCGGGCAGTGTGGGTGTGTTACGGTGCCGGGCAGTGTGGGTGTTACGGTGCCGGGCAGTGTGGGTGTGTTATGGTGCCGGGCAGTGTGGGTGACACGGTGCCGGGCAGTGTGGGTGTTACGGTGCCGGGCAGTGTGGGTGATACGGTGCCGGGCAGTGTGGGTGACACGGTGCCGGGCAGTGTGGGTGACACGGTGCCGGGCAGTGTGGGCGATATGGTGCCGGGCAGTGTGGGTGATACGGTGCCGGGCAGTGTGGGTGACACGGTGCCGGGCAGTGTGGGTGACACGGTGCCGGGCAGTGTGGGTGACACGGTGCCGGGCAGTGTGGGTGTTACGGTGCCGGGCAGTGTGGGTGACACGGTGCCGGGCAGTGTGGGTGACACGGTGCCGGGCAGTGTGGGTGACACGGTGCCAGGCAGTGTGGGTGACACGGTGCCGGGCAGTGTGGGCGATATGGTGCCGGGCAGTGTGGGTGATACGGTGCCGGGCAGTGTGGGTGTGTTACGGTGCCGGGCAGTGTGGGTGATACGGTGCCGGGCAGTGTGGGTGTGACACGGTGCCGGGCAGTGTGGGTGTGACATGGTGCCGGATGGTGTGGGTGACATGGTGCCGGGCAGTGTGGGTGTTACGGTGCCGGGCAGTGTGGGTGAAACGGTGCCGGGCAGTGTGGGTGACACGGTGCCGGGCAGTGTGGGTGTGTTACGGTGCCGGGCAGTGTGGGTGTGTTACGGTGCCGGGCAGTGTGGGTGTGTTACGGTGCCGGGCAGTGTGGGTGTGTTACGGTGCCGGGCAGTGTGGGTGTGTTACGGTGCCGGGCAGTGTGGGTGTTACGGTGCCGGGCAGTGTGGGTGTGTTATGGTGCCGGGCAGTGTGGGTGTGTTATGGTGCCGGATGGTGTGGGTGTTACGGTGCCGGGCAGTGTGGGTGACACGGTGCCGGGCAGTGTGGGTGTTACGGTGCCGGGCAGTGTGGGTGTTACGGTGCCGGGCAGTGTGGGTGACACGGTGCCGGGCAGTGTGGGTGTTACGGTGCCGGGCAGTGTGGGTGTTACGGTGCCGGGCAGTGTGGGTGTTACGGTGCCGGGCAGTGTGGGTGATACGGTGCCGGGCAGTGTGGGTGTGTTACGGTGCCGGGCAGTGTGGGTGATACGGTGCCGGGCAGTGTGGGTGTGTTACGGTGCCGGGCAGTGTGGGTGATACGGTGCCGGGCAGTGTGGGTGTTATGGTGCCGGGCAGTGTGGGTGACACGGTGCCGGGCAGTGTGGGTGTTATGGTGCCGGGCAGTGTGGGTGTTACGGTGCCGGGCAGTGTGGGTGTTACGGTGCCGGGCAGTGTGGGTGATACGGTGCCGGGCAGTGTGGGTGTGTTACGGTGCCGGGCAGTGTGGGTGATACGGTGCCGGGCAGTGTGGGTGTGTTACGGTGCCGGGCAGTGTGGGTGATACGGTGCCGGGCAGTGTGGGTGTTATGGTGCCGGGCAGTGTGGGTGACACGGTGCCGGGCAGTGTGGGTGATACGGTGCCGGGCAGTGTGGGTGATACGGTGCCGGGCAGTGTGGGTGTGTTACGGTGCCGGGCAGTGTGGGTGTGTTACGGTGCCGGGCAGTGTGGGTGATACGGTGCCGGGCAGTGTGGGTGTGTTACGGTGCCGGGCAGTGTGGGTGTGTTACGGTGCCGGGCAGTGTGGGTGATACGGTGCCGGGCAGTGTGGGTGACACGGTGCCGGGCAGTGTGGGTGTTACGGTGCCGGGCAGTGTGGGTGACACGGTGCCGGGCAGTGTGGGTGTTATGGTGCCGGGCAGTGTGGGTGTTACGGTGCCGGGCAGTGTGGGTGTTACGGTGCCGGGCAGTGTGGGTGACACGGTGCCGGGCAGTGTGGGTGACACGGTGCCGGGCAGTGTGGGTGTTATGGTGCCGGGCAGTGTGGGTGTTACGGTGCCGGGCAGTGTGGGTGTTATGGTGCCGGGCAGTGTGGGTGACACGGTGCCGGGCAGTGTGGGTGATACGGTGCTGGGCAGTGTGGGTGTTACGGTGCCGGGCAGTGTGGGTGTTACGGTGCCGGGCAGTGTGGGTGATACGGTGCCGGGCAGTGTGGGTGTTACGGTGCCGGGCAGTGTGGGTGATACGGTGCCGGGCAGTGTGGGTGACACGGTGCCGGGCAGTGTGGGTGACACGGTGCCGGGCAGTGTGGGCGATATGGTGCCGGGCAGTGTGGGTGATACGGTGCCGGGCAGTGTGGGTGACACGGTGCCGGGCAGTGTGGGTGACACGGTGCCGGGCAGTGTGGGTGACACGGTGCCGGGCAGTGTGGGTGTTACGGTGCCGGGCAGTGTGGGTGACACGGTGCCGGGCAGTGTGGGTGACACGGTGCCGGGCAGTGTGGGTGACACGGTGCCAGGCAGTGTGGGTGACACGGTGCCGGGCAGTGTGGGCGATATGGTGCCGGGCAGTGTGGGTGATACGGTGCCGGGCAGTGTGGGTGTGTTACGGTGCCGGGCAGTGTGGGTGATACGGTGCCGGGCAGTGTGGGTGTGACACGGTGCCGGGCAGTGTGGGTGTGACATGGTGCCGGATGGTGTGGGTGACATGGTGCCGGGCAGTGTGGGTGTTACGGTGCCGGGCAGTGTGGGTGAAACGGTGCCGGGCAGTGTGGGTGACACGGTGCCGGGCAGTGTGGGTGTGTTACGGTGCCGGGCAGTGTGGGTGTGTTACGGTGCCGGGCAGTGTGGGTGTGTTACGGTGCCGGGCAGTGTGGGTGTGTTACGGTGCCGGGCAGTGTGGGTGTGTTACGGTGCCGGGCAGTGTGGGTGTTACGGTGCCGGGCAGTGTGGGTGTGTTATGGTGCCGGGCAGTGTGGGTGACACGGTGCCGGGCAGTGTGGGTGTTACGGTGCCGGGCAGTGTGGGTGATACGGTGCCGGGCAGTGTGGGTGACACGGTGCCGGGCAGTGTGGGTGACACGGTGCCGGGCAGTGTGGGCGATATGGTGCCGGGCAGTGTGGGTGATACGGTGCCGGGCAGTGTGGGTGACACGGTGCCGGGCAGTGTGGGTGACACGGTGCCGGGCAGTGTGGGTGACACGGTGCCGGGCAGTGTGGGTGTTACGGTGCCGGGCAGTGTGGGTGACACGGTGCCGGGCAGTGTGGGTGACACGGTGCCGGGCAGTGTGGGTGACACGGTGCCAGGCAGTGTGGGTGACACGGTGCCGGGCAGTGTGGGCGATATGGTGCCGGGCAGTGTGGGTGATACGGTGCCGGGCAGTGTGGGTGTGTTACGGTGCCGGGCAGTGTGGGTGATACGGTGCCGGGCAGTGTGGGTGTGACACGGTGCCGGGCAGTGTGGGTGTGACATGGTGCCGGATGGTGTGGGTGACATGGTGCCGGGCAGTGTGGGTGTTACGGTGCCGGGCAGTGTGGGTGAAACGGTGCCGGGCAGTGTGGGTGACACGGTGCCGGGCAGTGTGGGTGTGTTACGGTGCCGGGCAGTGTGGGTGTGTTACGGTGCCGGGCAGTGTGGGTGTGTTACGGTGCCGGGCAGTGTGGGTGTGTTACGGTGCCGGGCAGTGTGGGTGTGTTACGGTGCCGGGCAGTGTGGGTGTTACGGTGCCGGGCAGTGTGGGTGTGTTATGGTGCCGGGCAGTGTGGGTGTGTTATGGTGCCGGATGGTGTGGGTGTTACGGTGCCGGGCAGTGTGGGTGACACGGTGCCGGGCAGTGTGGGTGTTACGGTGCCGGGCAGTGTGGGTGTTACGGTGCCGGGCAGTGTGGGTGACACGGTGCCGGGCAGTGTGGGTGTTACGGTGCCGGGCAGTGTGGGTGTTACGGTGCCGGGCAGTGTGGGTGACACGGTGCCGGGCAGTGTGGGTGACACGGTGCCGGGCAGTGTGGGTGACACGGTGCCGGGCAGTGTGGGTGACATGGTGCCGGATAGTGTGGGTTCGGGTGATACAATCTCAGCTACATGAACAGAGGGAGCTGGGAGTGTTTGTATCTGAATCTTTGAATGTGGCTGGAGGGGTTAATAAAACTGTTGATAAACTTTGTGAGATTCCCAAAGACAGAGCAACAAATGCCAAAAGTTATTACGAATCTTTTAGTCCCTGTCGAGAGGAAAGATGTCCAGGGCTTTGAGAGAGGGCGGAGGGAGATTTACTCAAATGTTCCAGGAGTGAGGGACTTCATGTGGAGAGACTGGGAGAGGCTGGCCGTGCTCTGCTTGGAGCAGCGAAGGATAAAGGGGGGGATTTAAAAGCCGCATCCATGATAATGAAGGGTTTTGATGGAGTAAATAAGAAGGAGCTGTTTCTATTGGTTACCAGGAGCAGTGGAAAGAAATACTGATTTACACGGAAAGATCTGGAAGACACTCCCTGACAGGGAAGCAGGTTCAATCAGAACTTGCAAAAAGGGTTTGGATAGATACCTGAAGGGCGATGGGAAGGAGCTGGCATAGTCCATAAAATCTGTGGAACTCTTTGCCGCAGAAGGCTGTGGAGGCCGGGTCATTGAGTGTCTTTGAGACAGAGATAGATAGGTTCTTGATGAATAAGGGGATCAGGGGTTATGGGGAAAAGGCAGGAGAATGGGGATGAGAAAAATATCAGCCATGATTGAATGGCGGAGCAGACTCGATGAGCCGAGTGGCCTAATTCTGCTCCAATGTCTTATGGTCTTATAGACCCGCTGGGGCAAATGGCCGCCTTCTGTTCTATGATTCTTAATGGGGGGAAATTACTTCTCCCGGGGATTCGGCCAATAATCAGCGAATATTAACTGAAAATTAATCACAAAGGAAGCAGAGCAGAAATGGGGGAGAATATTTCACATCGACTGCGATTCTCCCCAAAAAAACTCCATGTGTCGAATTCACGTAAAAACTGGAGTAAATCCTACTGGTTTTTTCCAGCGGGATTTTCGGAATGAATCTCCCGCGCTCTGAGCCCTCGCGTGAATCATGGGAAAAATCCTGGGGCGGGGCCTATTCCCGCTGGAGAGGCCGGCAGCGCAGCGCTGAGTGCGCCTCTGCGCACGCGCCGAGATCTGTCAGCACCAGATTGGAGCATGCTCAGTGGTTCTCCAACGCTGCCCCTCTGACCCTCGCGTGGCTCGATCGCTGGCTCCCCAAACATGTACGGCCAGCCTCAACACCCCACCTTCAGCCTGCCTCAATCTCCCTCCTCCCCCCGCCAATCCGGCAGCCCCAATCTCCTGATTCCCCCCAGCCCCCACAGCAGCCCCAACCCCACCTCTCCCACAGTGGCAGTCCCGACTCCTTCCCCCCCGCAGTCCCGACCCCCCCACCCCCCCCACTCTGGTCAGGCTGACCTCTTCCCCCGGAGGCCAGCCCTGGTCGCTGGCCTCCTTCCCTCTGTCACTCAGCCTGGGTGCAGAGTGGCAATGGGACCCCCTGACCCCCACCGATCTCACCACAGAGGCCCCGTCCTTTAGGCCCCACCCCATTAGGCCTGTCCACTTGGCACTACCTGATGCCTGGTGGCAGTGCCAATGTGCCTCCGGGCATTGGCACTTTGCCCCTTGGGCAGTGCCAGGGGGCCAGGCTGGCTCTGCCAGGGTGCCAATGCCCAGGGAGCACCACCCGGGCACCAGACCCTCTGGCGGGCCTCCATGGTCCCCCTTCACTCCAAGGGGGTCGGGCTGCCAGCTCCCCAAAAGTGGGGAGCTATAGTAAACCCCCCTGGAGTGAAACACTCCTGGTGTGGGGGAGAGAGGCTCGTGGGTCTGGAGACTTCAGTCCCAGGCCTGCTAATTACATTAAAAATATATGCTAATGGACATTTAAATAGTTTATGGAGCCCGCGGCGGAAATCTGGCTCCTGGAGACTCACAGAGGCCATGGTGCCAGTGGGAAGCCCGTGGAACGGCCTCCACTCGAGTCTGCCGGCCCCCTGCGCTGCTGGGACAATCACCCCATCAGCTTTCTGGTTGGAGAGTGGCACAGTGGAATATGGAATCATGGTGGCACAGTGGTTAGCACTGCTGCCTCACAGCGCCAGGGACCCGGGTTCGATTCCCGGCCTTGGGTCACTGCCTGTGTGGAGTCTGCACGTTCTCCCCGTGTCTGCGTGGGTTTTCTCTGGGTGCTCCAGTTTCCTCCCACAGTCCAAAAGACGTGCTGGTTAGGTGGATTGGCCGTGTTAAATTGCCTTTTAGTGTCCCAAGATGTGTAGATTAGGGGATTAACAAGGTAGGGATGTGATCGGCGCAACTTGTGGGCCGAAGGGCCTGTTTGTGCTGTGGCTTTCTATGTTCTATGTTCTATGTAAATACGTGGGATTACAGGAACAGGGTCTGGGTAAGATGTTTTGTTGGAGATATGGTGCAGACTTGACAAGCTGAATGGCCTCCCTTCTGTTCTGTAGAGAGTCCATGATTCATCCTGGGGAATTTGCTTTGTTTAGAGTGGCTCCGTAGCACACTGGTTAGCACTGCTGCCTCATGCGCCGGGGACCCGGGTTCGATTCCCGGCTTGGGTCACTGTCCATGTGGAGTCTGCATATTCTCCCCGTGTCTGCGTGGGTTTCCTCCGGGTGCTCCGGTTTCCTCCCATAGTTTGAAAGACGTGCTGGTTGGGGTGCATTGGCCGTGCTAAATTCTCCCTCAGTGTACCCGAACAGGCAGCAGAGTGTGGCGACTCGGGGATTTTCATAGTAACTTCATTGCAGTGTTAATGTCAGCCTACTTGTGACATCAATAAATAAATAATAACGCTGGGCGGACAGGCTGTGCGAACTCTTCCTCTGCAGGAAGATACTCAGCGGAAATGGTGTGAATTCATTCAAAAAGTGGTGGAAAATTCCAGCAAATTATCACCTTCACACTTCCTCCAATTAGATCCCCAAACAATTAGAAGCAGCAGGAGGATTGACTGAGAGCGAGAGGCTGCGATTCTACCTCTCTGTGGCGCACTCAGTAACACACCGGCTGGAAAACAATGATTATTCCACTTAAATTACAGATTTGGAAATGTCAGGAAGAGGAGAGGTTTCTTGTTGCAGCAAGAGAGGAGAGGAGATATACTCATTAACGGAACACAAAAATAGCAACACATCCCAAAACAAGCTACACCAAATCGACTGGATATTCCAGAACCTTCCTGACACATCCCCGTGCATCATTACCACACAAACATTAATTATCCCGTACAACAGGGGAAGGGTCAAAAGCAACAATGCAAAACATCACCAAATTTGGACACGTGTTGAGAGCTCGGATGGTCCATGTGACTAAAGGGTGGAAGCAGCAACTCCCCAAACTCAACATGGAGTCAGTCATTCCCTCCTTGTGATCTCCGAAGCAGAAAAGCACACCCACAACACAACTGCGGCAGTGCCGCACTGTCAGAGGGTCAGTGCTGAGGGAGTGCCGCACTGTCAGAGGGTCAGTACTGAGGGAGTGCTGCACTGTCAGAGGGTCAGGACTGAGGGAGTGCCGCACTGTCAGAGGGTCAGTACTGAGGGAGTGCCGCACTGTCAGAGGGTCAGTACTGAGGGAGTGCCGCACTGTCAGAGGGTCAGTACTGAGGGAGTGCCGCACTGTCAGAGGGTCAGTGCTGAGGGAGTGCTGCACTGTCAGAGGGTCAGTACTGAGGGAGTGCCGCACTGTTAGTGGGTCAGTACTGAGGCAGTGCCGCACTGTCAGAGAGTCAGTACTGAGGGAGTGCTGCACTGACAGAGGGTCAGTGCTGAGGGAGAGCTGCACTGTCAGAGGGTCAGTGCTGAGGGAGAGCTGCACTGTCAGAGGGTCAGTGCTGAGGGAGTGCTGCACTGACAGAGGGTCAGTGCTGAGGGAGAGCTGCACTGTCAGAGGGTCAGTGCTGAGGGAGAGCTGCACTGTCAGAGGGTCAGTGCTGAGGGAGTGCCGGACTGTCAGAGGGTCAGCGCTGAGGGAATGCCGCACTGTTGGAGGCTCGATGCTGAGGGGGTGCCGCACTGTCAGAGGGTCAGTACTGAGGGAGAGCCGCACTGTCAGAGGGTCAGTACTGAGGGAGTGCTGCACTGTCAGAGGGTCAGTGCTGAGGGAGTGCCGCACTGTCAGAGGGTCAGTGCTGAGGGAGAGCTGCACTGTCGGAAGGTCAGCGCTGAGGGAATCATAGAAACCCTACAGTACAGAAAGAGGCCCTTTGGCCCATCGAGTCTGCACCGACCACAATCCCACCCAGGCCCTACGCCCATATCACTACACATTTACCCACTAATCCCTCTAACCTACGCATCTCAGGACACTAAGGGGCAATTTTTAGCACAGCCAATCAACCTAACCCGCACATCTTTGGACTGTGGAGGAAACCGGAGCACCCGGAGGAAACCCACGCAGACACGCGGAGAATGTGCAAACTCCACACAGACAGTGACCCAAGCCGGGAATCGAACCCAGGTCCCTGGAGCTGTGAAGCAGCAGTGCTAACCACTGTGCTACCGTGCTGCACTGTCGGAGACTCGGTGCTGAGGGGGTGCTGCTCTGCACTGACTGAGGCGCTATCTTCCCTCTCTGAGTATAAAAAATCTCTTGTCACTATTTTCAGGAGGGGTATGGCTGTGGTTTCTGTTCTTCTGGCCAATATTTATCCATCAATCCACATCACAAAAGTAGATTACCTGGCCATCTACGCATTGCTGATTGTGGGATCTTGCTGTGCATGTATTGTCTGTTGTGTTTCCTGCAATGCAACACTGACCACCCTTCAGAAGTAGCTCATTGGCTGTGAAACATTTTTGTTCATCACTGGGTCCTGAACGGCGCTATAGGAATGCAGGGGATCTGTCTTTGGCAACTTGCCCTCACCCCTGTTCTGCTCATTTGCTTTCCATGTTTGGGGTTGTGTTGGGGGGGGGGGGGGGGGTGGTGACTAATTCCAGCCCCCTCCCCACAATCCATCAGCTTCAGCAAGCTCTGATCACTCCACTCACAGTCACAGCGTACGTCCCCGTACTGCATCCGGATCCTGTCCCTGGGATCCATGTCCTGTCGATCCCACACACCGAGCTGTGGCTGTCGCTGGACTGAGAGGATTTCCGGAGAACCTGGGCCAATGATTGAGAAAGTGGTCAATTCCTGGTTGAGGTGGTGGAAGGTGTTTGACTAATGGAGGCGATGGCCTAGCGGTATTATCACTCGACGATTAATCCAGAAACTCAACTAATAGAACATAGAACATAGAACACTACAGTGCAGTACAGGCCCTTCGGCCCTCGATGTTGCGCCGACCAGTGAAACCAATCTAAAGCCCATCTAATCTACACTATTCCGATATCATCCATATGTTTATCCAATAACCACTTGAACGCTCGCAACGTTGACGAGTCCACCACTGCTGCAGGCAGTGGTGGACTCATCAGTGGGACCAGGGTTTGAATCCCGCCACGGCAGCTGGTGGAATTTGAATTCAATAAAAAATATCTGGAATTAAGAATCTACTGATGACCATGGAACCATTGTCGATTGTCGGAAAAACCCATCTGGGTCACTAATGCCCTTTAGGGAAGGAAATCTGCCGTCCTTACCCGGTCTGGCCTACATGTGACTCCAGATCCACAGCAATGTGGTTGACTCTCAACTGCCCTCCAGGGGCAAGTAGGGTTGGGTAATAAATGCTGGCCCAGCCAGTGGCGCCCACGTCCCACAAATGAATTAAAAAACCGTCCAGAGAGGCACAGATTGAAGAGAGTGGATAAAGGAGGCAGAGGGAGAGAAGAGGAGTTTCTTTTACACGATGAGTTATTGAGATCTGGAAGGCGCTGCCTGAAAGGGCGACACAAGCAGATTCAACAGGAACTTTCAAAAGGGAAATTGGAAAAATACTGGGCAGATGGTCGTGGGTCCAATTTGACAGATCTTTCAAAGGGCTGACACGAGCACAATGGGCCAAATGGCCTCTTGCTGAGCGGTGGGTTTCTATACGAGGTGCCTTTATCACCCACTGACCTGCCCTCCCACCAGCACAGACATTGCACTAAGTGTGCAGAGTCACCCTCCAGTGACACTGACAGCAGTTATACCCCCACCCGCCTGTCCACCCTCACCCTCACCTCTCCGCCCCCACCATCACACCCAACTCTCGCCCCCACTCTCGCCCCCAGCCCCCACTCTCACCCCCCTGCCCCCCACTCTCACCCCCCTGCCCCCACTCTCAACCCCCCTTACCCCCACTCTCACCCCCCTGCCCCCCACTCTCACCCACCCGCCCCCCACTCTCGCCCCACTGCCCCCCACTCTCGCCCCCCCAGCCCCCACTCTCGCCCCCCCAGCCCCCACTCTCACCCCCCCCCACCCCCCACTCTTGCCCCCCTGCCCCCCACTCTCGCCTCCCCTGCCCCCCACTCTTTCCCCCCACGCTCACCCCCCCTGCCACCCACTCTCACCCCCTGCCCCCCACTCTTGCCCCCCTGCCCCCTACTCTTGCCCCCTGCCCCACACTCTCGTCCCCCTGCCCCCCACTCTCACCCCGCTGTCCCCACACTGGCCCCCTGCCCCCCACTCTCACCCCCTGCCCCCCACTCTTGCCCTCTGCCCCCCACTCTCGTCCCCCTGCCCCCCACTCTCACCCCGCTGTCCCCACACTGGCCCCCTGCCCCCCACTCTCACCCCCCTGCCCCCCACTCTCACCCCACTGCCCCCCACTCTCACCCCACTGCCCCCCACTCTTGCCACCCAGCCCCCACTCTCGCCCCCCCTGCCCCCCACTCTTGCCCCCCTGCCCCCCACTCTCGTCTCCCCTGCCCCCCACTCTTTCCCCCCACGCTCGCCCCCTGCCACCCACTCTCACCCCCTGCCCCCCACTCTTGCCCCCCTGCCCCCCACTCTTGCCCCCTGCCCCCCACTCTCATCCCCCTGCCCCCCACTCTCACCCCGCTGTACCCACTCTTGCACCCCTGCCCCCCCACACTCGCCCCCCTGCCCCCACTCTCACCCCCTGCCCCCACTCTCGCCCCCCTGACGCCCACTCCCGCTCCCCTGGCCCCCCACTCTTGCCTCCCTGCCCTCCACTCTCGCCCCCATGGCCCCCATTCTCGGCACCCTGCCCCCACTCTCGCTCCCCTGCCCCCACTCTCGCCCCCCTGCCTGCACTCTCAGCCCCCCCGCCCCCGCCCTCGACCCTCCGCCCTCACACCCCCTGCCCCCGCTCTCACCCTCTGCCCCCACTCTCACCCCCTGCCCCCACTCTCGCTCCCCTGCCCCCACTCTCGCCCCCCTGCCTGCACTCTCACCCCCCCCCCGCCCCCGCCCTCGACCCCCCACCCTCACGCCCCCTGCCCCCGCTCTCACCCTCTGAGTGAGTGGGTAGAGGAGGCCGCTGTGTAACTGGGTTCATTGTCAGGATTACTTTCCGCCCGTGTGTTGAACCTTCCCGGGGTGGGGTTTTTATCTCCTGGTTACTGGCCACACACTCAGTTCCATCTGCTGAGGGATATTAAAGTTAATGAATCAGAAACAGGATCCAGGCAGAGTGTCGGTTGGTAAATGATTCATCGCGCATGCATTCATTATCGAGCTATATTTCACGCTCTCTAACCTTTGAGAAGATTTATATCACTGATAATAGTCGGAGGCAGCTGCTGAGAAAAACCCCGTCACACAGACGGAGTGTGATTCCCATCGCAACTGGCATCTCCAAATAGCTTCACCCTCTGGGCACCATCACACTTCCCGGCAAAGTATCGCACTCTCCCATGTAACTTTAATCGTTCCATTTTTGGCTTATTATAATGAAGGATATATAGTTCAATGGAATACAATTCTTCATTTTGAATGACCCCGTCACACACTCCCAGATCAGGTACAGCACGAGGTTAGATACAGAGTAAAGCTCCCTCTACACTGTTTCCAATCGAACACTCCCAGGGCAGATACAGCACGGGGTTAGATACAGAGTAAAGCTCCCTCTACACTGTCCCCCATCAAACACTCCCAGGACAGGTACATCACGGGGTTAGATACAGAGTAAAGCTCCCGCTGCACTGTCCCCATCAAACACTCCCAGGACAGGTACAGCACGGGGTTAGATACAGAGTAAAGCTCCCTCTACACTGTCCCCATCAAACACTCCCAGGACAGGTACAGCACGGGGTTAGATACAGAGTAAAGCTCCCTCTACACTGTCCCCATCAAACACTCCCAGGACAGGTACAGCACGGGGTTAGATACAGAGTAAAACTCCCTCTACACTGTCCCCATCAAACACTCCCAGGACAGGTACAGCACGGGGTTAGATACAGAGTAAAGCTCCCTCTACACTGTCCCCATCAAACACTCCCAGGACAGGTACAGCACGGGGTTAGATACAGAGTAAAGCTCCCTCTACACTGTCCCCATCAAACACTCCCAGGACAGGTACAGCACGGGGTTAGATACAGAGTAAAGCTCCCTCTACACTGTCCCCATCAAACACTCCCAGGACAGGTACAGCACAGGGTTAGATACAGAGTAAAACTCCCTCTACACTGTCCCCATCAAACACTCCCAGGACAGGTACAGCACGGGGTTAGATACAGAGTAAAACTCCCTCTACACTGTCCCCATCAAACACTCCCAGGACAGGTACAGCACGGGGTTAGATACAGAGTAAAGCTCCCTCTACACTGTCCCCATCAAACACTCCCAGGACAGGTACAGCACGGGGTTAGATACAGAGTAAAGCTCCCTCTACACTGTCCCCATCAAACACTCCCAGGACAGGTACAGCACGGGGTTAGATACAGTGTTGAATATGCTCAATATCTCCTAAACGCTGGGAACCGATAATGTGTTAGAAACAAAATGTCTGAAATGTTTCCATGCGTTTTTGGGATTGCTAATAGACCTCTTTAACTCTGTCTGGAAGCGCCCTCCACTTGACCTGTTGAGCCGGGTACTGAATAGTGGGAACTGAGTCCAAAATGACCGTTGGACTATTGCCGACAGGTAGTCTCTGTTGATTGGGGGTTCGGGTAAAGTGGGAGTGTAGATTTGATGCCTGGGTAGTTGGAGGGGATGGCAAGGGGGTTCCTGGGAGAATGCTTCACGATGGTTCAATGGGGGGGATGGGTTTTGTCCGAGGATATCAGTAGACTGGATAATCTATCTGATCCACGCTTCCCCAAGCTGACTGAAATATGTTGACACAACTACTGGTCTGAGCCTGTGGCTAATGTCGCTCATTACAGTGTGTTTTGTGCAGGAATCCGTTCTAACCGTCTCCTGATAAGTCCCAGTCGCTCCCATTCCACTAGCCCCATGCTGTCCAAAAAACGCCCTGTCCCAATCCTAACCCGCACATGCTCACCCAGACTCCCCCCAGACCCAGATCCAGACACCCAGACTGCCAGGGTGGGGTTTTCCTGCCACACTCACCCCGAAACTGGAAAATCCCGCCCGAAGTCAACAGACCTTTCCATGAACCGCCCCTTGCCCGCTACGATTCCCTTGGCAGGTGGAATGGCAAAATTCACCCCCAGATTCCATGCAGACCCAGATTCCCATTGTACACAATCCCAATGGATCAAACCCCTTCCCATTCACTCCCATTGGACACAGTCCCAATGGATCAAACCCCTTCCCATTCACTCCCATTGGACACAGTCCCAATGGATCAAACCCCTTCCCATTCATTCCAATTGGACACAGTCCCAATGGATCAAACCCCTTCCCATTCACTCCCATTGGACACAGTCCCAATGGATCAAACCCCTTCCCATTCACTCCCATTGGACACAGTCCCAATGGATCAAACCCCTTCCCATTCACTCCCATTGGACACAATCCCAATTATTTTGTATTGATCCTGTCTGCATTCGGAAGTTACACAGTCCGGTTCATTTTGTTGCATCTTATAACTGATATTTAGGCCGGGTTTTCAGCCCTGAATTTTCCCAGCTCCAGTTTTTCCCAGCTCCAGTTTTTCCCAGCCCCGTTGTGGTGGGACCCATTGTGGGAGATTCAGTGATGCAGCCAAAATTCAATAAAATCCCACGGGAATGGATTACCTGGCAGAGTTTTGAGCCGAACGCCCCCCACAAGCATTTTATGAAATGGCTGAAAGGTAGAGAAATGAGCCAAGTTTCCGGGACTCTGAACTCTCCACGGGACAGCTGATCTGCTCCTGATTTATTCCCCTTTATTGTCTTGTTCAGTTGTGTTAATTCTGAAGGAACTTCACTGAGTTGGCGGCACGGTGACACAGTGGTTAGCACAGCTGTCTCACAGAGCCAGGGACCCGGGTTCGATTCTGGCCTCGGGTCACTGTCTGTGCGGAGTTTGCACGTTCTCCCCGTGTCTGCGTGGGTTTCCTCCGCGTGATCGGTTTCCTCCCACACTCCAAAGATGTGCGGGTTAGGTGGATTGGCCGTGCTAAATTGCCCCTTAGTGTCAGGGGGACTAGCTAGGGTAAATGCATGGGGTTATGGGGACAGGGCCTGGGTGGGATTGTGGTCGGTGCAGACTCGATGGGCCGAATGGCCTCATTCTATACTGTAGAATTCTATGATTCTATGAGCTTGTTATACAGGACGTTTGCAAAGCAGCCTTGCCATATACAGCAGAGAAAGGATTGTTAACAGCTCTGACAGGTTGTGTGGAGAGAGAACCCAGTGTTCACCAGGTTGATACCGGAGAACCAGGTTGATACCGGAGATGAGGGGTGTAGCTTATGAGGAGAGATTAAACAGATTGGGTCTGTACTCGTTGGAGTTTAGAAGGATGAGGGGTGATCTTATAGAGACATATAAGATAATGAAGGGGCTGGATAGGGTAGAGGTGGAGAGATTCTTTCCACTTAGAAGGGAAACCAGAACTAGAGGGCACAGCCTCAAAATAAGGGGGGGCCGGTTCAGAACAGAGTTGAGGGGGAACTTCTTCTCTCAGAGGGTAGTGAATCTCTGGAATTCTCTGCCCATTGAAGTGGTGGAGGCTTCCTCGTTGAATATGTTTAAATCACGGGCAGATAGTTTTCTGATCGATAAGGGAATTAGGGGATATGGGGAGCAGGCGGGTAAGTGGAACTGATTAGCTTCAGATCAGCCATGATCTTGTTGAATGGCCGGGGCAGGCTCGAGGGGCCAGATGGCCTACTCCTGCTCCTATTTCTTATGTTCTTATGTTCACAGGAAACAATAGTAAAAATTGCAACATGTGTGCGTGGGAGAGAGAGAAAGGAAGAAAAGGAGAGAGAAATAACGAGGAAGAGAGAAGGAGAGACAGCAGGAGAGAGAGAGAGAGTTTAAAGAGCGACGGAGGTTCCACGTGACAGCTGCTGTACATTTAGCAGGAGGGCGATGGTTGCTCCAGAGTTTTATTCGCTGTGGGGGTGGGGGGGGGTGGGTGGGGGTCTGCACTATTTCCCCAGTTGCCCATCTTCATTCACAAGGGGAGAATCTTCCATCTGTTGTGTGAAATCAAAGATTGTGATTCCTAAATAATTCTGTGAGCTCACAGTTTAACCCTTTAAGCTCCGGTGAACCTTACTGCATCCTCTCCGAGGTTGGTATCTTTTTCCTGAGGGTGCAAAGCCCACAACTGAAGCCAGTTACTCCTGACGGGGGATCTGACTGGAGTTTTATATAAACCGAAACATCAATTCAGAAACAGAGAAAGATAAAAATCCAAGCAAGTGACGGGACAGATAATCATAAAGAGAATAAAACAGATAAGAATGTGGAGGTCAGAGATCCTTCCTGCGAGTATTGTTACTCTTTCAAAGAGCAATCTCTCCTTCCAGTTGAATGCTTTGTTGGTTCTAACTGTTCAGTAGCGATGATCTGAGGTGGCAGTCAGAATCTCTGACTTAAAATCCTATTAACTTAAACTATCCTTGTGAGAGGCTTTTGAACACTGTTGTGTAAGATGCATTAATTTGCAATACATTATTGATAAGGTTTTATTCTGCTATGTGCTCCATGAATATCAGGAAGCTGTGGGCAGTGTCAGTTATTTGGTGGTTTAATTAATCTTATTGGGAATAGCAAAGTTAATAAAAGCAATGGCTGTCAATCCCTCTGGAGCCGGAACACACTATAAGGAGCTGCCAACAATCCCCTCTCTCTGACTGAGCATTCCCACGTCGCTATCATTCCATGATCTGGAATTAAGAATCTACTGATGACCATGAAACCATTGTCGATTGTTGGGAAAACCCATCTGGTTCACGAATGTCCTTTAGGGAAGGAAATCTGCCGTCCTTACCCCGGTCTGGCCTACATGTGACTCCAGAGCCACAGCAATGTGGGTGACTCTCAACTACCCTCCAAGGGTAAAAAATGTTGGCCAGCCAGCCATGTCCCATGAATGAATTGAAAAAAAACCTACATTTATATTCAGGCAAAAAGCCAAGTCAAAGAGTGAGTGAGACGGAGAGAAATGAAGAGGTTTCAATGGGAAATTCCGGAGTGTACGGTTCAGGAGGATGGAGTTAAGGTCACCATTGGTGGAACAGAGGGAGTGGGAGACGAGCTGTCTTTAATCATTTGGGTTGAAGAATGAGTATTTGGGATTCAGAACACTGTGAACACCTCTTTGACTCGGCTTTCAATTTGAATGTTTTCTCATGTGACCCGGTGTCAAAAGGGTGTCTGATTTGTGCTCCTGTGAAGCACCTTGGGAAATTTTGCCACATCAATGGCACCATATAAATGTAGGTTTTTTAAAATTAATTCATGGAACATGAGTGTCGCTGGCTGGTCCAGCATTTATTGCTCATCCCTAGTTGCCAGAGGGCAGTTGAGAGTCAACCACATTGCTGTGGCTCTGGAGTCACATGTAGGCCAGACCGGGTAAGGACGGCAGATTTCCTTCCCTAAAGGACATTAGTGAACCAGATGGGATTTTCCGACAATCGACAATGGTTCCATGGTCATCAGTAGATCCTTAATTTCAGATATTTTTTATTGGATTCAAATTCCACTATTTGCCGTGGCGGGATTCGAACCCGGGTCCCCAAAACATTAGCTGAGTTTCTGGATTAATAGTCTAGCGATAATACATAAGAACATAAGAAATAGGAGCAGGAGTAGGCCATCTAGCCCCTCGAGCCTGCCCCGCCATTCAATAAGATCATGGCTGATCTGACGTGGATCAGTTCCACTTACCCACCTGATCCCTATAACCCTAATTCCCTTACCGATCAGGAATCCATCTATCCGTGATTTAAACATATTTAACGAGGTAGCCTCCACCACTTCAGTGGGCAGAGAATTCCAGAGATTCACCACCCTCTGAGAGAAGAAGTTCCTCCTCAATTCTGTCCTAAACTGACCCCCCCTTTATTTTGAGGCTGTGCCCTCTAGTTCTAGTTTCCTTTCTAAGTGGAAAGAATCTCTCCACCTCTACCCTATCCAGCCCCTTCATTATCTTATAGGTCTCTATAAGATCCCCCCTCAACCTTCTAAATTCCAACGAGTACAAACCCAATCTGCTCAGTCTCTCCTCATAATCAACACCCCTCATCTCTGGTATCAACCTGGTGAACCTTCTCTGCACTCCGTCCAAGGCCAATATATCCTTCCGCAAATAAGGGGACCAATACTGCACACAGTATTCCAGCTGCGGCCTCACCAATGCCCTGTACAGATGTGCCGCACTGTCAGAGGCTACCACTACGCCATCGCCTCCCCTCATTCTGGGATCTTGCTGTGTGTTAAATGGCCGCTGCATATGCCATTATACCAATGTGGGAATGCTCAGTCAGACAGAGGGGATTGTTGGCAGCTCCTGATAGTGAGTTCCGGCTCCAGAGGGATTGACAGCCATTGCTCTTGTTAACTTTGCTATTCCCAATAAGATTAATTAAATCACCAAATAATTCACACTCTCCACAGCTTCCTGATATTCACGGAACACACAGCAGAATAGAATCTTATCAATAATGTATTGCAAATTAATGCATCTTACACAAAAGCACTCCCCTGCTCCTCTTCCCTGTTTCACTGTGAGATCTGTTCCACGCGTCAGAGCCTCTGTTCTGAGTCTTGGTTCATCATCTTATCTGAAAGACTGACCCTCTGACAGTGCGGCACTCCCTCAGTACTGACCCTCTGACAGTGCGGCACTCTCTCAGTACTGACCCTCTGACAGTGCGGCACTCCCTCAGCACTGACCCTCTGACAGTGCGGCACTCCCTCAGCACTGACCCTCTGACAGTGCGGCGCTCACTCAGTACTGACCCTCTGACAGTGCGGCACTTCCTCAGTACTGACCCTCTGACAGTGCAGCACTCTCTCAGTACTGACCCTCTGACAGTGCGGCACTCCCTCAGTACTGACCCTCTGACAGTGCGGCACTCCCTCAGCACTGACCCTCTGACAGTGCGGCACTCCCTCAGCACTGACCCTCTGACAGTGCGGCACTCCCTCAGCACTGACCCTCTGACAGTGCGGCACTCCCTCAGTACTGACCCTCTGACAGTGCGGCACTCTCTCAGTACTGACCCTCTGACAGTGCGGCACTCCCTCAGCACTGACCCTCTGCAGTGCGGCACTCCCTCAGTACTGACCCTCTGACAGTGCAGCACTCCCTCAGTACTGACCCTCTGACAGTGCGGCACTCCCTCAGTACTGACCCTCTGACAGTGCGGCACTCCCTCAGCACTGACCCTCTGACAGTGCGGCGCTCCCTCAGTACTGACCCTCTGACAGTGCGGCACTCCCTCAGTACTGACCCTCTGACAGTGCGGCACTCCCTCAGTACTGACCCTCTGACAGTGCAACACTCTCTCAGTACTGACCCTCTGACAGTGCGGCACTCCCTCAGTACTGACCCTCTGACAGTGCGGCACTCCCTCAGCACTGACCCTCTGACAGTGTGGCACTCCCTCAGCACTGACCCTCTGACAGTGCGGCACTCCCTCAGTACTGACCCTCTGACAGTGCAGCACTCCCTCAGTACTGACCCTCTGACAGTGCGGCACTCCCTCAGTACTGACCCTCTGACAGTGCGGCACTCCCTCAGCACTGACCCTCTGACAGTGCGGCGCTCCCTCAGTACTGAGCCTCTGACAGTGCGGCACTCCCTCAGTACTGACCCTCTGACAGTGCGGCACTCCCTCAGTGCTGACCCTTTGACAGTGCGGCACTCCCTCAGTACTGACCCTTTGACAATGCGGCGCTCCCTCAGTACTGACCCTCTGACAGTGCAGCACTCTCTCAATACTGACCCTCTGACAGTGTGGCACTCCCTCAGTACTGACCCTCTGACAGTGCGGCACTCCCTCAGTACTGATGCTCTGACAGTGCAGCATTCCCTCAGCAATGACCCTCCCGGGGCCTCCAGGGTCCAGGGTGAGGTAGCCAAATGGATACAAAATTGGCTTGATGACAGAAGACAGAGGGTGGTTGTAGAAGGTTGTTTTTCAAACTGGAGGCGTGCGACCAGTGGTCCTCAGGGATCAGTGCTGGGTCCACTGTTATGTGTCATTTATATTAATGATTTGGATGAGAATTCAGGAGGCATGGTTAGTAAGTTTGCCGATGACACCAAGATTGGTGGCATAGTGGACAGTGAAGAACGTTATCTAGGATTGCAACGGGATCTTGATCAATTGGACCAGTGGGCTGACGAATGGCAGATGGAGTTTAATTTAGATAAATGTGAGGTGATGCATTTTGGTAGATTGAACCAGAGTAGGACTTACTCAGTTAATGGTAGGGCGTTGGGGAGAGTTATAGAACAAAGAGATCTAGGGGTACATGTTCATAGCTCCTTGAAAGTGGAGTCACAGGTGGACAGAGTGGTGAAGAAGGCATTCGGCATGCTTGGTTTCATTGGTCAGAACATTGAATACAGGAGTTGGGACGTCTTGTTGAAGTTGTACAAGACATTGGTAAGGCCACACTTGGAATGCTGTGTACAGTTCTGGTCAGCCTATTATAGAAAGGATATTATTAAACTAGAAAGAGTGCAGAAAAGATTTACTTGGATGCTACCGGGACTTGATGGATTGAGTTATAAGGAGAGGCTGGATAGACTGGGACTTTTTTCCCTGGAGCGTAGGAGGCTGAGGGATGATCTTGTCGAGGTCTATAAAATAATGAGGGGCACAGATCAGCTAGATAGTCAATATCTTTTCCCAAAGGTAGGGGAGTCTAAAACTAGAGGTCATAGGTTTAATTAGTTTATTAATTTATTTATTAGTGTCACAAGTAGGATTACATTGACACTGAAATGAAGTTACTGTAAAAATCCCCTAGTCGCCACACTCTGGCTTCGATTCGGGTACATTGAGGGAGAATTTAGCATGGCTAATACAGCTAACCAGCATGCCTTTGGACTGTGGGAGGAAACCGGAGCACCCGGAGGAAACCCACACAGACCCGGGGAGAAGGTGTGAACTCCACACAGACAGTGACCCAATCCAGGAATCGAACCTGGGTCCCTGGCACCGTGTGGCAGCATTGCTAACCACTGTGCCACCGTGCCGTCCCAGTAAGGTGAGAGGGCAGAGATACAAAAGTGTCCAGAGGGGCAATTTTTTCACACAGAGGGTGGTGAGGGTCTGGAACAAGCTGCCAGAGGTAGTAGTCGAGGTGGGTACACTTTTGTCTTTTAAAAAGCATTTAGACAGTTACATGGGTACAATGGGTGTGGAGGGATATGGGCCAAATGTGGGCAATTGGGATTCGCATATTGGTTAAAAAAATAGGACGAAGGCACTGTTTCCATGCTGTAAACTTCTATGACTCTATGATCCTCTGACAGTGCAGCACTCCCTCAGCACTGACCCTCTGACAGTGCGGCACTCCCTCAGTACTGACCCTCTGACAGTGCGGCACTCCCTCAGTACTGACCCTCTGACAGTGCAGCACTCCCTCAGTACTGACCCTCTGACAGTGCGGCACTCCCTCAGCACTGACCCTCTGACAGTGCAGCACTCCTTCAGTACTGACCCTCTGACAGCGTGGCACTCCCTCAGCACTGACCCTCTGACAGTGCAGCACTCCTTCAGTACTGACCCTCTGACAGTGTGGCACTCCCTCAGCACTGACCCTCTGACAGTGCAGCACTCCTTCAGTACTGACCCTCTGACAGTGCGGCACTCCCTCAGTACTGACCCTCTGACAGGAGAGCACATTTCCACTCCATCTGACGAAGGAGCAGCGCTCCGAAAGCTTATGGTATTTGCTACCAAATAAACCTGTTGGACTTTAACCTGGTGTTGTTAAAACTCTTACTGTGTTCACCCCAGTCCAACGCCGGCATCTCCACATCATGTGCGGCACTCCCCCAGTACTGACCCTCTGACAGTGTGGCACTCCCTCAGCACTGACCCTCTGACAGTGCGGCACTCCCTCAGCACTGACCCTCTGACAGTGCGGCACTCCCTCAGTACTGACCCTCTGACAGTGCGGCACTCCCTCAGTACTGACCCTCTGACAGTGCAGCACTCCCTCAGTACTGACCCTCTGACAGTGCAGCACTCCCTCAGTACTGACCCTCTGACAGTGCAGCACTCCCTCAGCACTGACCCTCTGACAGTGCGGCACTCCCCCAGCACTGACCCATCCTGATAATGACTAAATTTGATATCTGGCCATTAGCTGAATGCTTTCCATTGGACCTTACTGTGCATGAAGCACCCTCTCCCACACGCTAACAGTGACTACACTTTGTCCCAAAATAATTTGGAATGTATGTGTGGAGGGTGCTGTTGCAATGTTCTTTGTTGTCTGCACATTCTCCTGCTCAGTCTGTTTAGTGGGAGGGAATGTATCTCTCTCTGTACATGCTGCCCTGTTACCATGCAGTGTGAAGCAGATGGTATCTCTTCAGATTCTCTCCGATAGAATGCACAGTATGAAGTGATGTTTTACAAAGGATTACACCAATGAGTGACTTGTCATCGGAGCGCTGTCTAAAATTATTTTTCACAAAAATAGATCTTTCCCCGAGTCTTTTGTGTTACTTTCTGTATCTCTTGTAGTCTTATCTTCATTTCAGCATCTCTCAGCCCCCTCCGTGTGGGCATGCTCCATTTGTCTGTCCTTCTCTCTCTGCCTGTTTCACATATAACGACAGTTCTACTTTTTCACTGTCTTGTCTGAGTGAGAGTCCTGAGCTGGCTGAAATAGGCCAACAGTGCTTGCCTCACGGCAGAGTCACATGACTGTGGCAAGCCAGGAAGTCAGTCCGTACAAGATTGCAAACCCAAACACCCTCCTATTCATCTAAAAAATAGATACAGATATTCCCTTCTCCCTAGCAACCAAAATACACATTTGCCTGCACGATCCTGTGGGACTCTCTACTTTCTCAGAAGACGAAGGAAATTTGGCATGTCAGCTACGACTCTCACCAACTTTTACAGATGCACCATAGAAAGCATTCTTTCTGGTTGTATCACAGCTTGGTCTGGGGCTCCTGCTCTGCCCAAGACCGCAAGAAACTACAAAGGGTCATGAACGAAGCCCAATCCATCACGCAAACCAGCCTCCCCTCCATTGACTCTGTCTACACTTCCCGCTGCCTCGGCAAAGCAGCCAGCATAATTAAGGACCCCACGCACCCCGGACATTCTCTCTTCCACTTTCTTCCGTCGGGGAAAAGATACAAAAGTCTGAGGTCACGTACCAACCGACCCAAGAACAGCTTCCTCCCTGCTGCTGTCAGACTTTTGAATGGACTTACATTAAGTTGATCTTTCTCTACACCCTAGCTATGACTGTAACACTACATTCTGCACTCTCTCCTTTCCTTCTCTATGAACGGTATGCTTTGTCTGTATAGCGCGCAAGAAACAATACTTTTCACTGTATGTTAATACATGTGACAATAATAAATCAAATCAAAGACTGTGAATTACTACCCCAGTTACCCACCATGCCCCCACTGCGCTCACTCATTCACAACTGTTTGCTTTACCAGTCAGTCTCTGCACATGCGTTGCTCTCATTGGTCGGAATTTCCCGGCTATTCAGGCATGGCGGGATCTTCTGTTCCCATTGACAGTGACTGCCCCCCCACCCTCCCCCACTCCCCCCCCCCACCCCCCCTGCCCCCCCACTCCCCCCCCCACCCCCCCATCCCACTGACTGTGGTGGGACCAGAAGGTTCTGTCGCCAGCAAATGGTGAGCTGCCTCCCACTGCGAGAAACACACAGCGGGGAGGCCAGAACATCCCCCCCCCCCCAACCCCCCACAGCCTCCCCAGTTGTCTTTAAACAGTGCAGGGTGAAAGGAATGCGTATGCATTGACTAAATAAAAGCAAATTACTGTGGATGCTGGAATCTGAAACCAAGAGAGAAAACACTGGAAAATCTCAGCAGGTCTGGCAGCATCTGTAAGGAGAGAAAAGAGCTGACGTTTCGAGTCCAGATGACCCTTTGTCAAAGCTAAAAGGCAGAGAAAGTGGGAGATATTTATACTGCAGGGTGAGGGATTGAAAGATGAGTCGTAGCCACAGAAACCAGGGGAAAGGCTGCTAATGGCAGCCCATAGAGAGAATAGAAGGTGTGAATGGCCAAACGGCAGAGATACTAAAATCAGAGGGTAAACTGTGACAGATGAAGATGTGGGGGGGGGGGAATGGGTGGGAGAGAGGTAAAATTTAGAAAAAGGAAGAGGGGGAAGCAAAGGGAGAGAAAAGGTAAGGAAAATGGGGATAAAGTCGGGGGAAAGAGGGGGGGAAGAAAAAAAAGACAATGAAGAAATAAAAGGTCGAGAACAATAAAAAATAAAATAAAATAGAATGAAAACAAAGGGGTGGAGGTGGGGTCGAGCGAATCATCTGAAGTTGTTGAACTCGATGTTGAGGCCGGAAGGCTGTAAAGTGCCCAGCCGGAAGATGAGATGCTGTTCCTCCAGTTTGCGTTGAGCTTCACTGGAATGTTGCAGCAGGGCCAGGGACAGACATGTGGGCATGGGGAGCAGGATCGTGTGTTAAAATGGCAGCAACCGGAAGGTCAGGGTCCTGATTGCGCACAGACCGAAGGTGCTCAGCAAAGCGATCACCCAGTCTACGCTTGGTCTCTCCGATATAGAGGAGGCCACATTGGGAGCAGCGAATGCAATAGACCAAATTGGAAGAGGGGCAAGTGAAACACTGCTTAACCTGGAATAACCTGGAATTAACACCCGCATTGACTGGTCCTCTGGGTGAAGTTCTTTGTCTGGAGAGCGTAATTCCCGTGGTCCTTGTTGTCTTGGTGACTGCTGTTGTTCCATTGCAGATGTTGGGGGACCATGGACCTCTGGGATCGATGGTAGGTCTGTACTCAGTACAGCTGGTGAAATTGTCTCTCTGACTGCCCGATCGCTGTGAAGGAGTAGTGTCACTAATTGTTTGGATATTGCTGTGAGGAATTTTTAAAAGGTGGCCAATTTATATCTAAAAACTTAGACTTTATTCAAAAACTCGCAAAAGATGAAGTTTCTGTTCAAAAGATGAAACAAAATTTATTTAAAACACAAAAATCAAACAGGAAAAACAATACATAAATGTCCAGCTCTGGGTTAAACAGCTCAGGTTCAGAGTTGTGAAACCTCCGCAAAGATCTAAGGCACTCAGCCAGAATCCAGAACGGTTATACCTTTTGTTATCTAAGATACACCTCTTCATTAACTTAAAATCAATTTCATTTAGTGTTCACACGTCAGTCCAGTTTTTGACAAACTTTCTCAGTCAATTGCAATCTGCCACTCAGTACGATGATATCTTATTAATTCATTCAATCCGGACATCCTCCCATTTTGGCTAAACCCGTTGCTAAGTAACTATGGACGCTTTCCATAGATGAACCTTCCCCACCGGCACATTGCCAAAACAGAAAGATACATGATTTCTGGGCCCTAGGGCGGCACGGTGGCACAGTGGTTAGCGCTGCTGCCTCACAGTGCCAGGGATCCGGGTTCAATTCCTGACTTGGGTCACTGTCTGTGTGGAGTTTGCACATTCTTCCCGTGTCTGCGTGGGTTTCCTCCGGGTGCTCCGGTTTCCTCCCACACTCCAAAGATGTGCGTGCTCTGTGGATTGGCCATGCTAAATTGCCCCTTAATATTAGGGGGACTAGATAGGGTAAATGCCTGGGGTTATGGGGATAGGACCTGGGTGGGATTGTGGTCGGTGCAGACTCGATGGGCCGAATGGCCTCCATTTGCATTGTAAGATTCTATGATTCTAGAAATGCACTATCTTATGTCTGGACAATGAATGCCGCTATAACGTTACATTTGTCCCAAGAACTTGAAACTTTCTAATACTTGCTTTTGCTAACCAATGGATCCCTGGCTCTAACCTTCTGACCTCACAATTACACTTTGCAGCTTTGCTCTTTTTAACTGAGACAAACAACACATTTTATATTTAAAATCCATTCAATATTTTGATATATATCCTTTAAACTCATATTCATTTGTTTTAATACTGTTATTGAATTCACATATGAGCAAACTATCCATATTAACTTGCTATAAAGAATCATTTAACCCCTCCCCGCGATCCTGTCTCCTAAAAGGCTCCATCTCTCTGTGAATCTGACTCGCTGATTTGGAATTCCCTTCTGCACACGGTTACACCGGCTCACGGTTGTGCCGGTATATTTGTTCATTCACTTCCACCGCGTAGGATCGAGGTGACAATTTCACCACACATGTTCCAGGTTTCCATGTGGGTCCACCCCTGCTGAGAGTGTTGAAGGTTTGCAATCTGATTGGCTCTCTAATAACTCCGCGCTGGTAATAGTTGGAGGTCTTGTCAATCTGTTGTTTCACCTCGATCGTTTCACTCAAGCCCGTCGCTACTTCTGGTGTCAGTGATCTTTTTGCTACTGGAGGTGTTTGAGTGCGACGTCCATTAGTCTCTGGGTGGGACTACTTTCCACACCTTCAGTCAGTGTGTTCCTCACTCAAGAATTGCCTTACCTATGCCTGTGCTAGTTTCGCTGTTTCTTGACAAGTCTTTTGGTGATTCTCACCGATCCCTCAGCCTTTCTACTTCAATAGGATAGTGCAGGGATAATGTGTTCTGTTGAATTTTCCAATCATTTGTGAATTGGCTGCATTCTTCACTGGTGAACTGAGGGCCATTGTCACTCATCACAATGTTTGGAGTGCCTTACCGACTGAAGTGAACTTTCATTACAGGAGGGATGTGGAAATGATTGAAAGGGTGCAGAGAAGATTTACAAGGATGTTGCCTGGATTGGTTGGCATGCCTTATGAGGATAGGTTGAGGGAGCTCGGTCTTTTCTCCTTGGAGAGACGAAGGATGAGAGGTGACCTGATAGAGGTGTACAAGATGTTGAGAGGTATAGATCGGGTGGATTCTCGGAGGCTTTTTCCCAGGGCTGAAATGGCTGCTGTGAGAGGACTGATGCGCGATTAAATCACTCGGGAGGCTGGATCGTACCCGGGAAATAAAGGCTTTTATTAGTAACAAGAATGGAGCATACTGCTTAACAATACAATCCCAGACTAAAGGGTCACCAGGCAGTGCAGTGACCTTTATACTCCTACAGGTAGGCGGAGCCAACCGGAGTGTACCACAGAACAATACCAACAGGTAGAACACCCCAACCCTAACCCCAACAGTGGCAACAGTAACATATGTACAAGTACCCATAGTGCTAACCATCTATGGTTCAGTACCCATAGTGGTAACCATCTATGGTTCACCACAATGACACAGGTTTAAGGTGCTAGGAAGTAGGTACAGAGGAGATGTCAGGGGGAAGTTTTTCACTCAGAGGGTGAACAAAGAACAAGAACAAAGAACAGTACAGCACAGGAAACAGGCCCTTCGGCCCTCCAAGCCTGTGCCGCTCCTTGGTCCAACTAGACCAATCGTTTGTATCCCTCCATTCCCAGGCTGCTCATGTGACTATCCAGGTAAGTCTTAAACGATGTCAGCGTGCCTGCCTCCACCACCCTACTTGGCAGCGCATTCCAGGCCCCCACCGCCCTCCGTGTAAAAAACGTCCCTCTGATGTCTGAGTTATACTTCGCCCCTCTCAGCTTGAGCCCGTGACCCCTCGTGATCGTCACCTCCGACCTGGGAGGTAGGTGAGTGGAATCAGCTGCCGTCAGTGGTGGTGGAGGCAAACTCGATAGGGTCTTTTAGGAGACTTCTGGATGAGTACATGGGACTTAATAGGATTGAGGGTTATAGGTAAGCCTATATATAAGCCTAGGTAAGTAGGGACATGACCAGCGCAACTTGTGGGCTGAAGGGCCTGTTTGTGCTGTATTTTTTCTATGTTCTATGTTCAGGCATTCTCTTAGTTCCCCCATCATCTTTGAGGTTGGCTGGTCTTACTATCAACAGTCAGAGTGATTGACTATTGTGACAAGATAATCAGTTCCTGCCAAAGTGAAAACCTCTACTCCCAACTACACCCATGGTCTGTCTGAGATGCAGTGAATCATCAAGCTTGTTTAGCTTAGCACTTGTTATACACACCACACTGGCTGGTCTGGACTTTAATATCTTTTTTTTTCATGTAAGAGATGTGGGCGTCGCTGGCCAGGTCAGCATTTATTGCCTATCCCTAATTTCCCAATGAGAAGGTGGTGGTGAGCTGCCTTCTTGAACCGCTGCAGTTCCTGAGGTGTAGGTACACCCACAGTGCTGTTAGGAAGGGAGTTTACATGATTTTGACCCAACAACAGTGAAGGAAAGGTGATATATTTCCAAGTCAGGATGGAGGGGAACTTGCAGGTGGTGGTGTTCCCATGTATCTGCTGCCCTTGTCCTTCCAGATGATAGTGGTTGTGGGTTTGGAAGGTGCTGTTGAAGGAGCCTTGGTGAATTCTTGCAGTGTATCATTGTTCATATTTAGCCAGTAGAACATCTCTCCTGCCTTCCTCACACTCGATCTTTCAGAACCAAGGGTCACAGTCTGAGGATTTGGGGTAGACCATTTAGGACGGAGGTGAGGAGATATTTCTTCACCCAGAGAGTGGTGAGCCTGTGGAATCCATTACCACAGGAAGTAGTTGATGCCAAAACATTGAATGTATTCAAGAGGCGGCTGGATATAGCACTTGGTGTGAATGGGATCAAAAGTTATGGGGAGAAAGCAGGATTAGGCTGTTGAGTTGGATGATCAGCCATGATCGTAATGAATGGCGGAGCGGGCTGGAAGGGCCGAATGGCCTCCTCCTGCTCCTATCTTCTATGTTTCTATGTTTCATGGCTTGTATGGGATGGGCTTCTGCGTCGGCCCTCTATCTCCTCAGGGACAATGACCCTATTTCTTTTGTATAAGATGCCATCTTGGGCTCTCAATTCATCTTGGTATTTCCTCTACGCTCTTGTGACCACAGGTATGTCCTGGATGCTCTCAGACTATTCTTTTGTCGCTAAACTTGGAGAGTTGCATCCTGTTGATAGTTGACTTGATTTAAACAAGGGGCTTGTCTGTCACGTTTGATGTTGGGCGATGATTTTCAAATCACGTTCAGCTCTTGCTACAGGATGAATCTGGAAGATTTCACACTCTGCTTTGGGCAGTGCTGCTCGCGACTGCGTATCGCTGAGTTCATTGTGCCCCTTTCTAGGATGTCACATCCAGATAATGGTCGGAATGTTACTGGCACATCCGCCCCAGAATCGGGGCTGGCCAGGCTCACAGAACGGCATTCTCTGGCCTCGGACGGGATCTTATGAGCCTCGGGTGGGCGAGGCGGTAAAATTCCAGCAAATATCTCTGTAAGTGAAATAACGGCGGCACGGTGGCACGGTGGGTTAGCACTGCTGCCTCACAGCGCCAGGGACCCGGGTTCAATTCCCGGCTTGGGTCACTGCCTGTGTGGAGTCTGCACGTTCTCCCCGTGTCTGCGTGGGTTTCCGCCGGGTGCTCCAGTTTCCTCCCACACTCCAAAGATGTGTCGGTTAGGTTGTTTAGCCAATGCTAACTTGCTGCTCGTGTCAGGGGGACGAGCGAGGGTAAATATGTCGGGTTACAGGAATAGGGCCTGGGTGGGATTGCAGTGCAGGCTTGGTGGGCCGAATGGCTTCTGTCTGCACTGTAGGATTCTATGATTCTATGAACATTCTTTGTGGGCGCTTTGGACCAGATTGTAGCGGTTTGAGGAAAATTGCTTTGAACTGGCTTGTGGTCATTCTGCTGTTGGTTAGTCTCCCCCTATCAGGTATTGGTGAAAATGGCCACAGGCAGAACCAACCGCCAGGCGTTCCTTCTCGATCGGAGTGCGGCATCATTCAGTTTGCATTAACACCGTTAACGACTGTTTGCTGCATCAGGGTGGCTCCAAGAGCTGACTGCGCGGTGACTGCATCATTAACCTCATTGCGCTTTAGCCTGGCGTTAGCATTACTTGTTGTATGGTTTTAGTCAATGCTGCTCCTTGTTCTGTCCCCCAGTTCCCCCTCCCGGGCAGTGAGCTCATGCAATGCTTCACACTCTGATGACAAATTACACAGAAATGCTGCTAAATAGTTCACAAATCCACCAAATCCTCGCACTGTTGTCACACTTGTTGGTCTCGGAATCACCGCAACAGCTCTCAACTTGTTAGGATCTGGGTGAAGATCTTTTGCTGGCAAAGTATGACCTGTGTATTGACTGCAGGAATTTTCTGCTGCAATCTTTTCATGTTTGGTTTCAGGGTTGATGTAGCGAGCTCTCTCCGGCGATTGTGTTAAATTCTGACCATGGTTTGGGGCTTTGGATTCTTCCACTGAGTCTCCACGTCCATAGACCAACGGATCATCCACAATGGCTCCCACTCCAGGAACATCACTGACTATCTCGTGCTGTCTGGAGCTATGGAAATATCGAGTGGTGTTGTGGAACCATCTGTTTCTCCTGAATGGTGTTGAGAATGTCGTTAAAAAGCTGCTGCTTTTATCCACCTTCACTTGCCAGTAATCAGCCTTTCCATCTGACTCAAACACGGCAAATTGTGTCTCTGTCTGCCTCTCTCTCTCTCTTTCTCCCCAGTGTCCCTCTGACTCTGTAACCTTACCTCTTTGGTTAAAAACTTTTTTGTGTGAATCTTTCAAGGTCTGGTTGGCGTCGACGGTACAGGTGCAGCCATTTTGGTCAAAGCAGCCTTGCAGGCATCTGGTCAGCTGCCTAAAATTGGCATTAGGGTCGTTGCCAATTAAAAAGAATGGAGTTCAAGCCCAGTTTGAGATGGAATGGGTTTGATTGAGAGGAGGGGAGGGGGAGGGGGAGGGGAGGGGGAGGGGGAGGGGGAGGGGGAGGGGGAGGAATCTGCTACATGACTGACCACACAGGATTCTGAATCCATCATTGTGGGCGAATCCATATTAATTGCACATTAATTGTGTTTAATTGTATGCAGCTGGAGCACTTCAATAGGGGTTTAACTTGAACACATATAAAGAGAGACAAACCCAAACTGTGGGGAGGTTGGGTTGGGAGGTTGAGTTGGGTGGGGTTGGGAGGTGGGGATGGGTTGGGAGGTTGGGTTGGGGGGTTGGGAGGTTGAGTTGGGTTGGGAGGTGGGGTTGGGAGGTGGGGTTGGGTTGGGTTGGGAGGTGGGGTTGGGAGGTTGGGTTGGGTTGGGAGGTGGGGTTGGGAGGTTGGGTTGGGTGGGTTGGGGTGGTTGGGTTGGGGTGGGTGGGTGGGGGGTGGGGTTGGGTTGGGAGGTTGGGTTGGGGGTTGGGAGGTGGGTTGGGTTGGGTGGGTGGGTGGGAGGTTGGGTTGGGGTGGGAGGTTGGGTTGGGTTGGGGTGGGTGGGTGGGTGGGAGGTTGGGTTGGGTGGGTGGGTGGGAGGTGGGGTTGGGGGGTGGGTTGGGTTGGGTGGGGTTGGGTTGGGAGGTTGGGTTGGGAGGTTGGGTTGGGAGGTTGGGAGGTTGGGTTGGGGGTTGGGAGGTGTATGCTTGTGATGTTTCACTACGTAAATAAATGTAAGGCTGGGTAAAGCCCCGGCATCACCAATCACCGGCCAGCTTCTGCTGAGAGACCAATCCTGAATGAAAATTGTAATTATGAGAAAGGATTAGGCCGTCTGGGGACTTCTGTCCCAGAAAGCGAATCTGAGGGATGACCTGCCGGAGAACTTTCACATGATATAAACGGTCCAGTAGAGAAGAAAATGTTTCCAACTGCAGATCAAACCAGAACCAGGGCCAATCAAAATAACACAGTCACTAATAAACCCAATCAGGAGTTCCGGAGAAACCTCTTTACTCAGAGAGCAGGATGAATGTGGGACTCGCTCCCACGGGGAGTGGGGAGAATGTGGGACTCACTCCAATAGGAAGTGGGGAGAATGTGGGAGTCTCTCCCACAGGGAGTGGGGAGAATGTGGGACTCGCTACCACGGGGAGTGGGGAGAATGTGGAACTCACTCCCATAGGGAATGGGGAGAATGTGGGACTCACTCCCACAGGGAGTCACGGAATGTGGGCTCACTCCCACAGGGAGTGGAGAGAATGTGGGACTCGTTCCCACAGGGAGTGGGGAGAATGTGGAACTCGCTCCCATAGGGAATGGGGAGAATGTGGGACTCACTCCCACAGGGAGTGGGGAGAATGTGGGATTTGCTCCCACAGGGAGTGGGGAGAATGTGGGACTCACTCCCATAGTGAGTGGGGAGAATGTGGAACTCACTCCCACAGGGAGTCACGGAATGTGGGGCTCACTCCCACGGGGAGTTGGGAGAATGTGGGACTCGCTCCCACGGGGAGTTGGGAGAATGTGGGACTCGCTCCCACAGGGAGTGGGGAGAATGTGGGACTCGCTCCCACGGGGAGTTGGGAGAATGTGGGACTCGCTCCCACAGGGAGTGGGGAGAATGTGGGACACGCTGCCACAGGGAATGGTCGAGATGAATAGTAATGATACATTTCAGTGGGAAGCTGGATAAATTCATGAGGGGGAAAAGAATAAAGGGATAGAGTGGTAAGAAGCGGGGGTGAGAGGAGGCCCATTCAAGGTATAAAGAACAGCATGGATCAGATGGGCTGAATGGCCTGTTTGTGTGCTGTAAATTCCTGTGTTTCAGAAAGGTAAGCTTGTTTTGAAAGCAAAGTTCCTGTTTGAGCAAACTGAGCTCCCCAGAACCTAGGAGGCTCCTTCAATGCTACCTGTCTACTGCCCCAGTAAATCAGGGAGATAACCACACAGTCACAGTCAGTGAGAGGCTTCTCCTGGCTCGTCCTCCCAGGTTCCTGCGTTCCTGGTGATTGTGGGCAGCTTATAACACACCTCCTCTTCAAACACCCTGTCTGGCCTTGAAAGGATTCCATTTGGAACCAGAATCTTGCATCTTTCCCGTTGTAGTTTGACTGTGTTTTCTGAACCCAGGTTGCCCTGTCCGAGCTGGTTGGAGCGTCGGTGCGAATGGACTTGGATTAATAAGAAAAAATAATAACATCTGCCTTATTTCTAATTCTGTTTAAAGCCAAGTCTTTAACTTTCTCATTCTTACCGATACACTCTGGTTGACGTGGTGAATTCATTATTGAATCACACAGCACAGGAGGCCATTCAGCCCATCACATCCTGTACTGCCTCCTTGAAAGGACTATCCAATGAACCCCACTCTGTTTCCCCACTGCAGTTGAGGGCGGGATGTTGTATAACAGGAACACGGCAGGTGGCAGAGTGATGAATGTGCCAGGAACATGTCGCTGGGTGCAATAATTACAGAATAAAATATATATTCAGAAATTTAACATTCAGATTTTAGAAGTTATCTACTGGATGTCAGACGCTGACAAGCTTGTTATCGAGTTCATTCAGGATTCTGGGGGATGGATTGACTCTCATCAGTAGAATTCTTTTCCCTGCGTTCCTTGCCGCTGTGAGCACAGATACAGAAATAGATTGTAAATCTTCGAGTTGCTTCATTAGAGGAAGCGAATCGCAGCAAAGTGACGGGATGTCATTGTGCCAGGGATCTGCCTCTGAGAGAGAGAGAGAGTGAGGCTGGGCTGAGAGAGAGAGGCTGGGCTGAGAGAGAGAGGCTGGGCTGAGAGAGAGAATCTGGGCTGAGAGAGTGAGGCTGGGCTGAGAGAGAGAGGCTGGGCTGAGAGAGTGAGGCTGGGCTGAGAGAGTGAGGCTGGGCTGAGAGAGAGAGGCTGGGCTGAGAGAGAGAGAGGCTGGGCTGAGAGAGAGAATCTGGGCTGAGAGACTGAGGCTGGGCTGAGAGAGTGAGGCTGGGCTGAGAGAGAGAATCTGGGCTGAGAGAGTGAGGCTGGGCTGAGAGAGTGAGGCTGGGCTGAGAGAGTGAGGCTGGGCTGAGAGAGTGAGGCTGGGCTGAGAGAGAGAGAGGCTGGGCTGAGAGAGAGAATCTGGGCTGAGAGACTGAGGCTGGGCTGAGAGAGTGAGGCTGGGCTGAGAGAGAGAATCTGGGCTGAGAGAGTGAGGCTGGACTCAGACTGATCAGCAACAAACCTCATCATCGCCGTATTCCGGATCCGGCTGTCCATTCATCCAATCCATCACTGCACGGAACACTCACCAACACCTGGGTGGGGTAAACATGTCCGACCCACTCCTCCCAACCCCCCCGGACCCCGGCCCGGCCAGGTCCTCACCCCACCCCACCCTCCCCTCTCCCTCCCCCCCCGCAGAGTCCTGGGATATTCAGCCTCACCCTTGGGTTTACAAGTGACCTTCCCACTCTGGCTGCTTCTACCTCCCAGAACAGTTCAATCCCCAAAACCTGCCTGGGTTAAAACTGGAGACATGACAGCAACCCAGAGAGAGGGAGAGAGTGGGGGAGAGAGGGAGAGAGAGAGGGAGGGAGAGACGGGGGGGGGGGGGAGAGTGAGTAAGGGGGGGTAGAGAGAGGGAGAGGGAGAGAGAGAGGGAGAGGGAGGGAGTGGGGGGGAGAGTGAGTAAGGGGGGGAGAGTGAGTAAGGGGGGGGAGAGAGAGAGGGAGAGGGAGGGAGAGAAAGAGGGAGAGAGAGAGGGAGAGGGAGGGAGAGAGAGGGGGAGAGAGTGAGTAAGGGGGAGAGAGAGGGAGAGAGAGGGAGAGAGAGGGAGAGAGAGAGAGGGAGGGAGAGAGAGAGGGAGAGGGAGGGAGAGGGAGGGAGAGAAAGAGGGAGAGAGGGAGGGAGAGAGGGGGAGAGAGTGAGTAAGGGGGAGAGAGAAAGAGAGGGAGAGAGGGAGAGGGAGGGGGAGAGAGGGAGAGTGTGGGGGAGAGAGGGAGAGAGAGAGAGGGAGGGAGAGAGAGAGGGAGGGAGGGAGAGAGAGAGGGAGAGAGGGAGAGAGAGAGGGAGAGAGTGGGGGAGAGAGAGGGAGAGGGAGAGGGAGAGAGAGAGAGAGGGAGAGAGGGGGAGAGAGTGAGTAAGGGGGAGGGAGAGAGAGAGGGAGAGAGAGAGTGAAGGAGAGACAGGGAGAGAGAGTGAGGGAGAGAGTGCAAGGGAGAGAAAGTGAGGGCAGAGGGTGAGGGGTGGGGAATTATGTACTGGATACTCAGCGCTGTCCCAGCCTGGTTTGGGTTAAGTTTATGCTCCTGTAAGTCTCTGCACAAAATAATTAATCACTTAAGGGACAACATGGCCTCAAATATTTATGACGATATTAAATTAAACATGGAATGAAACTGCTGCAGAAAGCAGAGCTTCCGGACTGTTCTGCAGCTGCACACCGCTAAATATAAAAGCTGCCACACACAGGAGCTGCTGACGCGGATCTGTGACCCTCTCAGAGAGACAGGCTGCTCCAGAGGGGGCAGGATTCAGTGTCAGAAATTCCATCTGAGAGTAACAGGGGTAAGGATCCAGCAAGCAGCTGGAGAGGAAGGTCAGGACACTGCCAACGTCAACGGCAAGCAGGAGCTGGCTGCCTCTGCCTTGCTGCAACACCTTCAATTCTCCAACTCCCTGCTCCAACCTGTCCCACTTCACCTACTGTAGAGCTGCCTCTAATCACCGGCCAAGCCTTCCGCCAACACCCTCCAGCCGCATCTGTGTCTGTCTGTGTCACCCCAAACTTTCATTTTCAACCTCAATTTGCAGTTGGATTCTTCAATTCCACGGTCACCTCTCTGAGAAAATGAACAAAGAAAATTACAGCACAGGAACAGGTCCTTCGGCCCTCCAAGCCTGCACCGACCATGCTGCCCGACTGAACTAAAAACCTCTATCTTTCCGGGGACCTCTATTCCCATCCTATTCATGTATTTGTCAAGACGTCCCTTAAAAGTCACTATCGTATCCGCTTCCACTACCTCCCCCGGCAGCGAGTTCCAGACACCCACCACCCTCTGTGTAAAAAATCTGCCTCGTACATCTCCTTTAAACCTTGCCCCTCGCACCTTAAACCTGTGCCCCCTAGTAATTGACTCTTCCACCCTGGGAGAAAGTTTCAGACTATGACTTTGACAATGCTCCATGCATTGTGGGTTAGGAACACCAGGAGATGAATCTGTTACTCTGCAAAGAGAGGGGGCCATTTAAACACTCCAATCATTCTGCCATTCAGTTAGATTAAGGGTGGTCTATATCTTAACCCATCCGCCTGCCTTGCTCCTGTAAGCCTCACTCCCTTACTTAACAAAAATCTACCAACTTCAGTTTGGAAATTTCTAATGACCCCCCGCCCAGCTGATTTTTGGTGGAGACAGTTCTAGATTTCCACCCCCTCTGTGTGAGGAAAAACTTCCTGACATCACTCCCGAATGGCTTGGCTCAAATGTTAACGTTTTTGTCCCTCATTGTGAGCTCCCCCACCAGAGGAAATAATTTCTCTATCCCATATTCCTTAGGAAATCCTGAGTCTAAATGGGGTAAAGGGTCAGGAGGATCTGCGGGGGGGGGGGGGTTACAGATAGACAAATCCCAAAATATAGCCACACAGATTGATAAGGTGAGAAACAAGCAAACACTGGGATTCATTTCCAGGGGGATTTTCAGTGAATTATCCAGCATTGGTTTTCAACCTCTCAACCTTCCTGAAGGGAAGCGTGACTGGATTTTGATTCCAGACTCTGGGACCCACGTGAGCCAATATGTTTTCTCTCTGTACTCTCAACCCTGCTTTTCTCTGTCCATCTTGTTACTGTCCGAATGTGGAGGTGCTGTTGTGAAACTTCTCCTGCATTTTGAATCTGTGCAAATAAACTAACCCTTCGAGTTCATCCTGTCTCCAGTTTGCTGTGGGGTTACTAATAGGAACTGTGATTACACAAAAAGTGAGGAGTTGGGAAATACATCATTGCTTAGAAAGAGGAAAACAAATCAAAGACCTTTTCTGTTTACAGGAGGGGGTGTGTGAAGAAATTGGTGCTGTTCCAGTTAACACCCCTTCTGTTTTAACAACCTTCCCTGCTCCAAGGAAAACAACCCCAGCTTCCCCAGTCTCTCCACAGAACCAAAGGCCCTGCTCCCGTTCCGGTAAATCTCCTTTGAAACCTCGGGCGGGTGTGCCGGTAAAATTCCAGCCAGTATTTCAGTCAGCACCTCAGCGGGGTTTGTAACCGGATGGCAATAATACTTCAGAAAACGGGGCCACAGCATGAAGTGAAGTCCCGCCTGCAATGTGACAACTCGTTTACATTTGTCGATTCTCTGTTTGGCTGCAGATGAACCAAGGGGAAGATTCACAAAATCGTAAACAAGATGGAGAGATCGTCACTTCCAACACGGCAGAGAGCAAAGGAAGTCCCTGCCAAAGGAGGTCCTTGCAAAACTCTGCTGCCCATGTCCAAACTCACACCAAGTCCCATGTTGGTCGGGAGAATGTCGAGAGGCAATATAAAAGAGAGAGTCTAACTGTAAGCAGCAGAAGGAGTTGGTGCATTTATCATTGTAGGTGGCAGGACAGGTTGAGAGCGTGGCTCATAAATATATTAATATAACACAAAGCACAAGAACAAGGAGGTTATGTTGAACTTGTATAAAACTCCGGTTCAGTCCCAGCTGGAATATTGTGTCCAGCTCTGGACGCCACACTTTTGGAAAGGTGTGAAGGCTTTAGAGAGAGTGCAGAAAAGATTCACAGGAATGGTTCCAGCGATGAGGAACTTCAGTTAGTGGGTTAATCAGAAGAGTTTGATTCCCGGCCTCGGGTCACTGTCTGTGCGGAGTTTGCACATTCTCCCCGTGTCTGCGTGGGTTTTCTCTGGGTGCTCCGGTTTCCTCCCACAGTCCAAAGATGTGGATTGACCATGAAAAATTTCTCCTTAGTGTTCCAAGATGCGTAGGTTAAGGAGAATAGCCAATGTAAATGCGTGGGATTACAGGGATATGGCCTGGGGATAGGGATGTTCTGTTGAAGAATTGGTGCAAACTCAATGGGCTGAATGGCCTCCTTTTGCACTGTCGGGATTCTCTGATTCCAAGTTGGGACTGTTTTGCTTGGAGGGATAGTTGGGGGGAGATCTGACTGAGGTTCAAAATCAGGAGGGGTCTGGCCTGAGATAGAGAGAAACTATTCCCATTGATGGAAGGATAGAGAATGAGTGGACACAGATTTAAAACAAGTGAAGTAAAGTTTATTTATTAGTCACAAGTAGGCTTACATTAACACTGCAATGAAGTTACTGTGAAAATCCCCTAGTCGTCACACTCCGGCACCTGTTCGGGTACACTGAGGGAGAATTTAGCATGGCCAATGCACCTAACCAGCACGTCTTTCGGACTGTGGAAGGAAACTGGCGCACCCGGAGGAAACCCACACAGACATGGGGAGAATGTGCAGACTCCGCACAGACAGTGACCCAAGCCCATTGTGTGTGGTTAGCACTGCTGCTTCACAGCTCCAGGGACCTGGGTTCGATTCCCGGCTTGGGTCACTGTCTGTGTGGAGTTTGCACATTCTCCTCGTGTCTGCGTGGGTTTCCTCCGGGTGCTCCGGTTTCCTCCCACGGTCCAAAGATGTGCGGGTTAGGTTGATTGGCCATGCTAAAATTGCCCCTTAGTGTCCTGAGATGCGTAGCTTAGAGGGATTAGTGGGTAAAATATGTAGGGATATGGGGGTAGGGCCTGGGTGGGATTGTGGTCGGTGCAGACTTGATGGGCCGAATGGCCTCTTTCTGTACTGTAGGGATTCTATTCTATTCTAAGCCGGGAATCGAACCCGGGTCCCTGGCGCTGTGAGGCAGCAGTGCTAACCACTGTGCCACCATGCCGCCAATTGGCAAGAGAATCAGTGGCTACATGAGGAAAACATCTGGAATGCTGGGTGAGAGAGATTCAATCGAGGTTCTCCAGAGGGAATTGGATTATTATCTGAAAAGGAAGGGGGAGAAGGCGGGGGAATGGCATTCGGTAAATTGCTCATTCTGAGAGCTAGCCCACACACAATGGGCTGAGTGGCCTCTTTCTGTGGTGTTAACTGTGATGCGATTCAGTGAAGCCACGGGTTGGTGCCTATTTCTGACACTGGCTATTTTTATTCCAGATCCTCAGGAGGGCCAGGTGTGCTGGGAAGCTCAGGGCGAGGGGCTTGCTGAGGCTTCGTTACTCTTGACCCAGCATCTTAACTCAAGCCCTGAAAATGAGAAGCCGGATCTGCTCAGATGGAAACCATTCGGTGTTGGAACTGCGACAGAAATGAATCAGAGAGCAGAAGGGATGCGAGAGGCACCTCATTAAATATTGAACACAAGTTGCTGTTTGAACAGATCTGAGTTCAGTGCCTGAGTATCTAAGATTCTCTTTGAGTACAAAGCCCCAGTGACAGTACAAAGACACCTTCACTGGGCTGCCTGCAGTACACATCTGTCCCCCTTTGTGGCAGCTGGGTGTGGACTTACCCCCTCTGGAGTCAGGTCACTGTCCTCAGGGGGATGAGTCACTCTCTTCCCAGATGTTTTTCACCTCATTGAAACCAAACTCACAGAGAAAGAGAAAAATAAATTTAAAAAGAGAAAATAACACAAACCAGAAACGTAAAGCTGATCATTAGACCCAGGATTTTCAGTGAACGGCAGCGAGAATTACACTTCGACAGCACCATCCACAAGCACAGAACAGCTCACATCTCCTCACAGACAATGGAATAGATCCGAAGCTCCATCGCGATTGTAATGTCAGAACCACATCAGTCCATTTGTGCACAGCAAGATCCCACTTAGAGATCTGTGACAATGAACAGATAATCTGTTGTTCCAAGTTGGTTGAGGGATAGACACCGGGCTGTGGTATCAGAGACAGAATCCCACTGCTCCTGCAAAATATTGACAGGGGATTTCTACCCCAGATGGTAAATGCGGCACTAATTTAACTTATCTGTAAGACAGTACTTAAAACAATGCAGCACCCCCTCAGTACTGACCCTCTGACAGTGCGGCACTCCCTCAGTACTGACCCTCTGACAGTGCGGCACTCCCTCAGTACTGACCCTCTGACAGTGCGGCACTCCCTCAGCACTGACCCACTGACAGTGCGGCACTCCCTCAGCACTGACCCACTGACAGTGCGGCACTCCCTCAGCACTGACCCTCTGACAGTGCAGCACTCCCTCAGTACTGACCCTCTGATAACAGATGGTGAAAGCACCGGATGATTAGGTGGGCAGGATACTGGGAAAATGGATTTCTTCTGGGGAAGTGTGGAGAATCGATTGGTGAAGGTCATACAGGTCATGAAGTCGATGTGAAATGGGAGAACGGTGTGCAAAAAATGTCAAAAAAACTGGATATGAATATCCACAGATCCCTGACGTTGGAGGGTTGGTAGATAATGTGGTTCGGGAGGTTTAGGGAAATGCTTTTCTTTATTAGCCAGTGTCTGGTGGATAGAAGCCGGGTATAATGGTGGAATTGTATCAAAGATTGTTTAGACTATCGCTGCTCTATGGTGTGTAGTTCTGTTCACATCACAGGAAGGATATCATTGTGCTGGAGAGGTTACAGAACAGATGTTGCAAGGAGGTCAGAGAGTTTGGGTTGTTTTCTTTGGGAGAGAGAAGACTGAGACGAGTTTTCATTGAGGTGTGTAAAATTATGAGGGGCCCAGATGGAGTGAATAGGAAGGACCTATTTCTCAGCAGAGGTTCAATATCCCGGGGACGTGGATTTAAAGTCATTAACAGAAGGATTAGGGAGGAGTTGAGGAGACTTTGTTTCCCCCACATTGTACTGGGGCCTGGAACTCTGTCTGAAAGGCTGGTGGACACAGAAACCCTCAAAACATTTAAATAGCATTTGGATAAGTGCTTGAAATGCCATAGGCAAGAGAGCTACGGACTGAGAACTGGGATAGAACAAAGAACCGTACAGCACAGGACCAGGCCCTTCGGCCCTCCAAGCCTGCGCCGATCATGTTGTCTTATCTAAACGAACCGCCTGTATCCCTCTATTCCCCGTCTGTCCCTGTGTCTATCCAGATAAGTCTTAAATGTCACTAACGTGTCTGCCTCAACCACCTCACTTGGCAGCGCATTCCAGGCCCCCACCACCCTCTGTGTAAAAAACTTCCCCCCGCACATCTCCACTGAACCTTTCCCCCCTTATCTTGAACTTGTGCCCCCTGTAATTGTCATTTCTGCCCCTGGGAAAAAGCTTCCAACTGTTCGCCCTATCCACACCCCTCATAATTTTATAAACTTCTATCAGGTCGCCCCCTCAGCCTCCGTCTTTCCAGGGAGAACAATCCCAGTTTATTCAATCTCTTCATAGCTAAGACCCTCCATACCCGGCAACATCCTGGTAAACTTTTTCTGCACTCTCTCCAAAGCCTCCACGTCCTTCTGGTAGTGCGGTGACCAGAATTGAACACAGTATTCCAAATGTGGCCTAACCAACGTTTTATATCACTGTAACATAATTTGCCAATTTTCACACTGGATGCCCCGTCCGATGAAGGCGAGCGTGCCGTACGCTTCCTTCACCTTTTCCACCTGTGCTGCCACTCTTAAGGATCTAAAAGGGATGTGGGATTAGGTTGGGTTGCTCTCTTGGACAGCAGGGACGCCATGGGCCGAATGGCTTCCTCTGTGTTGTGAAGCTTCTGTATCTCAGGAGTGGGATTTGAACCCGTGACCTCCACACTGAGAGGTGAGAGGTTCACGCACTGAGCCACAGGATGCGAAACCCCTTCCATCTCTCACACAAATCACAGAAACACAGAGTGAAATCGAGAGAGTGTTTCTGGATGAAAATCTGTTTCTCATTGGAAAACCGGCAGTCATCCTTCAAGTGTTGGAACACTCGATCTAATCCGGGTTTAGTGTCTGAGTGAAAACTCCTTCACTCCCTTCTTACAGTTTATTACATCGATATCTGAGCTTTAATCCTCTTCCATCTCACGCCCAGCTCAATGTGTCCTCCACATTGTCCGACAATATAATGATGCTGTCACTTCAGCACCTCTCTGTCTCTTTCTGTCGCTCAATCTCTTTCTCCCTCTGTCTCTCCCTCCCTCTGCTTTCCTCCCCTCTCCCTCCGTCTCCCTGCACCTCTGCCCAGCTGTCTCTCTCTTTCCGCACCCCTGCATATTTCTCTGCCCTTCCATCTCTGTCAGTCTGTGTTACGACCCCTGCATCAAGAGAGAGACTTTCCCACTTTCTAAGGGGGCTCCGGCTGTTCCTGCTTTTCTGATCATTAATATTCAGCACGAGGCCGGGTGGAATACTTTTAAAATTTTACGCTTTCCTTACTGGAACAGACTGCATTGTGATGCCAATTCTAAACTCCGTGACCAGATGGGAATGAAAGAAGTGAATGGTCCGAGATTCAGAGCAAACCGACATCTCAGCCGTGTCATTCACTCGGATTAATGAATGGGAAAGCTTTGTAAAGCTGTGAGGTTCAGGATTGCAGTGGTTTTCTCCCTGTGGATGTGGGTGACGGGGCAGTGGCAGTGCCAAGGGAGGGATCCATGTGGGACAGGGTCCATAGAACCAGCACTAACCCCCACTCTGGTACAAGGACAAGACCAGGTGACACTCTGGGCATGAAGACTGGGGTGTCCAGAGCAGAATACTAACTAGGCACGTTCCTCAGCTCAAAGATGGTGTCTCACTGTCAACTGTAATCTCATTTTAGCAAGAGAGAATTGCCCTTAACCAATGGCTTCGTGTTAACCAGGAGACTGTAAATCACAGACAGCAGCTAATTCCATCAATCACTCCTCCCCCCCTGCCTTAAAACCCTTATGTGGAGATGCCGGCGTTGGACTGGGGTAAGCACAGTAAGAAGTCTCACAACACCAGGTTAAAGTCCAACAGGTTTATTTGGTAGCAAATGCCATAAGCTTTCGGAGCAATGCTCCTTTGTCAGATGGAGTGGTCTCTGTTGTCTCTCCAGAGACCACTCCATCTGACAAAGGAGCATTGCTCCGAAAGCTTATGGTATTTGCTACCAAATAAACCTGTTGGACTTTAACCTGGTGTTGTGAGACTTCTTACTGTTAAAACCCTTACCCAGTGCTGTACAAAGACCAATACAGCACAGGAACAGGCCCTTCGGCCCTCCGAGCCTGCACCGAAACGTGGTTTTGGTCCCTCTGTTCACCTGTTTGTGTCTATGAAGATACACCTTCAATGTTGCTAATGTGCCTGTTTCCAGCACCCCCAGTGACACCCAGCACCCTCTATGTGAAAAACTCTCCCTGCACATCACCCCTAAACATTTCCCTTCTAACCTTGAACCTTGTAGTCGACCGGTCCACCCTGGGAAAAAGCCTCTGACTATCCACCCTATCCATGCCTGTCATAATTTTGTAGACTTTAATGGGATACAAGTCAACACACACTGACTCTCACTGGGGTACGGGTCCCACACACACTGACTCTCACTGGGGTACGGGTTCCACACACACTGACTCTCGCTGGGGTACGGGTTCCACTCACACTGACTCTCACTGGGGTACGGGTCCCACGCACACTGACTCTCACTGGGGTATGGGTCCCACACACACTGACTCTCACTGGGGTACGGGTTCCACACACACTGACTCTCACTGGGGTACGGGTCCCACACACACTGACTCTCACTGGGGTACGGGTCCCACACACACTGACTCTCACTGGGGTACGGGTCCCACACACACTGACTCTCACTGGGGTATGGGTCCCACACACACTGACTCTCACTGGGGTACGGGTTCCACACACACTGACTCTCACTGGGGTACGGGTCCCACACACACTGACTCTCACTGGGGTACGGGTCCCACACACACTGACTCTCACTGGGGTACGGGTTCCACACACACTGACTCTCACTGGGGTACGGGTCCCACACACACTGACTCTCACTGGGGTACGGGTCCCACACACACTGACTCTCACTGGGGTATGGGTTCCACACACACTGCGTTAGGTTAAGGGGCAGAGGGGGTACATTTGAAGTTTTGTATTGCTGCAACCTCTAATATAATGTTTCTGACAGATAACCACACCCACAAGCCTCTGAATATTTTCAGTGGAGTGAAGTGTGAGAGAATTTGCAGAGAAGTTATCAATAGCAGCGCAGTGGGAAGAAATTGGAATCGTGTTACAACAAACTGCAGCACATTTATATTTCTGGGTTATTTTTAGCACTTGCCTCACATGGTTGACTCCCTGGGGAATTGTCCCAGCTGCGCGCAGAGCTGCGATACTCAACACCATTCATTCACAACTAGTCAAACCATCTGCTGTGCCCACAGAGTCAATGGCACATCACAGCCTGACTTACACACCCTGTTACTGACCCCAAATCAACAAATAAACACATCTCATCTCGGTCACCAGCCAGAGCAGGAATGACGAGGGCAGCATTTAGAGAGGGGAATGAGAGGTTTTAAAATGTGTTCTTTCCTGCGAGGTGGGTGTCGCTGGCTGGACCATTCCTAATTGCCCCTTGAACTGAGGTGTCTCGTTCAGCCATTTCAGAGGGCAATTCGCATCGCTGTGGGTCTGTATCATTGGAGCAGAGAAGGCTGAGGGGTGACATGGTCACGGTGTACAGAATTCTGAGGGGTGAAAGTCAGTGTGTGGGGCCCGTACTCCTTTAGCGGAGAGTTCAAAAACCAGGGGACGTGAAATCAGGATAAGTGGCAGTAAGTGCAGAGGGAGGGTCTGGAATTCACTGCCCGAGTTGGTGATGGGGGCAGAGACACTAAACTCTTTTAACAAGTACCTGGATCTGCACCTTAAGTGTTGTAAGATACAGGGCTATGGGCAGGGTGCAGGAAGGTGGGGTTAGAACGGGCACCTGGGTGACCCTGGGTTGGCATGGACAAGATGGGCCGAATGGTCTCCTTCTGTGCTGTACCTTTTCTGTGGTTCTCTATAGGCCAGGCCAGGTAAGGATGGCAGATTTCCTTTCCTAAAGGGCATCAGTGAACCAGATGGGTTTTTTAACAACAATGGTCACTGTTGCTGAGCCTAGTTTTCATTTCCACATTTATTATCAAATTCCAATCCCTGGCGGGACATTGAGGGGTTTGAACCCTCTCTCCACATGATAACCTGGGCCTTTGGATTACTCGGCTGGTGGCATTAACACAACAGCACCATCTCCTGCAGGCTCTGTAATCTGTGTCTAACAGTGAGCCAGGTCTCCCCACATCTTCCACCCAGCCACAAACACAATGAGAGTGTTTACAGCAACATAACACATCCAAACACACAACCAAAGCCTGTGTAGAAGGTGACTGTATGTTTCTGTTCCTTTGTATAACTGGCAGGTATGTGACATGCAGCTATATAAGATTGAGTGTGTAAGAAGCAGGTATGTAATGGGTATGTAATGGGAGATGTGTAATGATCAGTTGTGCAACAGCCAGATGTATATTGGCCAGATGTGCAAAGGGCAAATGTGTAAAAGGCAGGTGTGTAACAGGCAGGTGTATAATGGCCAGGTATGTAATTGCAGATGTGTAAATACAGGTGTGTAAGAGGCAGGTATATAATGGGCTGGTGTGTAATGGGCTGGTGTGTAATGGGCTGGTGTGTAATGGGCTGGTGTGTAATGGGCTGGTGTGTAATGGGCAGGTGTGTAACAGGCAGGTGTGTAATTTGCAAGTATGTAAAGGACAGGTGTGTAAAAGGCTGGAGTGTAATGGACAGGTGTGTAATGGGTAGATGTGTAAAGGGCTGGTGCGTTACAGGCATGTCTGAAAAGGGCAGATGTGTAACGGACAAGTGTGTAAAATGCAGGTGTGTAACAGGCATGAGCGTAATGGCCAGATATGCAATGTGTAAATGCAGGTGTGTAAGAGGCAAGTGTGTAATGGCCAATTTTGTTACAGACAGGTGACTAACAGGCAGGTGTGTAAAAGGCTGGTGTGTAACAGGCTGGTGTGTAACAGGCTGGTGTGTAACAGGTGGATGTGTAACAGGCAGGTGTGTAAAAGGTTGGTGTGTAATGGACAGGTGTGTAAGGGGCTGTTGTCTAACAGTCAGATGTGTAACATGCAGATGTGTAATAGGTAGGTGTGTAATGGGCAGGTGTGTAAAGGGCTGGTGTGTAAAGGGCACATGTTGCAATGGGCATGTGTGTAAGAGGCTGGTGTGTAATAGGCAGGTGTATAAGGGGTTCATGTGTAACAGGTGGGTGTGTAACAGACTGGTGTGTAATAGGTGAGTGTGTAACAGGTGAATGTGTAACAGGCCGGTGAGTAACAGACTGGTGTGTAACAGGCTGGTGTGTAACAGATGGGTGTGTAACAGGCAGGTGTGTAACAGGCAGGTGAGTAACAGGTGGATGAGTAATAGGCAGGTGTGTAACAGGTGGGTGTGTAACAGGTGGACGTGTAACAGGTGAGTGTGTAACAGGCTAGCGTGTAACAGGCAGGTGTGTAAATGGCGGGTGTGTAACAGGCGGGTGAGTAACAGGCAGGCGTGTAACAGGCTGGTGTGCAACAGGCAGGTGTGTAACAGGCGAATGTGTAACTGGCGAGTGTGTAACTGGTGGGTGTGTAATAGGCTGGTGTGTAACAGGCGAGTGTGTAACTGGCGAGTGTGTAACTGGTGGGTGTGTAATAGGCTGGTGTGTAACAGGCGGGTGTGTAACAGGCGAGTATGTAACTGGTGGGTGTGTAATAGGCTGGTGTGTAACAGGCGAGTGTGTAACTGGCGAGTGTGTAATAGGCTGGTGTGTAACAGGCGGGTGTGTAACAGGCGAGTGTGTAACTGGTGGGTGTGTAATAGGCTGGTGTGTAACAGGCGGGTGTGTAACAGGCGAGTGTGTAACTGGCGAGTGTGTAACTGGTGGGTGTGTAATAGGCTGGTGTGTAACAGGCGAGTGTGTAACTGGCGAGTGTGTAACAGGCGGGTGAGTAACAGGCAGGTGTGTAACAGGCGAGTGTGTAACAGGCGAGTATGTAACTGGTGGGTGTGTAATAGGCTGGTGTGTAACAGGCGAGTGTGTAATTGGCGAGTGTGTAACTGGTGGGTGTGTAATAGGCGGGTGTGTAACAGGCAGGTGTGTAACTGGCGAGTGTGTAATAGGCTGGTGTGTAACAGGCGGGTGTGTAACAGGCGAGTGTGTAACTGGTGGGTGTGTAATAGGCGGGTGTGTAACAGGCAGGTGTGTAACAGGCGGGTGAGTGATCCGAGAATCTGCTCTGTCACAGCGAGAGGTTGTGACCTGTATAAACACAAACTCCTGGAAACGACTGAGGACAAATCCGAGAACAACGTTTACAATCAAAGCTCCGTCAATTTATTGAAACTCTCAAATGAATTCAGGAGATCCATCAGTGAGATTGAATCTGGAAAGAGCCAGGAGGGCAGCAGCAAGAATGATGTGGAGTTTAAATTCACTCTATCACAGCTGCGATTGCTATTTCTGCAGCTCTGCTAGTTTTTATTAAATTCTGTCAGCTCCTTGCCCCAGTTAATTTCAGAACATCAATTTAACCGCAGCCACAACAAAGTGAATTGCCAGGGAGAGGCCTCCGCTATTGATCCAATGGTGATTGCTTTTCTGTCGAGCAGAATCCTGGCCGCCTCTGCTCACAGCTCCCAGAGAAAACACTACAGGCTTGGAACCAACCCAACGCACGCCTACCACACCACACGCACTGGGTACACTGGCAACACTGGGTACACTGGCAACACTGGGTATACTGGCAACACCGGGTACACTGGCAACACTGTGTACACTGGCAACACTGGGTATATTGGCAACACCGGGTACACTGGCAACACTGGATATACTGGCAACACCGGGTATACTGGCAACACCGGGTACACTGGCAACACTGGATATACTGGCAACACCGTGTACACTGGCAACACTGGGTATACTGGCAACACTGGGTACACTGGCAACACTGGGTACACTGGCAACACTGGGTACACTGGCAACACTGGGTACACTGGCAACATTGGCTACACTGGGTAAACTGGGGAATACTGGGGAACATTGGGTACACTGGCAACACTGGGTACACTGGAGAACACTGGGGCACCAGGAACACTGGGTACACTGGAAAACACTGGGTACACTGGAAAACACTGGGTACACTGGGGAGCAATGGAAAACACTGGGTACACTGGGGAACACTGGGTACACTGGGGAACACTGGGGAACATTGGGTACACTGGCAACACTGGGTACACTGGAGAACACTGGGGCACCGGGAACACTGGGTACACCGGAAAACACTGGGTGCACTGGAAAACACTGGGTACACTGGGGAACAATGGAAAACACTGGGGAACATAGGGTACACTGGGGAACACTGGGGAACACTGGGTACACTGGGAAACACTGGGGAACTGGGGAACATTGGGTACACTGGGGAACACTGGGTACACTGGGGAACACTGGGTACACTGGGGAACAATGGACCTACTACCTTCCGTGGGAGTTCACCTACGTTATCCTGATGGCAGTTTACATCTGAAGATCGCGCTGGACGAAATATACACCACTACGAATAGCCTTGAGACAAAACATCCCGAGGCCTTGTTCATCGTGGCCGGGGACTTCAATCAGACCAAGCTCAAGAGCGGAATACCAAGTTACCACCAACACGTCTCCTGTTCCACCAGAGGCCCAAACATCCTAGACCACAAATATCAAACATGCCTCCCGCTCTATCGCCCGCCCACACTTTGGTAAATCAGACCACAAGGCTGTGCTCCTGCTCCCGGCTTACAAGCAAAAACTGAGGCGGGAGAATCCATCAAAGAAAGTCGTGCAATGTTGGTCTGAGGAATCGGATGATCTCCTACGGGGCTGCTTGGAGTCAGTGGACTGGTCAGTATTTAAAAACTCTGCGACCAGCCTGAACGAGTACGCCACTACAGTAACTGACTTCATTAGTCAGTATGTGGAAGACTGTGTGTCAAAGAAGCAAATCCGTGTGTTTCCCAACTGGAAACCAAGGATGAACGGGGATATCCACTGCTTGCTGAAGTCCAGGTCTGAGGCGTTCAAATCAGGCGACACTGACCTATACAAGAAAGCCAGATATAATCTAGGAAGATCCATCAAAGATGCCAAAAGACAGAACCGGATCAAGCTAGAGTCCCAGGCTAGCCACACCGACCCCCGCCGACTATGGCAAGGTCTGCAAGACATAACAGGCTACAAGATGAAGACATGTAAATTCGCCGGCTCCAACGCACCCCTCCCTGATGAGCTCAATGCATTCTACGCCCGTTTTGAGCAAGAGGTCAGCGAGAGCATGCCCTCCACCCTGGAAGCCCTGGATGAACCTGGATCTGGGGTCACCATTACAGATGTCAGAGCAGCTTTCTCAAAGGTCAACCCACGGAAAGCGACTGGTCCGGATGGGGTACCCGGACGAGCACTCAGATCCTGCGCGGATCAGCTGGCGGGGGTTTCGCAGACATCTTCAACCTCTCTTTACAACAATCTGAGGTCCCTATCTGCTTCAAGAAGACAACCATCACCCTGGTACCGAAGAAAAACTAAGCAGCGTGCCTTAATGACTATCGGCCGGTGGCTCTGACATCCATCATTATGAAGTGCTTCGAAAGGCTAGTCATGGCACAAATCAATTCCACCCTCCCGGACTACCTGGATCCACTACAGTTTGCCTACCGCTGCAACAGGTCCACAGCAGACACCATCTTCCTGGCCCTGCGCTCAACCCTGGAACACCTAGATAACAAGAACATCTGTGTCAGACTCCTATTTATTGTCTACAGCTCAGCCTTCAACACTATAATTCCCACAAAACACATCTCCAAACTCCGTGTCCTGGGCCTTGGCACCTCCCTCTGTGACTGGATCCTGAACTTCCTAACTCACAGACCACAATCAGTAAGGATAGGCAACAACACCTCCTCCACGATCATCCTCAACACCAGTGCCCCACAATGCTCTGTTCTCAGCCCCCTGCTATACTCCTTATACACCTATGACTGTGCGGCCAAATTCCCCTCCAATTCGATTTTCAAGTTTGCTGACGACACCACCGTAGTGGGTCAGATCTCAAACAATGATGAGACAGAGTACAGGAATGAGATAGAGAATCTGGTGAACTGGTGCAGCAACAATAATCTCTCCCTCAATGTCAACAAAACAAAGGAGATTGTCATCGACTTCAGGAAGCGTAAAGGAGAACATGCCTCTGTCTACATCAACGGGGACGAAGTAGAAAGGGTCGAGAGCTTCACGTTTTTAAGTATCCAGATCACCAACAACCTGTCCTGGTCCCCCCCACGCCGACACTATAGTTAAGCAAGCCCACCAACCCCTCTACTTTCTCAGAAGACTAAGGAAGTTGGCATGTCAGCTTTACAGATGCACCATAGAAAGCATTCTTTCTGGTTGTATCACAGCTTGGTATGGCTCCTGCTCTGCCCAAGACCGCAAGGAACTACAAAAGGTCGTGAACGCAGCCCAATCCATCACGCAAACCAGCCTCCCATCCATTGACTCTGTCTACACTTCCCACTGCCTCGGAAAAGCAATCAGCATAATTAAGGACCCCACGCACCCCGGACATTCTCTCTTCCACCTTCTTCCGTCAGGAAAAAGATACAAAAGTCTGAGGTCACGTCCCAACTGACTCGAGAACAGCTTCTTCCCTGTTGCCATCAGACTTTTGAATGGACTTACCTTGCATTAAGTTGATCTTTCTCTACACCCTAGCTATGACTGTAACACGACATTCTGCACTCTCTTGTTTCCCTCTCTATGAACGGTATGCTTTGTCTGTATAGCGCGCAAGAAACAATACTTTTCACTGTGTGTTAATCATGTGACAATAATAAATCAAATCAAGATCACTGGAGACCAATGGATGCACGGGGGTAAACTGGGTGCACCGCCGAACACTGTGATGATGCTATTGTATCCTCACACTTCCTCAGTCTCTCTCCTGATCTTCCTCAGTCTGGGTGTCAATAGCAAGGCTGTTATTTATTACCCATCACTAATTGCCCCTTGAGAAGGTGGTGATGAGGCATCTTCCTGTCTCATGGCTACTGGGTTTCTCAGCACTCAGGGGCCAGGACAGAGTGCCATTCAGCACGCCAGCCTGCTAGGGCATCAGAGCCCAGGAAGGGCCGACAGACCCAGCTCAGATTGCAGTATTGGGGAGTGACTCCCCCGAGAGCAGGCCTCAGGCGGTATTTCTGGGGGAAACCATGACTCTGAAGCAACGCCTGACCCGTACCCCAGTGAGAGTCAGTGTGTGTGGGACCCGTACCCCAGTGAGAGTCAGTGTGTGTGGGACCCGTACCCCAGTGAGAGTCAGTGTGTGTGGGACCCGTACCCCAGTGAGAGTCAGTGTGTGTGGGACCCGTACCCCAGTGAGAGTCAGTGTGTGTGGGACCCGTACCCCAGTGAGAGTCAGTGTGTGTGGAACCCGTACCCCAGTGAGAGAAAGTGTGTGTGGGACCCGTACCCCAGTGAGAGTCAGTGTGTGTGGGACCCGTAACCCAGTGAGAGTCAGTGTATGTGGGACCCGTACCCCAGTGAGAGTCAGTGTGTGTGGGACCCGTACCCCAGTGAGAGTCAGTGTGTGTGGGACCCGTACCCCAGTGAGAGTCAGTGTGTGTGGAACCCGTACCCCAGTGAGAGTCAGTGTGTGTGGGACCCGTACCCCAGTGAGAGTCAGTGTGTGTGGAACCCGTACCCCAGTGAGAGAAAGTGTGTGTGGGACCCGTACCCCAGTGAGAGTCAGTGTGTGTGGGACCCGTAACCCAGTGAGAGTCAGTGTATGTGGGACCCGTACCCCAGTGAGAGTCAGTGTGTGTGGGACCCGTAACCCAGTGAGAGTCAGTGTATGTGGGATCCATACCCCAGTGAGAGTCAGTGTGTGTGGGATCCATACCCCAGTGAGAGTCAGTGTGTGTGGAACCCGTACCCCAGTGAGAGTCAGTGTGTGTGGAACCCGTACCCCAGTGAGAGTCAGTGTGTGTGGGACCCGTACCCCAGTGAGAGTCAGTGTGTATGGGACCTGTACCACAGTGAGAGTCAGTGTGTGTGGGACCCGTACCCCAGTGAGAGTCAGTGTGTGTGGGACCCAGACCCCAGTGAGAGTCAGTGTGTGTGGGACCCGTACCCCAGTGAGAGTCAGTGTGTGTGGGACCCGTACCCCAGTGAGAGTCAGTGTGTGTGGGACCCGTACCCCAGTGAGAGTCAGTGTGTGTGGAACCCGTACCCCAGTGAGAGTCAGTGTGTGTGGGACCTGTACCACAGTGAGAGTCAGTGTGTTTGGGACCCGTACCCCAGTGAGAGTCAGTGTGTGTGGGACCCGTACCCCAGTGAGAGTCAGTGTGTGTGGGACCCGTACCCCAGTGAGAGTCAGTGTGTGTGGGACCCGTACCCCAGTGAGAGTCAGTGTGTGTGGAACCCGTACCCCAGAGAGAGTCAGTGTGTGTGGAACCCGTACCCCAGTGAGAGTCAGTGTGTGTGGAACCCGTACCCCAGTGAGAGTCAGTGTGTGTGGAACCCATACCCCAGTGAGAGTCAGTGTGTGTGGAACCCGTAACCCAGTGAGAGTCAGTGTGTATGGAACCCGTACCCCAGTGAGAGTCAGTGTGTGTGTGGGTCCCGTACCCCAGTGAGAGTCAGTGTGTGTGGAACCCGCACCCCAGTGAGAGTCAGTGTGTGTGGGACCCGTACCCCAGTGAGAGTCAGTGTGTGTGGGACCTGTACCCCAGTGAGAGTCAGTGTGTGTGGAACCCGTACCCCAGTGAGAGTCAGTGTGTGTGGGACCCGTACCCCAGTGAGAGTCAGTGTGTGTGGGACCCGTACCCCAGTGAGAGTCAGTGTGTGTGGGACCCGTACCCCAGTGAGAGTCAGTGTGTGTGGGACCCGTACCCCAGTGAGAGTCAATGTGTGTGGGACCCGTACCCCAGTGAGAGTCAGTGTGTGTGCAACCCATACCCCAGTGAGAGTCAGTGTGTGTGGAACCCGTACCCCAGTGAGAGTCAGTGTGTGTGGGACCCGTAACCCAGTGAGAGTCAGTGTGTGTGGGACCCGTACCCCAGTGAGAGTCAGTGTGTGTGGGATCCATACCCCAGTGAGAGTCAGTGTGTGTGGAACCCGTACCCCAGTGAGAGTCAGTGTGTGTGGAACCCGTACCCCAGTGAGAGTCAGTGTGTGTGGGACCCGTACCCCAGTGAGAGTCAGTGTGTCTGGGACCTGTACCACAGTGAGAGTCAGTGTGTGTGGGACCCGTACCCCAGTGAGAGTCAGTGTGTGTGGGACCCGTACCCCAGTGAGAGTCAGTGTGTGTGGGACCCGTACCCCAGTGAGAGTCAGTGTGTGTGGGACCCATACCCCAGTGAGAGTCAGTGTGTGTGGGACCCGTACCCCAGTGAGAGTCAGTGTGTGTGGAACCCGTACCCCAGTGAGAGTCAGTGTGTGTGGGACCCAGACCCCAGTGAGAGTCAGTGTGTGTGGGACCCGTACCCCAGTGAGAGTCAGTGTGTGTGGGACCCGTACCCCAGTGAGAGTCAGTGTGTGTGGGACCCGTACCCCAGTGAGAGTCAATGTGTGTGGGACCCGTACCCCAGTGAGAGTCAGTGTGTGTGGAACCCATACCCCAGTGAGAGTCAGTGTGTGTGGAACCCGTAACCCAGTGAGAGTCAGTGTGTATGGAACCCGTACCCCAGTGAGAGTCAGTGTGTGTGTGGGTCCCGTACCCCAGTGAGAGTCAGTGTGTGTGGAACCCGTACCCCAGTGAGAGTCAGTGTGTGTGGAACCCGCACCCCAGTGAGAGTCAGTGTGTGTGGGACCCGTACCCCAGTGAGAGTCAGTGTGTGTGGGACCCGTACCCCAGTGAGAGTCAGTGTGTGTGGAACCCGTACCCCAGTGAGAGTCAGTGTGTGTGGGACCCGTACCCCAGTGAGAGTCAGTGTGTGTGGGACCCGTACCCCAGTGAGAGTCAGTGTGTGTGGGACCCGTACCCCAGTGAGAGTCAGTGTGTGTGGGACCCGTACCCCAGTGAGAGTCAATGTGTGTGGGACCCGTACCCCAGTGAGAGTCAGTGTGTGTGGAACCCATACTCCAGTGAGAGTCAGTGTGTGTGGAACCCGTACCCCAGAGAGAGTCAGTGTGTGTGGAACCCGTACCCCAGTGAGAGTCAGTGTGTGTGGGACCCGTACCCCAGTGAGAGTCAGTGTGTGCGGAACCCGTACCCTAGTGAGAGTCAGTGTGTGTGGAACCCGTACCCCAGTGAGAGTCAGTGTGTGTGGAACCCATACCCCAGTGAGAGTCAGTGTGTGTGGAACCCGTACCCCAGTGAGAGTCAGTGTGTGTGGGACCCGTACCCCAGTGAGAGTCAGTGTGTGTGGAACCCGTACCCCAGTGAGAGTCAGTGTGTGTGGAACCCGTACCCCAGTGAGAGTCAGTGTGTGTGGAACCCGTAACCCAGTGAGAGTCAGTGTGTATGGAACCCGTACCCCAGTGAGAGTCAGTGTGTGTGTGGGTCCCGTACCCCAGTGAGAGTCAGTGTGTGTGGAACCCGCACCCCAGTGAGAGTCAGTGTGTGTGGGACCCGTACCCCAGTGAGAGTCAATGTGTGTGGGACCCGTACCCCAGTGAGAGTCAGTTTGTGTGGAACCCGTACCCCAGTGAGAGTCAGTGTGTGTGGGACCCGTACCCCAGTGAGAGTCAGTGTGTGTGGAAGCCGTACCCCAGTGAGAGTCCTTCGAGATCTTTTGGGTTGATTTATGAGGCAGTTGCAATGAAACGAAAGGTGGGTTTGGGTGGAGTCTGGCACTGATGGTTTCTTGAGGCAATGTTGAGGGTGTTTCAAGAACTTCACTTTCTGTCTCACACTGTAAACTATCCAGAATGACAGAGTCTGAAGGTCATGATGTGGAGATGCCGGCGTTGGACTGGGGTAAACACAGTATGAAGTTTAACAACACCAGGTTAAAGTCCAACAGGTTTATTTGGTACCAAAAGCCACACAAGCTTTCGGAGCTCCAAGCCCCTTCTTGGGCTCCGAAAGCTTGTGTGGCTTTTGCTACCAAATAAACCTGTTGGACTTTAACCTGGTGTTGTTAAACTTCTTACAGAGTCTGAAGGAGCAGCTCTGTTTTGGGGTTCCTGTGGTTTTGGGGGTTTCTGTGTTTTGAGGTTTCTGTGTTTTGGCGTTTCTGTGTTTTAGGGTTTTCTGTGTTTTGGGGTGTCTGTGTTTTGGGGTTCTGTGTTTTGGGGGTGTCTGTGTTTTGGGGTTTCTCTGTTTTGGGGTTCTGTGTTTTGGGGTTTCTGTGTTTTGGGGTTTCTGTGTTTTGGGGTTTCTGTGTTTTGGGGGTGTCTGTGTTTTGGGGTTTCTGTGTTTTGGGGGTGTCTGTGTTTTGGGGTTTTCTGTGTTTTGGGGTTTCTGTGTTTTGGGGTTTCTGTGTTTTGGGGGTGTCTGTGTTTTGGGGTTTTCTGTGTTTTGGGGGTTTCTGTGTTTTGGGGTTTCTGTGTTTTGGGGGTGAGCTGGTTTCCAGGGTTATATTTCTGTAAAGCTGTGAGATTTTCGGGGAGGAACAAGTTTTAGTCTCAGACAGAATTCAGACTGAGCGATCGACAGCTCAAATGTGGCAGAAAAAAGAACAGTGCAATCCAACAACCAATCCCAATGGATCAAACCCATTCCCATTGACTCCCATTGGACACAATCCCACTGTATCAAATTCCTTCCTATTCACTCCCATTGTCCACGATCCCAATGTCTGAATATTTTGCTGTATTTTGTTTCCACACAATTACCAGAAGTTATTCTATATTCCTCATGAGAATGTTCAGTTTTTGAGTCTATTTGACTGAGTGTCGAGGGATCTTTCTCTCCACGTCATTGCTGCTGCTTGGATTGAATGAGGTTGATATTTGATAATTGCTATCACAGTTATGTAGCTCTGTCCTCTGCCACCTCCCTCGCTCACTGACTGGTGCTACAGTCTGCCTACAGACTCCAGCCTGTTGTAGAGGTTTCCAATCAGATCCCCCGGTTTACCGGGTTTGATGTGCCTATGTCGAGAGGGTGTGCTGCAAGGTAGTTTTGGGAAGTAGGGGTCAGTCAGTCTGTGTGGAGTTGCGAAACTATCTGAAGAGGCTCAACCTCAGAATCTTCCCCAACAACCTCAACAAAACACAAAAATAATCTGATTTTGGCTTTTAACTGGAAAATGAGGGCGGTCTATTTGTGTCTCTGCCTCCTTGTGTGTTGAGAGCTGGATAATGTTTGCTGCAGTGTTGATTCAGTGTGACATCCTAGCCTGGCATCAGGAATTACTGCACATCACTTTAGATTTACAAGGAAGATACCAGAACTGAGAGGTTGTAGCTTATCAGGAAAGAGTGAGCAGGCTGCGATTCTTTAGAAGAATGAGGAATCTAATCTTTAACATTCCGAAGGGGTAGATGTGGAGAAGGTGGGTGGCCAGGACGAGAGGGTATAAACTGGGCAAATATATTAGGGAGTAAGCAATGAGGGATTGAGTTACCGAGAGAATAGGTACAAACCCTTCCAGTCTGTAATCACAATGTTTGTGTTTAAGGCGTCTGTGTTTGCTTACCCTCAGAGTGAGTTTTCTCAATTTAAAATAAGTTCCAGAAGCAGACTTTTGCTGATTTAAAAAATAATGAAGATTATTTCGGATCAAACAGCTGCCCTGGAGGTTTAAAATTCAACTTCCCAATCACTCGCCTAACTCACACTGACACAGACACAAAAGTTAAGTGCAGGCAGACTTATAAAGAATTGAATTTATACCATAGTGGGAGTGAATGGGAAGGGGTTTGATCCATTGGGATTGTGTCCAATGGGAGTGAATGGGAAGGGGTTTGATCCATTGGGATTGTGTCCAATGGGAGTGAATGGGAAGGGGTTTGATCCATTGGGATGTGTCCAATGGGAGTGAATGGGAAGGGGTTTGATCCATTGGGTTGTGTCCAATGGGAGTGAATGGGAAGGGGTTTGATCCATTGGGTTGTGTCCAATGGGAGTGAATGGGAAGGGGTTTGATCCATTGGGTTGTGTCCAATGGGAGTGAATGGGAAGGGGTTTGATCCATTGGGTTGTGTCCAATGGGAGTGAATGGGAAGGGGTTTGATCCATTGGGTTGTGTCCAATGGAAGTGAATGGGAAGGGGTTTGATCCATTGGGTTGTGTCCAATGGGAGTGAATGGGAAGGGGTTTGATCCATTGGGGTTGTGTCCAATGGGAGTGAATGGGAAGGGGTTTGATCCATTGGGTTGTGTCCAATGGAAGTGAATGGGAAGGGGTTTGATCCATTGGGTTGTGTCCAATGGGAGTGAATGGGAAGGGGTTTGATCCATTGGGGTTGTGTCCAATGGGAGTGAATGGGAAGGGGTTTGATCCATTGGGTTGTGTCCAATGGGAGTGAATGGCGTTGTGAAATCTCCTTGACTGAATTGCTGCTTCAGTTGTAGTGAAGGTGTTTTGGAAACATTGATTTTTGTGAAGCTTTGATGCCTCTTGTTGCTGAATAACTGGTTCTCAGGGGACTGGATGCTGGAGCTGGCTGCATTAGAAGCCTCTCAGCTATGATTGTTGAGCTGTTTGTGACGTTTGTTGGTGTTGTAGATGTTTCCCTCACATTCAGATTTGCCTTGTTCTGGATAAATCACATGCCAGAGTCTGAGAGTTAGTTTCAGTCACTTGGCTGTGGGGTTTAAACCTTTGGACCGCAGAGCGCCACGATACAACCACAACTGACCACACTCATTCCTTCTTACCTGGGTCCCGACCTGAGTTCAGATATTGTCTTTTGTCCCATCTGACCCTGCAGTGCCTGGTTGCTGCTACATCCTGAAGCAATGAGATGTTTAACCTTTCACAGGGAGCTGTGACGTTCCCTCATCGGCCACAGAATCCAATAATGTCCACAGTTTAAATACCTACAGCCACCTGTTAAGTTATAGAATCATAGAATCCTACTGTACAGAAGGAGGCCATTCAGCCCATCGAGTCTGGGCTGAGCACAATCCCACCCAGACCCTATCCCTGTAACCCCACTTATCTACCTGACAAATCCCCCTGACACTAAGGGGCAATTTATCATGGCCAACCCACCTAGCCTGCACATCTTTCGGACTGTGGGAGGAAACCGGAACACCCGGAGGAAGCTCACGCAGATACGGGGAGAACATGACAGACAGTGACCTGAGGCTGGAATCGAACCCGGGTCCCTGGCGTTGTGAGGCAGCAGTGCTAACTAACCACTGTGCCACCGTGCTGCCCAAGCAGCTATTTGAACAGAGTTTGTGGCCACTTTCCCAAAGTGTGACCTTACAGAGCATAAAATCCAATATCCTCACCATTAATCACAATGTGAGAATATTCTGAAAGGGTGAAATGAAAGGGGCAATGGGAGGGGGAGGGGGGGGGAGCGGGGAGGGGGAGGGGGGAGCGGGGGAGGGGGAGGGGGTGGGGGGAGGGGGAGGAGGGGGGAGGGGGAGGAGGGGGGAGGGGGAGGAGGGGGGAGGGGGAGGGGGAGGGGGAGGGGAGGGGGGAGGGGGGAGGGGGGAGGGGGGGGAGGGGGGAGGGGGGGAGGGGGGGGGAGGGGAGGGTTTGTCTGGAGCAATGGCATCAACATGGATCAAGTGGACTCAGTGCCCTGTTTCTGAGATATTCTCACTAATAGATGAAACTGGTGAAGGATTTGCAATAAATTTATTCATTTGCCTTTTCCATTCTTTCTCTGCTTCATTTTGCTGCGTTTAATGAAGCCCGGCTCTGCGGGGGGAGGGGCAGAATGGATTGGACAGTGAGTGTGTGTGTGTGTGAGTGTGTGAGTGAGTGTGTGTGTGTGAGTGTGTGTGTGAGTGTGTGAGTGTGTGTGAGTGTGTGTGTCTGTGAGTGAGTGTGTGTGTGTGTGAGTGTGTGTGTGGTGGGGGAGGGGGGGGGTGTAGAGCCTGGAGGTGTGGTTTGTTGGCCCAGGGTTTCCCTCTGGCCCCCTCTCCGCACTCGGCTGGATCGCCTGGCTCTGAAACCAGCTGCACACAAGGCTTGGGAAGCAGCTGGAGCCCTTAAACCAGGAGCCCATTGGCTTTGGAGAGTTTGGTGGGAGGTTTCTGGAGGTCAGTGACTGGCTTTCCCGTTCCTGCCTGACTCCTCGTTTCCATCAGGCACTGATTGTGTTCAAATCCCACCCCCTCCGCCCCACCCCCTCCGGCCCCACCCCCTCCGCCCCCACCCCGCCCCCCCCATCACCCCCCCCACCCCCCCATCACCCCCCCCCCCCCCCCACCCCCCACCCCACTCCCAGAAGAGTGAGGTTGTGAAAGGTCTGCAAACGCAGGAATGATGAGAAGTCACCTCAGGGCTGGGAAGATGAGCAGAGTTGGAGAATGCCAAGTGTTGTCACTTGACATGACCAGGCAATATGTTCCCAGTGAGCAGACAGCAGATGTCTGTCTCCGAGCGTCACATCACTCTGACAGTTAAATCTACTGGCTTCCCATTTGCTTATGACTAATGCAGCTTCTCAGTCTGATCATTGAGCAGTCAGTGAGAGTGGGCGGTGCTCACTGTGGCAATGGCATCACCAGCCGGATGCTGCAGCTCACATTCCAGTGCCCAACTCTGCTGCTTTGGGGGAGTTTAATATAGAATCATAGAATCTACAGTGCACAAGGAGGCTATTCGGCCCATCGAGCCTGCACAGACAACAATCCCACCCAGATCCTATCCCTGTAACCCCCATATTTGCCCTCCTAGTCCCCCTGACACTAAGGGGCAACTTATCATGGCCAATTAACCTAAACGGCACATCTTTGGACTGTGGGAGGAAACCAGAGCACTCAGAGGAAACCCACACAGATACTGGGAGAACGTGCAGACTTCACACAGACAGTGACCCAAGCCGGGAATCGAACCCGGGTCCCTGTTGCTGTGAGGCAGCAGTGCTAACCACCGGGCTTTACCATAGATAATGGCAGCCAGGCCATTCAGCACTACCTGCACTGCCGCCCCCACCCCCCCGCACCACCTTCACACCCCACCACACACAGGGGGGGGTGGGAATCTGGAACTCTCCATGCAGAAAGCTGCTGAGACTGGGGGTCAGTTGGAGTGTAGTGGGATAGGCTTTTATTGGGTAAGGGGTGTTAACAGTCACAGAACCAAGAGAGGTAACTGGAGTTAAGATCAGCCAATGATGTCATGGCATGTTGGGATAGACCCAGAGGCCGAATGGCCTCATCCTGTTCTGAAGGTCTTTCCTTTTCCTTTCTATCCTGGCTTTCCAAAATGCATGTGACAATAATAAATCAAATCCAAGACATGGTAGGTGTGATTTTGTGGTTCGCTGCGCTGGTCGAGCATTTAAATGGGAAGTTTAAGCGGGAGGCCAAAAATGGGAATCGCGACCGGCGTCCGGCTGTTTGCAATCTTCCCGCTGGCCATGTTACCTGAGGGAATGAGTCTCGCTCGATTCCCCTGTATTCACACACAGTGAAAAGTGTTGTTTCTTGCGCGCTATACAGACAGAGCATACCGTTCATAGAGAAGGAAAGGAGAGAGTGCAGAATGTAGTGTTACAGTCATAGCTAGGGTGTAGAGAAAGATCAACTTAATGCAAGGTAGGTCCATTCAAAAGTCTGACAGCAGCAGGGAAGAAGCAGTTCTTGAGTCGGTTGGTACGTGACCTCAGACTTTTGTATCTTTCTCCTGACGGAAGAAGGTGGAAGAGAGAATGTCCGGGGTGCGTGGGGTCCTTGATTATGCTGGCTGCTTTGCCGAGGCAGCGGGAAGTGTAGACAGAGTCAATGGATGGGAGGCTGGTTTGTGTGATGGATTGGGCTACATTCACGACCTTTTGTAGTTTCTTGCGGTCTTGGGCAGAGCAGGAGCCAGACCAAGCTATTGAGTGAGTAAAAGGATGAGATGTGAAGGAATAGGACCTATAAAAGGTGAAGGTGAGAAAGTCTGTACAGAACCGGAAGAAATAGCGGAGGTGCTTAATGAATACTTTACCTCGGTATTCACGGTGGAAAAAGACCTGGGTGGTTGTACTACAGGATTGAGGCGGACTGAAAAGATTGAGTATGTGGACATTAAGCAAGAGGATGATTTGGAAATTTTGAATAGCATCAAGGTAGATAAGTCACCGGGACCGGATGGGATGTACCCCAGGTTACTGTGGGAGGCGAGGGAAGAGATTGCAGAGCCTCTGGCGATGATCTTTGCGTCGTCGATGGAGACAGGAGAGGTTCCGGAGGATTGGAGTATTGCGGATGTGGTTCCTATATTCAAGAAAGGGAATAGGGATCGCCCAGGAAATTACTAACTGGTGAGTCTAACCTCAGTGGTTGGTAAGTTGATGGAGAAGATCCTGAGGGACAGGATTTATGAACATTTAGAGAAGTTTAGTATGCTCAAAAGTAGTCAGCACGGCTTTGTCAAAGGCAAATCGTGCCTTACGAGCCTGGTGGAGTTCTTTGAAAATGTGACTAAATACATTGATGAAGGAAAAGCGGTAGATGTGGTTTACATGGACTTCAGCAAGTCGTTCGATAAGGTCCCCCATGCAAAACTTCTTGAGAAAATGAGAGGGCATGGGATCCAAGGGGCTGTTGCCTTGTGGATTCAGAACTGGCTTGCCTGCAGAAGGCAGAGAGTGGTTGTAGATGGGTCTTTTTCTGAAGGGAGGTCGGTCACCAGTGGAGTGCCCCAGGGATCTGTTCTGGGACCCGTGCTGTTTGTCATTTTCATAAATGACCTGGATGAGGAAGTGGAGGGATGGGTTGGTAAGTTTGCCGACGACACGAAGATTGGTGGTGTTGTGGATAGGTTGGAGGGATGTCAGAAGCTGCAGCGTGACATAGATAGGATACAAGACTGGGCGGAGAAGTGGCAGATGGACTTCAACCCGGATAAATGTGTAGTGGTCCATTTTGGCAGGTCAAATGGGATGAAGGAGTATAATATCAAGGGTAAGACTCTTAGCAGTGTAGAGGATCAGAAGGACCTTGGGGTCCGGGTCCATCGGACTCTTAAATCGGCCTCGCAGGTAGAGGAGGTGGTTAAGAAGGCGTATGGTGTGCTGGCCTTCATCAATTGAGGGATTGAGTTTAGGAGTCGGGAGATAATGATGCAGCTTTATAAGATCCCACTTGGAGTACTGTGCTCAGTTCTGGTTGCCTCATTACAGGAGGGATGTGGAAATGATTGAAAGGGTGCAGAGAAGATTAACAAGGATGTTGCCTGGATTGGTTGGCATGCCTTATGAGGATAGGCTGAGGGAGCTCAGTCTTTTTTCCTTGGAGAGACAAAGGATGAGAGGTGACCTGATAGAGATGTACAAGATGTTGAGAGGTGTAGATCGGGTGGATTCTCAGAGGCTTTTTCCCAGGGCTGAAATGGCTGCTACGAGAGGACACAGGTTTAAGGTGCTGGGGAGTAGATACAGAGGCGATGTCAGGGGTAAGTTTTTCACTCAGAGGGTGGTGGGTGAGTGGAATCGGCTGCCGTCAGTGGTGGTGGAGGCAAACTCAATAGGGTCTTTTCAGAGACTTCTGGATGAGTACATGGGACTTAATAGGATTGAGGGTTACAGGTAAGCCTATATATAGGCCTAGGCAGGTAGGGACAGGACCGGCGCAACTTGTGGGCCGATGGGCCTGTTTGTGCTGTATTTTTTCTATGTTCTATGTCGCCAAGGCCATCCCCACACCCCCACTTCTTGCCTTCAAACAACCGCACAACCTCAAACAGACCATTGTCTGCAGCAAACTACCCAGCCTTCAGGAGAACAGTGACCACGACACCACACAACCCTGCCACAGCAACCTCTGCAAGACGTGCCGGATCATCGACACGGATGCCATCATCTCACGTGAGAACACCATCTACCAGGTACACGGTACCTACTCTTGCAACTCGGCCAACGTTGTCTACCTGATACGCTGCAGGAAAGGATGTCCCGAGGCATGGTACATTGGGGAAACCATGCAGACGCTACGACAACGGATGAATGAACACCGCTCGACAATCACCAGGCAAGACTGTTCTCTTCCTGTCGGGGAACACTTCAGCGGTCACGGGCATTCAGCCTCTGATCTTCAGGTAAGTGTTCTCCAAGGCGGCCTTCACGACACACGACAGCGCAGAGTCGCTGAGCAGAAACTGATAGCCAAGTTCCGCAGTCATGAGGACGGCCTGAACCGGGATCTTGGGTTTAGAACATAGAACAATACAGCACAGAACAGGCCCTTCGGGCCACGATGTTGTGCCGAGCTTTATCTGAAACCAAGATCAAGCTATCCCACTCCCTATCATCCTGGTGTGCTCCATGTGCCTATCCAATAATCGCTTAAATGTTCCTAAAGTGTCTGACTCCACTATCACTGCAGGCAACCCATTCCACACCCCAACCACTCTCTGAGTAAAGAACCTACCTCGGACATCCTTCCTATATCTCCCACCATGAACCCTATAGTTAGGCCCCCTTGTAATAGCTCCATCCACCCGAGGAAATAGTCTTTGAACGTTCACTCTATCTATCCCCTTCATCATTTTATAAACCTCTATTAAGTCTCCCCTCAACCTCCTCGCTCCAGAGAGAACAGCCCTAGCTCCCTCAACCTTTCCTCATAAGACTACAAGGTCCTGTTTATGTCACACTATCAGTAACCCCCACAGCTTGCCTCCTGGACTTGCAGAATCTCACTGGCTATCCTGTCTGGAGACAATACACATCTCTTTAACCTGTGCTTAATGCTCCCTCCACCCACATTGTCTGTCTCTTTAAGACCTGGTTGGCTGTAGGGATTCGCATTCTAATCAGTATTCTGTAACATGATTTTGTGTTTCTGTATGCCCTGTTTGAGAGCAGATTTCCACTCCATCTGACGAAGGAGCAGCGCTCCGAAAGCTAATGGCATTTGCTACCAAATAAACCTGTTGGACTTTAACCTGGTGTTGTTAAAACTCTTACTTGGTCAAAGAAGACAGAGGGTAGCAGTGGAAGGGTGCGTTTCTGAATGGACGGCTGTGACAAGTGGCGTTCCTCAGGGATCAGTGCTGGGACCTTTGCTGTTTGTAATATATATAAATGATTTGGAGGAAAATGTAACTGGTTTGATTAGTAAGTTTGCAGACGACACAAAGGTTGGTGGATTTGCGGATAGCGCTGAGGACCATCAGAGGATACAGTAGGATACAGATCAGTTGGAGACGTGGGCGGAGAGATGGCAGATGGAGTTTAATCCGGACAAATGTGAGGTAATGCATTTTGGAAGGTCTAATACAGATAGGAAATATACAGTAAATGGCAGAACCCTTAAGAGTGTCGATAGGCAGAGGGATCTGGGTGTACAGGTACACAGGTCACTGAAAGTGGCAATGCAGGTGGAGAAGGTAGTCAAGAAGGCATACGGCATGCTTGCCTTCATCGGCCGGGGAATCGAGTTTAAAAATTGGCAAGTCATGTTGCAGCTTTATAGAACCTTAGTTAGGCCGCACATGGAATATAGTGTTCGATTCTGGTCGCCACACTACCAGAAGGATGTGGAGGCTTTGGAGAGGGTACAGAAATCATTTACCAAGATGTTGCCTGGTATAGAGGGCATTAGCTATGAGGAGAGGTTGGAGAAACTTGGTTTGCTCTCACTGGAGCGACAGAGGTTGAGGGGAGACCTGATAGAAGTCTCCAAGATTATGACAGGCATGGACAGAGTGGATAGTCAGAAGCTTTTTCCCAGGGTGGAAGAGTCAATTACTAGGGGGCACAGGTTTAAGGTGCGAGGGGCAAGGTTTAAAGGAGATGTACGAGGCAAGAATTTTTTACACAGAGGGTGGTGGGTGCCGGGAACTCGCTGCCGGGGGAGGTAGTGGAAGCGGATACGATTGTGACTTTTAAGGGGCATCTTGACAAGTACATGAATAGGATGGGAATAGAGGGATATGGTCCCCGGAAGGGTAGGGGGTTTTAGTTCAGGCAGGCAGCATGGTCGGTGCAGGCTTGGAGGGCCGAAGGGCCTGTTCCTATGCTGTAATTTTCTTTGTTCTTTGTTCTTTGTACACAGTCTCTATATTGTACACAATCTCTATGAAGTACACAGTCTAAGGAGTACACAATCTCTATAGAGTGCATAGTCTCTGTGGAATACACAGTCTCTATATATTACACAGTCTCTCTGGAGTACACAGTCTCTATGGAGTACACAGTCTCTATGGAGTACAGTCTCTATGGAGTACAGTCTCTATGGAGTATACAGTCTCTATGGAGTACACAGTCTCTCTGGAGTACACGATCTTTATGGAATTCACAGCCAGTACACAGCTGACTTGATTTGGAACATTTTGGACAGGTTATACCGATGATGTTTTTCTATTTGTGACACCTTAGCTCTGGTGCTGTGATGATGAATCTTTACTCTCCTGTCAGTTGGATGAGTTTAAACCCATGGATTTGGGATGATATATTATCCAGGATAGAGAATTGGCTAATAGGCAGGAAACAGTGAGTCAGACTAAATGAGACAGTAAGGAGTGGAGTTGCTGAGGGATCAGTGCTGTGACCTCGGTGTTTCCAGTCTATATGAATGATTGAGATGAAGGAGTGGATGATGTGTGTAAATTCACTGACAATGGGATAGGCAGGAACGTGAGCCGAGACTCACAGAGAGGCTGTAGAGAAGGGGACAGGTTAAACGGTTGGACAAGGTGCGAGGCAGACAGGATGGAATGGAGAGAAGTGAGAAATTCTCCAATTTGGTAGCAGAAATTGCAAAGGGAATTCTAAAGAAAGGGCAGGAGACTAATTAATGTTGGTGTTCAGCGGGGTTTGTGTGATCACATGCAGGAATTAGGGCAAGTTAACATGCAGTTACTGCCAGTAATTAGGCCAATGGTATATTAAAGTTTTTATTACAAGGAATTGGAGTGGAAGAAGGAAGAACTTTTTCTGCGAATGCACAGGGGCGGGATAAAACCACACCAGGAGTTGTGTGTGAAGTTTTGCGTTCTTTACTAAAGGAAGAATTTGTGTGACTCAGACAGAATGAACTGAAGGTTCACCAGGAATGATTTGTGGGATCAGATGGTTAAACCTGGAGCAAAGTTTAAGTAGAATAGGAGTTGGGACAGTGCGGCACTCCCTCAGCACTGACCATCTGACAGTCCAGCACTCCCTCAGTACTGACCCTCTGACAGTGCGGCACTCCCTCAGTACTGACCCTCTGACAGTGCGGCACTCCCTCAGTACTGACCCTCTGACAGTGCGGCACTCCCTCAGCACTGACCCTCTGACAGTGCGGCACTCCCTCCGTACTGACCCTCTGACAGTGCGGCACTCCCTCAGTACTGACCCTCTGACAGTGCGGCACTCCCTCAGCACTGACCCTCTGACAGTGCTGCACTCCCTCAGTACTGACCCTCTGACAGTGTGGCACTCCCTCAGTACTGACCCTCTGACAGTGCGGCACTCCCTCAGTACTGACCCTCTGACAGTGCGGCACTCCCTCAGCACTGACCCTCTGACAGTGCGGCACTCCCTCAGTACTGACCCTCTGACAGTGCGGCACTCCCTCAGCACTGACCCTCTGACAGTGCGGCACCCCCTCAGTACTGACCCTCTGACAGTGCGGCACCCCCTCAGCACTGACCCTCTGACAGTGCGGCACCCCCTCAGTACCGACCCTCTGACAGTGCGGCACTGCCTCAGCACTGACCCTCTGACAGTGCAGCACTCCCTCAGCACTGACCCTCTGACAGTGCAGCACTCCCTCAGTACTGACCCTCTGATAGTGCGGCACTCCCTCTGCACTGACCCTCTGACAGTGCGGCACTCCCTCAGCACTGACCCTCTGACAGTGCGGCACTCCCTCTGCACTGACCCTCTGACAGTGCGGCACTCCCTCAGTACTGACCCTCTGACAGTGCGGCACTCCCTCTGCACTGACCCTCTGACAGTGCGGCACTCCCTCAGTCCTGACCCTCTGACAGTGCGGCACTCCCTCAGCACTGACCCTCTGACAGTGCGGCACTCCCTCAGTCCTGACCCTCTGACAGTGCGGCACTCCCTCTGCACTGACCCTCTGACAGTGCGGCACTCCCTCAGTCCTGACCCTCTGACAGTGCGGCACTCCCTCAGCACTGACCCTCTGACAGTGCGGCACTCCCTCAGTACTCCCTCAGATTATAAATCATATATACAAGAGGCAGCAGTGACCCCTGACTGACCCTGCGGCCAGTAAACTTTCCCTGTTGTTTTATCAGTGTTTCCCAAAATGTTTTTCAATCTTCCTCATTCCCTCTTGAAATTCTGAGCTTCAGCCGCAGCAATGGTCAAAGAGTGTCTCCCACAGGGTGCGGACTGTGGTTTCTGCACCCCCCTGGACTGGGTGAAGCAGCTGGGGGGGTGCTGCTCAGAGAGACACCCTCTGCACTCACAGCCCATCTTGCAACAGGAAGACGGGGGAGGGGGTGTGTGTAGTGGGAGGGGGGTCTCCTAATTGGATGAGTCTCAGCTTCCAGCTCGGGGCAGAGGGAGATTATCTCTCTGGCTGTCAGGCTGCTCACTGCTCTGCCTCGAAGATGGTTGTGTGAAGTTGGAGAATCTCACAGCGTGTGGGGGCTCACACTGCGGGGAAAGTGAGTAAGCACTGAGTCAATGCAGAGGACAAACACTGTGCCACACAACCTGCCAACACTCACCCAGAGGCTGCTCCCTCGAATCATTTACATTCTCACAAAGAATCCTTACATTCATTTCACACTCTTCCCCAGCATTCAACTCCATTTCTGATTCACTGGGGTACAGGTCCCACACACACTGACGCTCACTGGGGTACGGGTCCCACACACACTGACTCTCACTGGGGTACGGGTTCCACACACACTGACTCTCACTGGGGTATGGGTTCCACACACACTGACTCTCACTGGGGTACGGGTTCCACACACACAGACTCTCACTGGGGTACGAGTCCCACACACACTGACTCTCACTAGGGTACGGGTTCCACACACACTGACTCTCACTGGGGTACGGGTCCCACACACACTGACTCTCACTGGGGTACGGGTCCCACACACACTGACTCTCACTGGGGTACGGGACCCACACACTGACTCTCACTGGGGTACGGGTCCCACACACACTGACCCTCACTGGGGTACGGGTCCCACACACACTGACCCTCACTGGGGTACGCGTTCCAAACACACTGACTCTCACTGGGGTACGCGTTCCAAACACACTGACTCTCACTGGGGTACGGGTCCCACACACACTGACTCTCACTGGGGTACGGGTTCCACACACACTGACTCTCACTGGGGTACGGATTCCACACACACTGACTCTCACTGGGGTACGGGTCCCACACACACTGACTCTCACTGGGGTACGGATTCCACACACACTGACTCTCACTGGGGTACGGGTCTCACACACACTGACTCTCACTGGGGTACGGGTCCCACACACACTGACTCTCACTGGGGTATGGGTCCCACACACACTGACTCTCACTGGGGTACGGGTCCCACACACACTGACTCTCACTGGGGTATGGGTCCCACACACACTGACTCTCACTGGGGTACGGATCCCATACATACTGACTCCCACTGGGGTACGGGTCCCACACACACTGACTCCCACTGGGGTACGGGTCCCACACACACTGACTCTCACTGGGGTATGGGTTCCACACACACTGACTCTCACTGGGGTACGGGTCCCACACACACTGACTCTCACTGGGGTACGGGTTCCGCACACACTGACTCTCACTGGGGTACGGGTCCCACACACACTGACTCTCACTGGGGTACGGGTCCCACACACACTGACTCTCACTGGGGTACGGGTCCCACACACACTGACTCTCACTGGGGTACGGGTCTCACACACACTGACTCTCACTGGGGTACGGGTCCCACACACACTGACTCTCACTGGGGTACGGGTCCCACACACACTGACTCTCACTGGGGTACGGGTCCCGCACACACTGACTCTCACTGGGGTACGGGTCCCACACACACTGACTCTCACTGGGGTATGGGTCCCACACACACTGACTCTCACTGGGGTACGGGTCCCACACACACTGACCCTCACTGGGGTACGGGTCCCACACACACTGACTCTCACTGGGGTACGGGTTCCACACACACTGACCCTCACTGGGGTACGGGTTCCACACACACTGACTCTCACTGGGGTACGGGTCCCACACACACTGACTCTCACTGGGGTATGGGTCCCACACACACTGACTCTCACTGGGGTACGGGTCCCACACACACTGACCCTCACTGGGGTACGGGTCCCACACACACTGACTCTCACTGGGGTACGGGTTCCACACACACTGACCCTCACTGGGGTACGGGTTCCACACACACTGACTCTCACTGGGGTACGGGTCCCACACACACTGACTCTCACTGGGGTACGGGTCCCACACACACTGACTCTCACTGGGGTGCTGAATTAAGGGATTAGTTTATTTTGTGTTTATGAATTATGAATTAAATTGAAATTCTCACAGCTGCAGTGATGAGATTTGGAAGCACATTTCCAGAGCATCTTGGCTGTTTTATGAGTTCAGTAATGTGGCCACAATGCCACCCTCTTGCTCACAGTTGTTGCTGCTCTGGATTCAGTCGATTGGTTTCCCCAGGAGGTCACTCCTGCAGGCAGGGCTGCAGATTTGTGCTGGTTTTGAAATCGCCCTCGTTCCCCTCGGGAAACTGTGAAGGAGGAGAGCGGGATCCCCATGTGAGTGAAATGAGGGGTCGGGGAGGCTGGTGGTCCCGGGTCAGGCAGACCCGAGCGACATGGTGCAAACAGCAGCTGGCAAAGGGAACCCATTGCTGATTGGCTTGTTCAGGATGGGGCAGAGCTGGCTCCATGACTCGAGTAATGTGATGTTGATCACAGAGGCGTTCAGGGACGAGAGGTTTATGGATGCACAGAATCCCGGCCAGCTGTACTTTTATCATCAATGGTTTCTCCACAACCATCCAGCTGTCAGCTTGGTTCAGAGCCAACTGCTCAACTCTGTGAGAAACCTCACACTTCATTAACTTGAGTGATTATCCATCGACATCCATTGAAGTATTGAGGGAGTGCCGCACTGTCAGAGGGTCAGTGCTGAGGGAGTGCCGCACTGTCAGAGGGTCAGTGCTGAGGGAGTGCCGCACTGTCAGAGGGTCAGTGCTGAGGGAGTGCCGCACTGTCAGAGGGTCAGTGCTGAGGGAGTGCCGCACTGTCAGAGGGTCAGTACTGAGGGAGTGCCGCACTGTCAGAGGGTCAGTGCTGAGGGAGTGCCGCACTGTCAGATGGTCAGTACTGAGGGAGTGCCGCACTGTCAGAGGGTCAGTACTGAGGGAGTGCCGCACTGTCAGAGGGTCAGTGCTGAGGGAGTGCCGCACAGTCAGATGGTCAGTAGTGCAAAATGGGGACATTTTGGTCTGACGGTGGTTTTGGATAAGCAATCACGCTGAGGGGATGAGGCTGCCGGGTACAACAACACTGGAAGGATGATCGACTGTGGAGACCTTGTGGATCACTCATCGGGAATCACCGATCACTGCCATTTCATTCTGTCGTCTCTTCCCTGACTGACCACCTCCATTTCCCCTCAGACCCCGGGCCTCTGTCACAGCGGAACATCGGAATTCGGAGCAGAAATCGGCAAATTCAGCCCCTCGAGCCGGCTCCGCCATCCAATCAGATCATGGCTGATCTCTCCCTGATCTCAATTCCACCCCCCCACCTGTTCCCCACATCCCCTTACCCCTTTTTATTAGAAATATATCCATCTCCTTCTGGAAACCATTCAATGATTCAGACTCCCCCGCGCGATGGGGCAGCGAGTTCCACAAATTCACCACCCTCTGCGAGAAGTAGTTCCTCCTCATCTCAGTTTTAAATCTACTGCCTCTCAACATATCCCTGTGACCTCTTGTTCCAGATTGCCCCATAAGAGGAAACATTTGATCTACATTTACTCTATCGATCCCTTTCAAAATTTTATATATCTCGATCAGATCCCCTCTCATCTTCCTAAACTCCAGTGAGAACGAGCTCAAACTGTTTAATCTCTCCCCATACGTCAACCCCATCACCCCCAGAATCAACCTGGGGAACCTCCTCTGAACTGCCTCCGATGCCACCACCTTCTTCCTCAATCGAGGGATTGAGTTTAGGAGTCGGGAGATAATGCTGCAGCTTTATAGGACCCTGGTTAGACCCCACTTGGAGTACTGCGCGCAGTTCTGGTCACCTCATTACAGGAAAGATGTTGAAGCCATTGAAAGGGTGCAGAGGAGATTTACAAGGATGTTGCCTGGATTGGGGGGCATGCCTTATGAGGATAGGTTGAGGGAGCTTGGTCTCTTCTCCCTGGAGAGACGAAGGATGAGAGGTGACCTGATAGAGGTTTACAAGATGTTGAGAGGTCTGGATAGGGTAGACTCTCAGAGGCTATTTCCAAGGGCTGAAATGGTTGCTACGAGAGGACACAGGTTTAAGGTGCTGGGGGGTAGATACAGAGGAGATGTCAGGGGTAAGTTTTTCACTCAGAGGGTGGTGGGTGAGTGGAATCGGCTGACGTCGGTGGTGGTGGAGGCAAACTCGTTGGGGTCTTTTAAGAGACTTCTGGATGAGTACATGGGATTTAATGGGATTGAGGGCTATAGATAGGCCTAGAGGTGGGGATGTGATCGGCGCAACTTGAGGGCCGAAGGGCCTGTTTGTGCTGTGGCTTTCTATGTTCTATGTTCTAAATAAGGAGGCCAAAACTGGACACAACACTCCAGATGTGGTCTCACCAACACCCTGTACAATTGCAACAACACTTCTCTACTTTTATACTCCAGTCCCTCTGTAATAAATACCAACATCCCATTTGCCTATTTCATTACATGCTGCACCTGCATTCCGACTTTCTGTGATTCGTGAACACAGACACCCAGATCCCTCTGCCCCGAACACAGACACCCAGATCCCTCTGTCCCGAACACAGACACCCAGATCCCTCTGCCCCGAACACAGACACCCAGATCCCTCTGCCCCGAACACAGACACCCAGATCCCTCTGCCCCGAACACAGACACCCAGATCCCTCTGCCCGAAACACAGACACCCAGATCCCTCTGCCCCAAACACAGACACCCAGATCCCTCTGCCCCGAACACAGACACCCAGATCCCTCTGCCCTGAACACAGACACCCAGATCCCTCTGCCCCGAACACAGACACCCAGATCCCTCTGCCCAGAACACAGACACCCAGATCCCTCTGCCCTGAACACAGACACCCAGATTCCTCTGCCCCGAACACAGGCACCCAGATCCCTCTGCCCCGAACACAGACACCCAGATCCCTCTGCCCAGAACACAGACACCCAGATCCCTCTGCCCCAAACACAGACACCCAGATCCCTCTGCCCAGAACACAGACACCCAGATCCCTCTGCCCCGAACACAGGCACCCAGATCCCTCTGCCCCGAACACAGACACCCAGATCCCTCTGCCCCGAACACAGACACCCAGATCCCTCTGCCCAGAACACAGACACCCAGATCCCTCTGCACAGAACACTGACACCCAAATCCCTCTGCCCAGAACACAGACACCCAGATCCCTCTGCCCAGACATATTTTGAATCTGCTTTCCATTTAGGTAATAATTTGTCTTTCTATTTTTTCTGCCGCAATGGACAACATCGCACTGACCCAGTTTAAACTCCATCTGCCAAATTTTGGCCCATTCTCCTAGTCTATCTATATCTGCCTGTAAAATCTTTATATCCTCTTCACTATCTGCTTTCCCACCAATTTTAGTTTCATCTGCAAGTTTTTGCTACGTTACACTCTGTCCCTACTTGCAGATCATTTATATAGATTGTAAACAGTTGAGGTCCGGGGACTGACCCCTGCGACACCCGCTAGTTACATTTCACCAGCCAGAGAAGGATGCATTTATCCCAACCCTCTGCTTTCTAACAATCAGCCAATTGTCATCCAATCTAGTACTCTACTCCCAATCCCCTGCGATCTCACTTTCTGGATCAGTCTTTTATGTGGCACCTTGTCAAATGCCTTCTGGAAGTCTAGATATACCAGATCCATAGATTCCCCACTATCCACCTTGCTGGTTATGTCCTCAAAGAACTCAAACAAGTTTGTCAAGCATGACTTTCCCTTTACAAAACCATGCTGACAATGCTGGATTGAGCTGCGTCTTTCCAAACGCTCAGTCATCTCCTCCTTAATGATTGATTCCAGCAACTTCCCCACCACAAGCTAACCGGCCTATAGTTTCCTACTTTTTGCATGTCAGGAATTCAGGTAGAATGTGCAGATAGACTCATTCTTTCAGAGCCTGTGGTCCCTACATTAGTATATATTTTTAAAATATATTTGTTCATTTGTGGCCCATTCCTAATTGCCCTTGAACTGAATGGTTTGCTGGGCCATTTCAGAGGGCAGTCAATATTGCTGTGGCTCTGGAGTCACATGTAGGCCAGACCGGGTAAGGATGGCTGATTTCCTTCCCGAAAGGACATTAGTGAACCAGATGCGTTTTTACAAAAATCTGTGATGGTTTCACAGTCACCATTACTGAGACTGGTTTTATATTCCAGATTTATTAATCACATTTAAATTCCACCAGATGCTGTGGTGGGATTTAAACCCACGTCCCTGCCCTTCCCCCCACCCCAGAGCGTTAACCTCTGGCATTAACTAGCACTCGCCACCATCGCCCCCACGGTCGCACTGCTGTAAGTGTCGGAGCACTGGGTGGAAATCCAGCTGCTCTATCTCAAACCTCCGGTTCCAGATCTCAGACAACACCTGTGGACATGTCCCAAAACACGCCTCCCCGCCAGGCCTGCCTATTGGACTGTGTACTGTGGCTGATTTACAAATGGGCCTACAGGCCCTGCTCCTTCTTCACATCTCAAAAAGCAGCGTTGGTCCCCGGGGAGCTCGATATGCACACTGCCATGCCCCAGGCCACAGCACAGAGAAATGCAATTGATTGTCAGCAACTCCCACTCTGCTGTGATTCCCCTGAAAAATCCATCAGCGCAGCATGGGCAGGAAGTGGCACGGTTTTAGTTTGCCTTCCTGAGGCAGCATGCAGGAGATTAGTCCCTCACCGTGAGCTTTAACAACATCCAGACATCATCAATATCAGCTCCAATGTTAGTCTGCAAAACCCAACACCAAGAAAGCTCCCTCTACACTGTCCCCATCAAACACTCCCAGGACAGGTACAGCACGGGGTTAGATGCAGAGTAAAGCTCCCTCTACACTGTCCCCATCAAACACTCCCAGGACAGGTACAGCACGGGGTTAGATACAGAGTAAAGCTCCCTCTACACTGTCCCTCATCAAACACTCCCAGGACAGGTACAGCACGGGGTTAGATACAGAGTAAAGCTCCCTCTACACTGTCCCCATCAAACACTCCCAGGACAGATACAGCACGGGGTTAGATACAGAGTAAAGCTCCCTCTACACTGTCCCCATCAAACACTCCCAGGACAGGTACAGCATGGGGTTAGATACAGAGTAAAGCTCCCTCTACACTGTCCCCCATCAAACACTCCCAGGACAGGTACAGCACGGGGTTAGATACAGAGTAAAGCTCCCTCTACACTGTCCCCCATCAAATACTCCCAGGACAGGTACAGCACGGGGTTAGATACAGAGTAAAGTTCCCTCTACACTGTCCCCATCAAACACTCCCAGGACAGATACAGCACGGGGTTAGATACAGAGTAAAGCTCCCTCTACACTGTCCCCATCAAACTCTCCCAGGGCAGGTACAGCACGGGGGTTAGATACAGAGTAAAGCCCCCTCTACATTGTCCTTTGAGTCTTGACTTCCAATGTTTGATGAAATAATTTGATATGTTTTTCATCCCCCATCCCTCATGTTTGACCAAGCAACCAAGCTTTGTGTGAGTGTCACCTGATTGTGTGTGGCTGATGTGGATGAGGTGGCAGGAAGATTGGCACGGGAATATTGTGGGATCAGTGACTGTAGGGTTAAGGCGAGGGTTCAAGCTGTTGTTCAGCTTTGGGGGTTGGATTACTGTTTGGATTAGGGTTAGCTTTAGAATTATTAGGGTTAGGGTCAGGGTTATTGTTGCAGTGTTCATGTTAGGATCATTGATATAGATTTAGGGGCAGGGTTAGAGTTATTGTTTGGGTGTTAGGATGAGTTTTAGGGTTCGGGTTAACTTTAGGATTATTGCTATGGTGTTAGTTCTAGTTTTGTTGTAGGGGTTTGGGTTAGGTTTAGGGTTAGGGTTATTGTTTGGTGTTTGTATTAGTTTTACGGTCAGTGACATTGTTCGGGTGCTGGGTTAGCTTTAGGCTATTTTTAATGTGTTAGGATTAGGGTTAGTGTTCGGTTTATTATTCAGGTTAGGCTTCGGGTTATTGTTCAGGTGTTAGGGTTAGGGTGTAAGGGTTAGTGTAAGCATTAGGGCTAACGTATTCAAGTTAGGCTTTGGGGATTTGAGTCTTGTGCACAGTGATTGGAAGTCAGGAATGGAAACATTTGGGTTAGGGTTGCTGTATTATTAAAATTAGTCCATTAGTGTCAGAGTATCAAGGTTAATAATATTGTGTGGGTGGCACAGTGGTTAGCACTGCTGCCTCACAGTGCCAGGGATCCGGGTTCAATTCCGGCCTTGGGTCACTGTCTGTGTGGAGTTTGCACATTCTCCCCATGTCTGCGTGGGTTTCCTCCAGGTGCTCTGGTTTCCTCCCACAGTCCAAAAGACGTGCTGGTTAGTTGCATTGGCCATGCTAAATTCTCCCTCAGTGTACCCGAACGGGCGGCAGACTGTGGCGACTAGGGGATTTTCACAGTAACTTCATTGCAGTGTTAATGTAAGTCTACTTGTGACACTAATAAATAAACTAAACTTTAATATTCCCCAGTAAGGTTAGTGTATTATGATTAAGATGAACCCATTAGTGTGAGGGTTAGGGTTAGGGAGTTAGTGTTCGGTTCTGTGTGTCTTGTGCACAGAGACTGGGATGGAGACAGTATTTCCTTGATGCACTTTTGCTGCTCCTGCAGTGAATGGTGTTGATGAAATCTAACTCTCTGTTCCTTGTTCAGTTCAGATAATCAGCTTTCTGATATGCAGCTTGGCGATTAGATTAAGATTGATTATGTAGGATCGAGGAGCATTAATGACTCAGGCGGAGAACGGAGCGTTACGGACCGCAGACCCCGGCAGTGGAGAGGGTGACGATTGACTCACTCACCGCGCTACTGATTCTTTCACTGACAGGTCACAGAATTTAACAGCAGATTGATTTGGACTCGTAACAGAAGCAGCAACGCAATCATTGGGACTTACTTAATGTAATATGAACAGGCACGGCTAAATGGGAAAAGCACCATTAGCCAGCAATGGTGTCCATGGCAACGGTTAATACTCGTTGTCAGTGAAACACACTTTAGGGATGTGGCTGGAAAGATTTAACCTCACAAGGGGCTAGAATCCAATCAGAAACAAGCAATTGCTCAACAGAAACATTGCTCCTTTGTCAACATTGTTTATAGCTCGTACGGAACGGATTGAAGCACAAGTTGCAGTGAAGATTGGGTGAATGTACAAAGAGCTTTGGTTAACCAGCAATGTTCAGAGTTTACAGATGGTTAGGGAAAGGGAGAGAGAGAGACATCACCCTTTGCTATCTCACTGACACCCTAAAGCAGTTCCCAGCCAATGAATTCCTCTTGAAGTGAAGTCAGTGTCATTTTGCAGGAAATGTGGCAACCATCCGAGGCACAGCAAGATCCCACCACCAACAGTGAGCAGTTGATTTGATTTAATGATGTTGGTTGAGGGATAACTATTGGCCAGGGAGAACACTGGGTCCAATGGATCCGTTACATCCACATTGTGCCTCTGTTCAACTTCTTACCCTAAAGCTGGGGCCACTGAAAATACACTAAAAACTTCATAAGACCATAAGACATAGACATAGGAGCGGAAGTAAGGCCATTCGGCCCATCGAGTCCACTCCACATAAGATCATAAGATGCACTGCAGAAACTTCCGAAGATTCTTTAGACAACATCTTGGAAACCTGTGACCTTTACCCCCTAGAAGGACAAGGGCAGCAGACACATGGGAACACCACCACCTGGAGATTCCCCTCCAAGTCACTCACCATCCTGACTTGGAAAGTCCCATGCCGACACTGTAGTTAAGAAAACCCACCAATGCCTCTACTTTCTCAGAAGACTAAGGAAATTTGGCATGTCAGCTACGACTCTCGCCAACTTTTACAGATGTCCCATAGAAAGCATTCTTTCTGGTTGTATCACAGCTTGGTCTGGCTCCTGCTCTGCCCAAGACTGCAAGGAACTACAAAAGGTCGTGAATGTAGCCCAATCCATCACACAAACCAGTCTCCCATCCATTGACTCTGTCTACACTTCCTGTTGCCTCAGCAAAGCAGCCAGCATAATTAAGGACCCCACGCACCCCGGACATTCTCTCTTCCACCTTCTTCCGTTGGGAGAAAGATACAAAAGTCTGAGGTCACGTACCAACTGACTCAAGAACAGCTTCTTCCCTGCTGCTGTCAGACTTTTGAATGGACTTATCTTGCATTAAGTCGATCTTTCTCTACACCCTAGCTATGACTGTAACACTACATTCTGCACTCTCTCCTTGCCTCCTCTATGAACGGTATGTTTTGTCTGTATAGCGCGCAAGAAACAATACCTTTCACTGTATGTTAATACATGTGACAATAATAAATCAAATCAAATCAAATATATCGCCGTTCCTTCACTGTCGCTCCAAAATCCTGGAACTCCCTCCCTAACAGCACTGTGGGTGTACCTACACCTCAGGGACTGCAGCGGTTTCAAGAAGGCAGCTCACGGCCACCTTCTCAAGGGGCAATCAGGGATGGGCAATAAATGCTAGCCCAGCCAACACGGCCCAAATCCCAGAACAGGTGGAAGCTCCAAGGACAGAGTAAACATTTGTTGACTATTTCCAACAGCAGTAATTCTGTCATAAAGCTTCATTACCGTGTATAAAAAACATTAAATATCCATTAAGCAAACAAAAAAAGAGGGTTTTAAATTCCTCTCCTATGATTGGACATCACTGGCCCAATTCAAATTAAGAAGTTTAACAACACCAGGTTAAAGTCCAACAGGTTTATTTGGTAGCAAAAGCCACACAAGCTTTCGGAGCTGCAAGCCCCTTCTTCAGGTGAGTGGGAATTCTGTTCACAAACAGAGCATGTAAAGACACAAACTCAATTTACATGAATAATGGTTGGAATGCGAATACTTACAACTAATCAAGTCTTTATGAAACAAAACAATGTGAGTGGAGAGAGCATCAAGACAGGCTAAAAAGATGTGTATTGTCTCCAGACAAGATGGATGGATGGATTCCTGATCGGTAAGGGAATTAAGGGTTATGGGGATCAGGCGGGTAAGTGGTACTGATCCACGTCAGATCAGCCATGATCTTATTGAATGGCGGGGCAGGCTCGAGGGGCTGGATGGCCTACTCCTGCTCCTATTTCTTATGTTCTTAAGACAGCCAGTGAAACTCTGTGGGGGTTACAAATAGTGTGCCATGAACCCAATATTCTGGTTGAGGCCGTCCTCGTGTGTGTGGAACTTGGCTATCAGTTTCTGCTCAGCGACTCTGCGCTGTCGTGTGTCGCGAAGGCCGCCTTGGAGAACGCTTACCCGAATATCAGAGGCCGAATGCCCGTGACCGCTGAAGTGCTCCCCAACAGGAAGAGAACAGTCTTGCCTGGTGATTGTCGAGCGGTGTTCATTCATCCGTTGTCGCAGCGTCTGCATAGTTTCCCCAATGTACCATGCCTCGGGACATCCTTTCTTGCAGCGTATCAGGTAGACAACGTTGGCCGAGTTGCAAGAGTATGTACCGTGTACCTGGTGGATGGTGTTCTCACGTGAGATAATGGCATGTATCGATGATCCGGCACGTCTTGCAGAGGTTGCTGTGGCAGGGTTGTGTGGTGTCATGGTCACTGTTCTCCTGAAGGCTGGGTAGTTTGCTGCGGACAATGGATACATACTACATGTCTGATTCCAACGTGTCTCACTGTTGCTTGGAATGTTCCGGTTCCACATTCTCTCCCCACTACTCCCCGCACCCTTTAATATCCCACCCAGTCTAATCCCACTCTCCCCCTCACTCCCTGCAGCCTTTAATATCCCACCCAGTCTAATCCCACTCTCCCCCTCACTCCCCGCACCCTTTAATATCCCACCCAGTCTAATCCCACTCTCCCCCTCACTCCCTGCAGCCTTTAATATCCCACCCAGTCTAATCCCACTCTCCCCCTCACTCCCTGCATCCTTTAATATCCCACCCAGTCTCATCCCACTCTCCCCCTCACTCCCCGCACCCTTTAATATCCCACCCAGTCTAATCCCACTCTCCCCCTCACTCCCCGCACCCTTTAATATCCCACCCAGTCTCATCCCACTCTCCCCCTCACTCCCTGCACCCTTTAATATCCCACCCAGTCTAATCCCACTCTCCCCCTCACTCCCCACTCAATTCTCTTTTTAAGACAATCTCATAGCAGCCTATGGTTAAAATCACAAATCCGGCCTTCCAGGTGTCTGCAAACATTTTCCAACAACTTAATTTCCAATCAGTTCCATGCTTTGAGACTCTTCAGTTCCTCTGCATCTGGGGCCTTGACCACTTTTAACTCCAAGTTCCTGGAATTGGCACCTCAGTTCCTCACCGTCTGGGAGCCGTACCCCCTCCCCCTCCCCTCTCCCGCCCTCTCTGAGTGGGTCCATTTCTAATTGGTTTCATTGAGTTTGTTCATTGTATCAGACACGTCTGAATGTAGTCAGGACACCCGGAAAGCGCCAGTTAAGGAGGGAGATGTTGAGAGCTTCGCTCAGGCAGATTCCGCTTCAATTCCCTCCAGCAATGTAGGAATGAAACTTTGAATTAGTCAATCAACGACGTGAGGGACTGTCTCAAAATTGCCTCACTTATCTCAAAACGAATAAACTCCTTTTAAACAGTTATAGTTTGCCTTATCGGACCAACCTACTACATTTCAAACTGTTTTGTGTAGTGTGAGGTGTGATCCTTGTTGTTTAGGGAAATGAAGATCTATTTCGGGAATGGAAGGTCCCACACAGTGACAGGGGCTTTGGGAACTGTTGATTGGGGGATAAATGCTTACCTCAGGTCATTGGCTGAGAATCTCCTTGCTCCTTTTCCAGTCGGACAGCGGACTGTAAACACTCTGTGATGTTGCCGTGCTATTGATCTATTTTATGTTGAAGGGGGACTGTTTTCAGGGTTTTATTACTAGCGGTCGGTTTGTTTGGAAGGAATGTAGCAGATGTTGGAAAGTGGATAATTACTCATTGTAACCACGCGGTGTGTATTTAGCACAAGGCATCATGTGCACTCTTGTTTACAAAGGAAAATGACTCCTGGGGTGTTTTTTAATTAAAAGAATGGAAGGTGAGTTTGGCGTTACAGAATCCATGACACCAGGTTAATGGGAGGGGTCAGGATGTAGCAGAGAAACAGGTTTCTCTTTCAAATTTTGAGTTCAGGAAAGTTATAAAGAGCCGAATCAAAAGATGTTCTTATAATCTTACAAGGTCAAAGGTTATGGGGAAAAGGTGGGAGAATGGGGATGAGAAACTGATCAGCCATGATTGAATGGCGGAGCAGACTCGATGGACCTCACTCCGGACCCTGCCACTCCGGATCCAGTCTCAGTCTCCACATCTCCAACTGACCCTCAGCTTCGAGGGTTTCCTGGAGTGGGAATTCCACATTTCCACAGTGCTTCCTGACATCATCCCAATTAAATCCTTTCAACATTCTGAACGTTTTGCTGAGATTGGTCTTCATTCGAGCCAAATGCTCACACACTCCAGAAAGGTTTCAGATTTCATAGAATTACTTTGAACTCACAGCACATAACAGGCTATTTGGCCCATCTGCTCTGTGCAGATGTTTCTCCTTCATGTGGGCCTACCCCCACCTTACTTCCTCTCACTCCATCGCCCTATCCTTCTATCCCATTTCCCCCTTATGTGTTTATCCAGCTCCCCCTTAAATGTGTTGATATTATTCACCTCGCCGACTCCCTGTGGGAGCGAGTCCCACATTATCCCCACTCCCCGTGGAAGCGAGTCCCACATTCTCCCCACTCCCTCTGGGAGTGAACCCCACATTCTCCCACTCCCTGTGGGAGCGAGTCCCACATTCTCCCCACTCCCTGTGGGAGTGAGTCCCACATTCTCCCCACTCCCTATGGGAGTGAGTCCCACATTCTCCCCACTCCCTGTGGGAGCGAGTCCCACATTCTCCCACTCCCTGTGGGAGCGAGTCCCACATTTTCCCCACTCCCTCTGGGAGTGAGCCCCACATTCTCCCCACTCCCTGTGGGAGCGAGTCCCACATTCTCCCCACTCCCTCTGGGAGTGAACCCCACATTCTCCCACTCCCTGTGGGAGCGAGTCCCACATTCTCCCCACTCCCTGTGGGAGTGAGTCCCACATTCTCCCCACTCCCCGTGGGAGCGAGTCCCACATTCTCCCCACTCCGTATGGGAGTGAGTACCACATTCTCCCCACTCCCTATGGGAGTGAGTCCCACATTCTCCCCACTCCCTGTGGGAGCGAGTCCCACATTCTCCCCACTCCCCGTGGGAGCGAGTCCCACATTCTCCCCACTCCCTATGGGAGTGAGTCCCACATTCTCCCCACTCCCCGTGGGAGCGAGTCCCACATTCTCCCCACTCCGTATGGGAGTGAGTACCACATTCTCCCCACTCCCTATGGGAGTGAGTCCCACATTCTCCCCACTCCCTGTGGGAGCGAGTCCCACATTATCCCCACTCCCTGTGGGAGTGAGTCCCACATTCTCCCCACTCCCTGTGGGAGCGAGTCCCACATTCTCCCCACTCCCTGTGGGAGCGAGTCCCACATTCTCTCCACTCCCTGTGGGAGCGAGTCCCACATTCTCCCCACTCCCTGTGGGAGCGAGTCCCACATTCTCCCCACTCCCTGTGGGAGGGAGTCCCACATTCTCCCCACTCCCTGTGGGAGTGAGTCCCACATTCTCCCCACTCCCTGTGGGAGCGAGTCCCACATTCTCCCCACTCCCTGTGGGAGTGAGTCCCACATTCTCCCCACTCCCTGTGGGAGCGAGTCCCACATTCTCCCCACTCCCTGTGGGAGCGAGTCCCACATTCTTCTCACTCTCTGGGTAAAGATTGGTTCTATCAGTGACTGTTGCATATTTGGCCCTCCAAGCCTGCACCGACCATGCTGCCCAAATGAACTAAAACTGCCTACCCTTCCGGGGACCATATCCCTTCATTCCCATCCTATTAAAGTCATAGAGTCATGGAGGTTTACAGCATGGAAACAGGCCCTTTGGCCCAACTTGTCCATGCCGCCCTTTTTTTTTAAACCCCTAAGCTAACCCCAATTGCCCGCATTTGGCTCATATCCCTCTATACCCATCTTACCCATGTAACTATCTAAATGCTTTTTAAAAGATAAAATTGTACCCGCCTCTACTACTGCCTCTGGCAGCTTGTTCCAGACACTCACCACCCTCTGTGTGAAAAAATTGCCCCTCTGGACACTTTTGTATCTCTCCCCTCTCACCTTAAACCTATGTCCTCTCGTTTTAGACTCCCCTACCTTTGGGAAAATATATTGACTAACTACCTTGTCTATGCCCCTCATTATTTTATAGACCTCTATAAGGTCACCCCTCAGCCTCCTACGCTCCAGAGAGAAAAGTCCCAGTCTATTCAGCCTCTCCTTATAACTCAATCCATCAAGTCCTGGTAGCATCCAAGTAAATCTTTTCTGCACTCTTTCTAATTTAATAATATCCTTTTTATAATAGGTTAACCAGCACTGTACACAGTATTCCAAGTGTGGCCTTACCAATGTCTTGTACAACTTCAACAAGACGTCCCAACTCCTGTATTCAATGTATTCTATTCATGTATTTGTCCAGATGCCCCTTAAAACTCACTATCGTATCTTCTTCCACTACCTCTCCCGGCAGCAAGTTCCAGGCACTCACCACCCTCTGTGTAAAACACTTGCCTCGTACATCTCCTTTAATAGTGACTGTTTTAGATTTATGCCCCTAGCTTTGGAATCCACCACAAGTGAATGATTTTTTTCATTCCCAAGGTTTATTTGCTTTTTTATGGCTTTACCGACCTGAATTGCTAATCTTAGTGATTGATCGAAACCCCAGATCCCTCTATTCCTCCACTCCATTTCAACCCACATTTTATAAGGACTATGCGGCTTCCTTAATTATCCCACAAAAATGTATCACCTCATACGGTGAAGTTATTTTGCCAATTATACACCAATTATGTAAATGTATTAATTATTCCGAAAGTTTGCTGCACTCTCCTCAGTATTAATCACCTTCCTTGGTCTTGCCCACAAATTTTTAAATTATACTTCCAATTAATAAAGTTAAAGGTTATTTATTAGTGTCACAAGTAGGCTTACGTTAACACTGCAATGAAGTTACTGTGAAAATCCCCTCGTCGCCACACTCTGGCGCCTGTTCAGGTACACTGAGGGAGAATTTAGCACCTAACCAGCATAAATGATGAATAACAGTTGTCTAAGCACCAATAGTTCTGGAAAAGGTAATAGTTTCTCACCTTTCTCCAGTCGAAGTAACTAATTTTAATTCTCAATTTGGTGCTTTGCTTTCTATCTATTTTGCTACCTGCCCTGACTCTACACGCTCTGACCGTATTCACATGCCTGTGCGGTACCCAATGAAAGACCTTTAGAAAATCCAAATATATTCCATCTACCAAGTTACCTTTATCTACCCTCCTGTAACTTCTTCAAAGAATTCCAAGCGGTTAATAAAGTTTAACCTTCCCTTGTGAACGCCACGCTGACCATTCTTTTCATTTACAATTTCTAGATGTTTCTCTACAATATTTTTGTACCAAATGTTGCAACTTTTAGATTCATTCCTGTAATATTCTCAGCAGGAAAATTACAGAAAAGTTTTTTAAAAATTGATAAAATATTTATGTTCACAAAATGAATGTTGTTTTTTCATAGTTTCAAAGGGTTCTGGTTCTGGGCTGCCTCCGTCTCTGATACATTCATTATTCATCAACTTCTTTTCATTCTGACTGTTCCATTCTTTTTATAGTTTAGAAAAGAAACTCAAATATTCAGAAAACAGCAATTTTTATCTCAGAGACTCATTAGAACTGACAGGACTAAGAAAAGATCTTTGGGCCAATCGAGACCCCGAACCTCCTGACAGAAAGCGACCCCTCAAACCCCCAAACCTCCTGAAAGAAACCCATCGCTCCGGTCTCCCCCTCACCCCCACCCTTCACCCCCCCCCCCCACCCCCACCCCCACATTCGACCCTCGCCCCCCACACCCACCCCCCACCCCCACCCCCCACGCCACCCACACCTCCACCCCCCACCAACATCATTGTCGGGAAACTAGAGGTAAACAACAAGTGCTGCTCAGTCTTCCCCCCACACTCACCCCCCCAACACTCACCCCCCCAACACTCACCCCCCCAACACTCACCCCCCATACTCACCCCCACCCACCCACCCCACACTCAGCCCCCCACACTCACCCCCCCAACACTCACCCCCACACTCAGCCCCCCACACTCACCCCCCACACTCAGCCCCCCCACACTCACCCCCCCCACACTCACCCCCCACACTCACCCCCCCAACACTCACCCCCACACTCAGCCCCCCACACTCACCCCCACACTCAGCCCCCCACACTCACCCCCCCCACACTCAACCCCCCCACAGTCACCCCCCACACTCACCCCCCCAACACTCACCCCCCACACTCAGCCCCCCACACTCACCCCCCCCACACTCACCCCCCCCACACTCACCCCCCACACTCACCCCCCACACTCAGCCCCCCACACTCACCCCCCCCACACTCAGCCCCCCACACTCAGCCCCCCCACACTCAGCCCCCCCACACTCAGCCCCCCACACTCAGCCCCCCACACTCAGCCCCCCACACTCAGCCCCCCCACACTCAGCCCCCCACACTCAGCCCCCCCACACTCAGCCCCCCCACACTCAGCCCCCCACACTCACCCCCCCCACACTCACCCCCCACACTCACCCCCCCCACACTCAGCCCCCCACACTCAGCCCCCCACACTCAGCCCCCCCACACTCAGCCCCCCCACACTCAGCCCCCCACACTCAGCCCCCCACACTCAGCCCCCCCACACTCAGCCCCCCCACACTCAGCCCCCCCACACTCAGCCCCCCCACACTCAGCCCCCCCCACACTCAGCCCCCCCCACACTCAGCCCCCCACACTCAGCCCCCCCACACTCGGTCCTGATGTGACGGGGCTGGCTGTGATGTATAATTGATGCTGAGTTTGATCTCTAACAGGGTTGGGGCCGGTGTTGTGTGAAGTTCGATGAATAATTCACCGCTGCCGTACAGCTTTCAGCCAAATCAATTTTTAGTGTAAAACACTTGGGAGCGTCGGGGAGAAGGAGCAGGGATTGTTCTCAGTAACATCCTCTGACATGTTTATTCTCTGCTAAACAAATAGGGGTCAGGCAGACATTGGAAAAACTCAGAGCAGAACAAATCAGCACTGATCTTCCATTATAGCCCAATGTGGAGGTGGGTGGCAGCCTGACCCCACACACACACCCACACACACACACCCACCCACACACACACACACCCACACACACACCCCACACACACACCCACCCATACCCACACACACACCCACACACACACACCCACACACACACACCCACACCCACCCACACACACACACACCCACACATACCCACACACACCCACACATACCCACACATGCACCCACACACACACACCCACACACACACCCACCCACACACACACACACACACACACCCACACATACCCACACCCACACACCCACACCCCCACACATACCCACACACACACCCACACACACACACCCACACACATACCCACACACACACACCCACACACACACCCCCACCCACATACCCACCCACACCCACTCCCACACCCAACCACACACACTCACACACACTCACGCACACAGACACACACTCATACGCATACACACTCACAAAGGAAGTGGGTGAGATCCTTAATGAGTACTTTGCATTGGTATTCACTAAGGACAGGGACACGTTGATTGATGGTGCCTTGGAGGGGTGTCTAAACCCACTAGAACAAGTCATCATTATGAGCAAAGCATTAAGGTAGACAAATCCCCAGGGCCAGATGGCATCTTTCCCAGATTACTGAGGGAGACAAGCGAGGAAATTGCTGAGCCTCTAACAGAAATCTTTGATTCCTCACTGGCTACAGGTGAGGTCAGTAAGAAGTTTAACAACACCAGGTTAAAGCCATACAATAAAGGTGTGGCTCTTGCTACCAAATAAACCTGTTGGACTTTAACCTGGTGTTGTTAAACTTCTTACTGTGTTTACCCCAGTCCAACGCCGGCATCTCCATATCATGACGACAGGTGAGGTCTCAGAGGATTGGAGGATAGCCAATGTTGTCCTGTTATTTAAGAAGGGTAGCAAGGATAATTATAGGCCAATAAGCTTGACATCAGTGATAGTGATTCTTAGAGATAGAATCTATACCATTTAGAACTGAATGGTCTTATTAGCGACAGACAGCATGGTTTTGTATGAGGGAGGTCATGTCTCACTAATTTAATTTTTTGAGGAGGTGACAAAAATGAGGAGAGAAGGGCTGTGGATGTTGTCTACATGGGCTTTAGTAAAGCATTTGACAAGGTCATAAGAACATAAGATCTAGGAGCAGGAGTAGGCCATCTGTCCCCTCGAACCAGCTCCTCTTTCTGTGGACTCAGCTCCACTTACCCGCCCGCTCACCATAACCCTTAATTCCTTTACTGTTCAAAAATGTATCTATCCTTGCCTTAAAAACATTCAATGAGGTAGCCTCAACTGCTTCACTGGGCAGGGAATTCCACAGATTCACAACCCTTTATGTGAAGAAGTTCCTCCTCAACTCACTCCTAAATCTGCTCCCCCTTATTTTGAGGCCATGCCCCATAGTTCTAGTTTCACCCACCAGTGGAAACAACTTCCCTGCTTCTATCTTATCTATTCCCTTCATAATCTTATAGGTTTCTGTAAGACCTCCCCTCATTCTCCTGAATTCCAATGAGTATAGCCCCAGTCTACCCAATCTCTCCTCATAAGCCAACCTCTCAACTCCAGAATCAACCTGGTGAATCTCCTCTGCACCCCCTCCAGTGCCAGTATATCCTTTCTCAAGTAAGGAGACAAAAACTGTACACAGTACTCCAGGTGTGGCCTCATCAGCACCTTATACAGCTGCAACATAATCTCGCTGTTTTTAAACTCCATCCCTCTAGCAATGAAGGACAAAATTCCATTTGCCTTCTTAATTACCTCATGGCAGGCTGGTGCAAAAGATTAAATCTCACGGGATCAGGGGTGAACTAGCTAGATGGATTTAGAACTGGCTTGGCCATACAAGACAGAGGGTAGCGGTGGAAGGGTGTTTTTCTGAATGGAGGTCTGTAACTAATGGTGTTTCGTAGGGATCAGTGCTGGGACCTCTGCCGTTTGTAATATATATAAATGACTTGGAAGAAAACGTAGCTGGTCTGATTAGTAAGTTTGTGGATGATACTAAGATTGGCGGAGTTGCGGATAGTGATGAAGATTGTCAGAGAATACAGCAGGATATAGATAGACTGGAAAATTGGGCGGAGAAATGGCAGATGGAATTTAATCCGGACAAATGTGAGGTGATGCATTTTGGTCGATCCAATTCAGGTGGGAGCTATAAAATAAATGGCAGAACCATCAGGAGCGCAGACACAGAGAGATCTGGGAGCACAGAGAGATCTGGGAGCATAGAGAGATCTGGGAGCACAGAGAGATCTGGGAGTACAGAGAGATCTGGGAGTACAGAGAGATCTGGGAGCACAGAGAGATCTGGGAGCACAGAGAGATCTGGGAGTACAGAGAGATCTGGGAGTACAGGTCCACAGATCCTTAAAAGTGGCAGCACAGGTGGGAAAGGTGGTGAAGGAAGCATACGGCACGCTCGCCTTCATCGAACGGGGCATCGAGTATAAAAGTTGGCAAATTATGTTACAGTTATATAAAATGTTGGTTCGGCCACATTTGGAATACTGTGTCCAATTCTGGTCACCACACTACCAGAAGGATGTGGAGACTTTGGTGAGAGTGCAGAAAAGGTTTACCAGGATGTTGCCTGGTATGGAGGGTATTGGCTGTGAGGAGAGATTGAATAAACTGGGATTGTTCTCCCTGGAAAGACGGAGGCTGAGGGGCGACCTGATAGAAGTTTATTAAATTATGAGGGGTGTGGAGAGGGTGAACAGTTGGAAGCTTTTTTCCCAGGGCAAAAATGACAATTAAAAGGGGGCAAAAGTTCAAGATAGGAGGGGAAAGATTCAATGGAGATGAGTGGGGTAAGTTTTTTTACACAGAGTGTGGTGGGGCCTGGAATGCGCTGCCCAGTGAGGGGGTTGAGGCAGTTACATTAGCGATATTTAAGACTTATCTGGATAGACACATGAACAGGCGGGGAATAGAGGGATTTTAGCAGTTGGTCTAGATAGGACAACATGGTCGGTGCAGGCTTGGAGGGCCGAAGGGTCTGTTCCTCTGCTGTACTGTTCTTTGTTTTTTGTTCTTTGTTCTCACACTCACACACTCTCTCTCACACACACTGACACACACACACTCACACATACTGACACACACTCTCTCACACACACTGACACACACTCTCACACATACTGACACACACTCTCTCACACACACTGACACACACTCTCACACACACTCTCTCACAACTGCATTCTGTGGGAGTGAATTCCACACATTCACCATCCTCTGGGTGAAGAAATTTCTTCTCACCTCAGTCATAAAAGGTTTACCCCTTATCCCCAAACTTATAATCATCCCTTAACCAGCTCTGCTCTAAAGAAATCTCCAGGACAAGGCGTTTGTCTGTGTCTCTCTCGATCTTTCACACTCTCTCTCATTCACTCTCTCTCTTTCCCTGTCTCTTGCTCTTCCTCTCTTTATCTTTATATCTCACTCTGACATCCTCCTCCATTACCCAGAGAATTTGACAGAATGCAAATTGTCTCCATGGTAACGCATTGTCTTGACAACCGCAGACCGAGCTTATCCTCGCTTGATTCTTTCGGGAGAATCCTTGCCTCAGTTACAAATTCAAACTCTAGCTGGGAGCAAGTCTATGAATTTTATAGCACACACTGATGCACCCTGACCCCAGGCTCCTGACCCCTGACCCCCCCCATCCCAAACCTTGGTGCGTGATTTGACTTTTATGCCCTGATTGAGGACCAGAGATACAACAACAGATCCCCCCCATGCCGACACTATAGTTAAGAAAGCCCCACCAACGCCTCTACTTTCTCAGAAGACAAAGGAAATTTGGCATGTCAGCTACGACTCTCACCAACTTTTACAGATGCACCATAGAAAGCATTCTTTCTGGTTGTATCACAGCTTGGTATGGGGCTCCTGGTCTGCCCGAGACCGCAAGGAACTACAAAAGGTCGTGAATGTAGCCCAATCCATCACGCAAACCAGCCTCCCATCCATTGATTCTGTCTACACTTCCCGCTGCCTTGGCAAAGCAGCCAACATAATTAAGGATCTGCATCCACTCGCTCTGCATCCACTCGCTCTGCACTCGCTCTGCATCCACTCACTCTGCATCCACTCGCTCTGCATCCACTCGCTCTGCATCCACTCGCTCTGCACTCGCTCTGCATCCACTCACTCTGCATCCACTCGCTCTGCATCCACTCGCTCTGCATCCACTCGCTCTGCATCCACTCGCTCTGCACTCGCTCTGCATCCACTCACTCTGCACTCGCTCTGCATCCACTCACTCTGCATCCACTCGCTCTGCATCCACTCGCTCTGCATCCACTCGCTCTGCATCCACTCACTCTGCACTCGCTCTGCATCCACTCACTCTGCACTCGCTCTGCATCCACTCGCTCTGCATCCACTCGCTCTGCATCCACTCACTCTGCATCCACTGTGAACTGTGGCCTGAGTAGTTGGTGAACAAAAATGGTGAATATAACTTGGCATTTGTGTCCAATCCCTGGCTGCCCTGGGCAGATGGTGATGACCTTTCACCTTGCAGCAGTGATCGCAGCTTTGACATATCTGAGTGCTTTGTTCACCCATCTCAGGGCAGCGGTTAAGAGTCACAGGTGAGCCCAGGCTGGGTAAGGACAGCAGATTCCCTTCCCTAAAGGACATTAGTTACACAGTTGGGTTTTAAATGACAATCCAACAGCTTCCTGGTCACTTTTTTCGTTTATTGATGGAACATGCGTGTCGCTGCCTGGGTGTGGCGAGGGGGGGTGGGTGGGATGTGGCGAGGGGGGGTGGGTGGGGTGTGGCGAGGGGGGGAGGGGTGTGTGGGGTGGGGTGTGGCGATGGGGGGTGGGTGGGGTGTGGCGAGGGGGGGAGGGGTGTGTGGGGTGGGGTGTGGCGAGGGGGGGTGGGTGGGGTGTGGCGAGGGGGGGGTGTGTGGGGTGGGGTGTGGCGAGGGGGGGGTTGGGTGGGGTGGGGTGTGGGGGGGGTGTGGCGAGGGGGGGGTTGGGTGGGGTGGGGTGTGGGGGGGGGGTGGGGGGGTGTGTGTGGGGTGGGGTGTGGGGGGGGGTGTGTGGGGTGTGGCGAGGGGGGGGGGTGTGGGGTGGGGTGTGGCGAGGGGGGGTGGGTGGGGTGGTGTGTGTGGGGGGGGGGGGGGGTGTGACACAACCATAATATTGTAACCCCTTTAAAAATTGACCTCAGGTTACAAAAAGTAGATGTTTCCAAAGCCTTTACTTTGTCCCAACCTTTATTCGTCTTCATGAACTGAGTATCTCAGTCTTGCCTTGGAGTGCAGGGGGGCAGAGGGAGCTGGGCCGATGTGTCGGGGCAGGTGGGGAGGGCAGTGAATAAAGTATACAGTGTCCTGGGCTTCATTAATAGGGGTATAAAGTACAGGAACAAGGAGGTGAGGCTGAAGTTGTACAAGTCACCATTGCGACCTCAGCTGCAGTACTGGGTGGGGGTGCTGCACTTTGGGAAAGATGTGAAGGCATTGGACAGAGTGCAGAAAAGACTCACGGGAACTTCAGGATAGGCTGTTTTCCGTTGAGAAAGAAAGAAGAGGCAATTTGAGAGAGGGATTCAGAATCATGAGTGGTCTGGACAGGGTAGGTAGAGAGAGGCTGTTCCCATTGGTAGAAGGGTTGAGAATGAGTGGGGCACAAGTGCTGATGATTGGCAAAAGAAGCAAAGGCGACTTGAGGAAAATCTTCTTCACGCTGCGAGTGGTTAGCGTCCAGAACGCACTGCCTGAGAGTGTGGTGGACGTAGGGCCAATCTGGGCTTTCCAAAGAGAGTTGGATCATTATCTGAAAAGGGAAATTCACAGGGCTGCAGGGAAAAGGAGGGTGAGTGGGACTGGGTGAATAACTCGTGTAGAAAGCTAGCACAGACACAATGGCCGGAGTTCTCCGGCCGTTCACACCGGCGGGATTCTCTGATCCCCACCAGCAGCGCACCCCCCCCCCACCGCGCGGGTTTCCTGCGGCGAATGGGAATTCCCATTGACAGTGGCAGGATCAGAGCATCCCGTTGCTGGCAAACAACGCGTGACCTCTCACCAGCGGGAAAGACCCGGCTGTGAAGCCAGAGAATCTCACCCAATGGTTGAATGGCCTCCTTCAGTGCTGTACCCATTCTCCCCTGTACGATTGCCCACTGCTGCTACCCTGGCCACTGTGGCTGCTCAGCACTCTGGTTGGTATCAGATATAGAACTGAAATTCACGCCAACCCTCACTCTGTCGCTTTCCCGATTCGCTCTCTCGCCTCCTCCTCAGTTATCCAAACTCACAGCGAGAAATCACCAACCTGCAAAAGGAGGTCTGTTAACGGAAAAATGAAATCTGATCAGAAAACCCAGAGAGAGAAACAAAGAGAGTGAGAGAGAGGCAGAGAGAGAGAGAATTGATTTGATTTATTATTGTCACATGTATTAACATACAGCGAAAAGTATTGTTTCTTGCGCGCTATACAGATAAAGCATACCTTTCATAGAGAAGGAAAGGAGAGAGTGCAGAATGTAGTGTTACAGTCATAGCTAGGGTGTAGAGAAAGATCAACTTAATGCGAGGTAGGTCCATTCAAAAGTCAGACGGCAGCAGCAGGGAAGAAGCTGTTCTTGAGTCGGTTGGTACGTGACCTCAGACTTTTGTATCTTTTTCCCAATGGAAGAAGGTGGAAGAGAGAATGTCCGGGGTGCGTGGGGTCCTTAATTATGCCGGCTGCTTTGCCAAGGCAGCGGAAAGTGTAGACAGAGTCAATGGATGGGAGGCTGGTTTGCGTGATGGATTGGGCTTCATTCATGACCTTTTGTAGTTTCTTGCGGTCTTGGGCAGAGCGGGAGCCATACCGAGCTGTGATACAACCAGAAAGAATGCTTTCTATGGTGCATCTGTAAAGGTTGGTGAGAGTCGTAGCTGAAGTGTTGGTGGGGCTTTCATAACTATAGTGTTGGCATGGGGGGACCAGGACAGGTTGTTGGTGATCTGGACACCTAAAAACTTGAAACTCTCGACCATTTCTACTTCGTCCCCGTTGATGTAGACAGTGGCATGTTCTCTTCTACCTCTAGAGAGTCAGAGAGAGAGAGAGATTCAGAGAGAGAGAGAGACAGAGAGATAGAAAGAGTGATGGGGAGAGAGAGAGAAATAGAGATAAATTTAGAGACAGAGAGAGAGAGATAGAGAGAGACAGAGAAGCAAAAATTCTAAGGAGAGCTAATCACCTGTTTAATTTCATCCTGAGGAGACAGACACTGATAATAATAATTATATTTTATATTGACATTATGTTGAAACATGTAAAAGACTTCAAACAGTTGTTACAGTCGGGTAATAAGCACCTTAAAGATTAGTGCCAGCATAATCAGGCTTCACTCTGTCCATCAAATGTAATAATCCTACCGAACACTGGAATAAACTCAATGTGAAGAGGACATACAGGTAAAAAGCAATCATTCACTCACCTTTTAGGCTTTGTGACTTTTTTTATTCACTCACGGGATGTGGGCGTCGCTGGCTAGGCCAGCATTTATTGCCAATCCCTAATTGCCCGTTGAGAAGGTGGTGATGAGCTGCCTTCTTGAACCCGCTGCAGTCCACGTGGTGTAGGTACACCCACAGTGCTGTTAGGGAGGAAATTCCAGGATTTTGACCCAGTGACAGTGGAGGAACTGTGATATATTTGCAAGTCAAGATGGTGAGTGACTTGGAGGGGAACCTCCAGGTGGGGGGGGGGGGGGGGTTCCCAGGTATCTGCTGCCCTTGTCCTTCTAGATGGGTAAAGGTCATGGGTTTGAAAGATATTGTTGAAGGAACCTTGGTGAGTTCCTGCAGTGCATCCTGCTGCCACTAGGTGTTGATGGTGGAGGGAGTGAAGGTTTGTGGAAGGGATGCCAACTAAGTGGGCTGCTTTGTCCTGGATGGCGTTGACCTTCTTGAGTGTTGTTGGAGCTGTACTCATCCAGGCAAATATAGAGTATTCCATTGCATTCTTTAGTTGTGCCTGGTGGATGGTGGATAGGCTTTGGGGAGTCAGGAGGTGAGTTACTTGCTGCAGGATTCGCAGCCTCTGACCTGCTCTGGCAGGTATATATCCAGTTCAGGTTCTGGTCCATGGTAACCCCCAGGGTGTTGACAGTGGGGGATTCAGCGATGGTTACACCATTGAATGTCAAGGGGTGATGATTAGATTTTCTCTTGTTGGAGATGGTCATTGCCTGACGCTGGTGTGGCTTGTCAGCCCCAGCCTGGATATTGTCCAGGTCTTGCTGCATTTGGACACCGACTGCTTCAGTATCTGAGGAGTTGCGAATGATACTGAACATTGTGCAATCATCGGCGAACATCCCCACTTCTGACCTTATGATGGAGGGAAGGTCATTGATGAAGCAGCTGAAGATGGTTGGGTCTCGGACACTGACCCTGAGGGACTCCTGCAGAGATGTCCTGGAGCTGAGATAATTGACCTCCAACCACCACAACCATCTTCCTTTGTGCCGAGTGTGACTCCAACCCGCGGAGAGTTTCCCCCCTGATTCCCATTGATTCCAGTTTCGCTCGGGCTCCTTGATGCCACACTCGGTCAAATGCTGCCTTGTTGTCAAGGGCTGTCACTCTCACCTCACCTCTGGAGTTCAGCTCTTTTGTCCATGTTTGAACCAAGGCTGTAATGAGGTCAGGAGCTGAGTGACCCTGGCGAAACCCAAACTGGGCGTCACTGAGCAGGTTATTGCTGAGCAGGTTTGATCGCACTATCATGTCACTTTACTGATGATCGAGAATAGACTGATGGAGCGGTAATTGGTCGGGTTGGATTTGTCCTGCTTTTTGCATACAGGACATACCTGGGCAAGTTTCCACATTGCCGGGGAGATGCCAGTGTTGTAGCTGTACTGGATCAGCTTGGCTAGGGGAGCGGCAAGTTCTGGAGCACCAATCTTCAGGACGATTGTGGAATGTTATCAGGGCCCATTGCCTTTGCAGTATCCACTGCCTTCAGTCGTTTCTTGATATCACGTGGAGTGAATCGAATTAACTGAAGACTGATGCTGGGGTCCTCTGGAGGAGGCCGAGATGGAGCATCCACTCGGCACTTCTGGCTGAAGGTTGTTATGAATGCTTCAACCTTATCCTTTACACTGATTGGAGATGGAAATGGCATCTATTGGTTGCTTTGTTAGCAATCACCATTCAGGACTGGGTGCGACAGGAGCTACAGAAGTTTGTTCAGATGTGTTAGTGTCTCTCAGTTCCATGTTTAGCATGTTGCTGGGAAGTGGTAATGATCCATCCCTCTCCGCTAGCGGCTGCTCTGCCTTCTCTGTATTGATTCCTGTCACCTCCTGTGAGTCTTGTGCTGCTTGTTTGCAGTGAGCGGATGTTCTGTGCAAACAGCCCGATAAAAAAGGAGAGAACATAGTGTTCTGGAATGTTCTCCCCAGAAAGCGGAATGTGTCAATGTCCCAGACTGTCTCAGATTGTATTTTCAAAATTCCTGACGTTTTTTAGGGATCCTAAATATTGACTCTCAGCTGAATTCAAGCCTGTAATGTAAGTATTTACCTGCCTGAATCCCATCATAGGGACAGGAGGGAGGCCATTCAGCCCCTTTGGCTTATATTTCATTTTAAGTTAGACCATGGCTGATCTTAACTCCATCTTGGTTCTGTAACACTTAACACTCCTTACCCAACAAAAATCTACTGACCTCAAAACTCCAGCTGACCCCTCCGTCTCAACAGCTTTCTGTGGGAGAGGAATCCGGTTTTCCGATCTCCTTCGTGTGAGAAAGAGTTTCAATGACATCATCCTTGAACAGCCTGCTTCTAATTTTTGGGTTCCAACCCCGAGTCCTGGACTCCCCCCTCCAGAGAGAATAGTTCCTCTCTATTCACCTTACGAATTCCTTCAATCATCTTAAAGACCTCGATTAGATTCCCCTAGACTCAGAAATATAAACCTCGTTTTGATTTGATTTGATTTATTATTGTCACATGTATTAACATACAGTGAAAAGTATTGTTTCTTGCGTGCTATACAGACAACGCATACCGTTCATAGAGAAGGAAAGGAGAGAGTGCAGAATGTAGTGTTACAGTCATAGCTAGGGTGTAGAGAAAGATCGACTTAATGCAAGGTGATGCGCGATTAATCCACTCGGGAGGCTGGATCGTACCCGGGAATAAAGGCTTTTATTAGCAACAAGAATGGAGCATACTGCTTAACAATACAATCCCAGACTAAGGGGTCACTAGGAAGTGCAGTGACTTTTATACTCCTATAGGAAGGCGGAGCCAACCGGAGTGTACCACAGAACAATACCAACAGGTGGAACACCCCAACCCTAACCCCAACAGTAACAAGAGTAACATATGTACAAGTACCCATAGTGATAACCATCTCTGGTTCAGTACCCATAGTGGTAACCATCTATGGTTCACCGCACAAGGTAAGTCCATTCAAAAGTCTGACAGCAGCAGGGAAGAAGCTGTTCTTGAGTCGGTTGGTACGTGACCTCAGAGTTTTGTATAGAATCATAGAATCCCTACAGTGCAGAAGGAGGCCATTCAGCCCATCGAGTCTGCACCGACCACAATCCCACCCAGGCCCTATCCCCATAACCCCATGCATTTACCTTAGCTAGTCCCTGACACTAAGGGACAATTTAGCATGGCCAATCCACCTTGCCCGCACATCTTTGGACTGTGGGAGGAACCAGAGCACCCGGAGGAAACATAAGAACATAAGAAATAGGAGCAGGAGTGGGCCATCTAGCCCCTCAAGCCTGCTCCGCCATTCAATAAGATCATGGCTGATCTGATAGTGGGTTCAGTTCCACTTACCCGCCCGCTCCCCATAACCCTTAATTCCCTTAATGGTTAAAAATCTATCTATCTGTGACTTAAACACATTTAACGAGGTAGCCTCTACTGCTTCATTGAGCAGAGAATTCCAAAGATTCACTACCCTCTGGGAGAAGAAGTACCTCCTCAACTCTGTTCTAAATTGACTCCCCCGTATTTTAAGGCTATGCCCCCACACAGACACAGGGAGAACGTGCTGACTCCACACAGACAGTGACCCAAGCCGGGAATCGAACCCAGGTCCCTGGTGCTGTGAGGCAGCAGTGCTAACCACTGTGCCACCGTGCCGCCCGATGCTTTTCCAGATGGAAGAAAGTGGAAGAGAGTATATCCGGGGTGCGTGGGGTCCTTGATTATGCTGGCTTGTTTGCCGAGGCAGCGGGAAGTGTAGACAGAGTCAATGGATGGGAGGCTGGTTTCCTTCTCTGCAAAATGTTATTGTAATTGAATCTTTTTAACCTGGGTGTTATTCTGATGAAGTCGCTGAGGTTCGCTGATTATTGAATCTTAGAACATTACAATAATGGGAAGCGAATTGTGTTGCTGTAATTTCAGATTGATCAGACGCCACTTCTGCAGGCTGGGTCTGTCTGATCATTCCTCAGTGTCTAATGGTTTCAACAATTGAACATCAAACAGAAAAATCTCAGTCCGGTCTTTGAAATGGGGATTTCACTGATCTACTGGAAGTGTTTAAATGGGACTGGGCAAACCATCCTGCGTTCATCTGATTAACTGGCCAGGAGCTTGGAGCCAAGCCGCTGGCCAAAAGACACAGTTTGATCTGACATTGTGGGGTGTGAGCCCCCATAAACTCCATTCTGAACTGCGAGGGGGTCCAGCAGATTGAGTTTAGACAGATTCTGCATGCAACAGCCCCCAGAAATACAATCACTATTCACAGAAAATATGTTCAAGCCAAATTTTGAATCTTACAAACCAATTTTCTTGGTGTCAGTGGATGGAATGTTGGCTCTGGAATGAAGAACATTCATCAAATTCCCAATCCAGTGTGACACTCAATCACTCACAGGATAGGCTGAGTGTTGATGCCTCAAAAATTAAACACCTACACTGCTGCAACCACCCTGCTTCTGTACAGACTGTCTGTCTGTGTGTGTCTCAGTGTCAGCTCCTGTATGATCTGTGTGTGTGTCTCAGAGGGTCAGTGCTGAGGGAATGCCGCACTGTCAGAGGGTCAGTGCTGAGGGAATGCCGCACTGTCAGAGGGTCAGTGCTGAGGGATTGCCGCACTGTGAGGGTCAGTGCTGAGGGAGTGCTGCACTTTCAGAGGGTCAGTACTGAGGGAGTGCCACACTGTCAGAAGGTCAGTACTGAGGGAACGCCGCACTGTCAGAGGGTCAGTACTGAGGGAGTGCCGCACTGTCAGAGAGTCAATACTGAGGAAGTGCCGCACTGTCAGAGGGTCAGTACTGAGGGAGTGCCACACTGTCAGAGGGTCAATACTGAGGGAACGCCGCACTGTCAGAGAGTCAATACTGAGGGAGTGCCACACTGTCAGAGGGTCAGTGCTGAGGGAGCGCCGCACTGTCAGAGGGTCAGTACTGAGGGAGTGCTGCACTGTCAGAGGGTCAGTACTGAGGAAGTGCCGCACTGTCAGAGGATCAGTGCTGAGGCAGTGCCGCACTGTCAGAGGGTCAGTGCTGAGGGAGTGCCGCGCTGTCAGAGGGTCAGTACTGAGGGAATGCCACACTGTCAGAGGGTCAGTACTGAGGGAGTGCCGCACTGTCAGAGGGTCAGTGCTGAGGGAGTGCTGCACTGTCAGAGGGTCAGTGCTGAGGGAGTGCCGCACTGTCAGAGGGGTCAGTACTGAGGGAGTGCCGCACTGTCAGAGGGTCAGTGCTGCGGGAGTGCCGCACTGTCAGAGGGTCAGTGCTGAGGGAGTGCTGCACTGTCAGAGGGTCAGTACTGAGGGAGTGCTGCACTGTGAGAGGTGCCATCTTTTGGATGTTAATTGTTTCGCTGCTGTGTCCTCTCTGGTGAATGTGATTGACTCTGTAGTTTTGGTGAGAAGCTGTGGATCTCCCCGCTGACTGTCCCCAAAATAAATCCTCAAACCAGCAAGAGCAGTGTAGCTGCTCTTTGTCATGGGTGCCTTGTGGGATCTTACTGTGCAGAATTTAACTGCAATCTTTTGTATATTGCAACAATGACTGAACTTCAATAAGAGCTGATTGGTTGTAAAAGCTGTTGATTTCCTGAGGTTGGGTCAATGTGAGCCAAGGTGAGAGAACTTTACACAAATATCACACTCTGATCCCTGAGAGAACAATTCTCTGGTGATCCCATTCCACCTTCCGCTGAATTGAATCATCTTAATGACTTTCTTCTGTTGTGGTTTTAAAAATTTACAATGGTTCTCTGATGGCTTAATCTCCAGCTGTTTAGGATCTCGAGTTAGATGACAATAAACATCACTAATCAATGCCTCTAGATCACTCGCTCCGAACTGAAGTCTTCACCCAGTCAGTGGCTGCTTTTAGCTCAATGTTCCGATGCTGGTGAGTTCTGGAGACGGTGAGAATAACTTCACCGTCTCACTGGCCGCAGCGCCCCCAGAATGAAGAGAAAGCTGTGGGTTATTGGTCCAATGTCAAAGCAAACTCTCAGCACACTTCATCACTCTATCGGCAGAATTTCTGAGAGACAAGCTATCACCATCCACATCTTCCAACCTCTTAGTCCCAACCCCTCCCTGTTTCCAGGTGAGGTGGAACACTCTGGGAAGGTTCGGAAGCTCGGGCAGTATCTGCGGATGGAGGAAGTGAGTTCATGTTCCACTCTCCTTCAGAATGTGCTGCTTTCCATTGGTTGCTGCTTATTGGATCGGAACAGCCCCATCCAATCAAAATTAAAAAGGGCATCACCATAGCAACCAACTGCCATTACCCCATCACCCCCCCACCCCATCAACTCCCCACCCCATCACCCCCCTCCCCCTCCCCCCCACCACCCCATCACCCCCACCCCATCACCCACCCACCCCTCATCACTTGCCCCCATCACCCCCTCATCACCCCCCACCCCTATCACACCCCCACCCCCTCCCACCCCCATCAACCCCCACCCCATCATCCCCCCACCCCATCACCCCCCTCCCCCTCATCCCTCTCCCCCTCCCCCCCACCCACTCATCATCCCCCATCACCCCCCATTACCCCCCACCCCATCACCCACCCGCAGCTCATCACTTGCCCCCATCACCCCCTCATCACACCCCCATCCCTATCACACCCCCACCCCCATCACCCCCCACCCCCATCACCCACCCATCTCTGCAGCCCCATCACCCCCATCGCCCACCCCCCATCACCCACTCCCCATCACCCACCCACCCGCCCATCACCCCCCTCTCCCCACCCCCATCACCCACCCTACCATCACCCCTCATTACCCATCCCCCCAGCACCCACCCCCCCATCACCCCCCATTACCCACCCACCCTCCATCACCCAGCCCCATCACCCACCGACTCCCCCATCATCCCCAACCCCCATCCAACCCCATCAGGAACGTAACCCAGCCTGTATTGCCCAGTCTGGAAGGTCAGTACATCTAAGCGAGTCTCTGCGGATGTTCACCCAGCTGTTGACGGCGCTCTGAGTAATCTCAGGGATTTAAGTTGTAAAATGAAAAACAAGGAAGACCCAGAGACTCGGAAATTCTTCCCGAGTCGGTGCCGTGAATTCAGGACTGTCAGTTCAGCAACAAAACACATTCATCAAGATGATTCATACACCTTACTTTCCACATCAATAACATTTTTCCACTAATTTCCCTGGCAGGTGTGACTGTCCCAGAGGAGGTGAATTTACTGAGCAATGCACAGCATAAGGGACTGGAAAATGGTGTTCAAATACTGAACAACATTGCTGTTTCTTTTCTGCTTCCTTGCTGCTTTTTCCAGACTCGAGGAAGTGGGAAATAGTCATAGAGGTTTACAGCATGGAAACAGGTCCTTCGGCCCAACTTGTCCATGCCAGCCCTTTTTTTTAAACCACTAAACTAGTCCCAATTGCCTGCCTTTGGTCCATATCCCTCTATACCCATCTTACCCATGTAACTGTCTAAACGCTTTTTAAAAGACAAAATTGTACCCGTCTCAACTACTACCTCTGGCAGCTTGTTCCAGACACTCACCACCCTCTGTGTGAAAAAATTGCCCCCCTGGACCCTTTTGTATCTCTCCCCTCTCACCTTAAACCTATGCCCTCTAGTTTTAGACTCCCCTACCTTTGGGAAAATATGTTGACTATCTAGCTGATCTATGCCCCTCATTATTTTATAGACCTCTATAAGGTCACCCCTCAGCCTCCTACGCTCCAGAGAAAAAAATTCCCAGTCTATTCAGACTCTCCTAATAACTCAAACCATCAAGTCCCGGTAGCATCCTAGTAAATCTTTCCTGCACTCTTTCTAGCTTAATAATGTCCTTTCTACGATAGGGTGTCCAGAACAGTGCTCCTTCCTAAAGGTGGCTTTAAGTGAATAAGTGAAATGTGTTGGATTTTTCTTGACTTTTCTCAACTTCTGGTCAATCCGGCAACTGGAGAGTTGATGTGTCCATAACATGAAGCTGCATGTGGGTTGCGTGTTTTATTTTCCATGATACAGTGATGTCGTGACATTGACAGTGAATACTGCACCAAGACCTTCAGATAAGCCACGAAAAATTAGAATCTATTCAGATTTTCAGTGATGTTTTGAACTTTAAAATCCACAGTAAAACCAACGGGAAAGTAGCTGGGGGATTGGAAAGATGGGATGAGTTGGATGATGGATGAACTGGGGATAGGGAGTGAGGGAATGGGATGAGTTGCACAGGAACATAAGAAATAGGAGCAGGAGTAGGCCATTCAGCCCCTTGGGCCTGCTCCGCCATTCAATAAGATCATGTCTGATCTCATTATGACTTCATTCCTGTCCCCCGTAACCCTTGACCCCTCTCCCCCAGTGTGTTGATGAAATCTCTGTCTAACTCAGCCTTGAATATGTTCAATGACCCAGCATGCACTGCTCTCTGGGGAGACAGTACTGATGGATAAAGATAAGTGTAGTCCTCACGTTAAGGTGCTAAATTGGGGGAAGGCTAATTACAACAATATTAGGCAGGAACTGAAGAATGTAGATTGGGGGCAGATGTTTGAGGGCAAATCAACATCTGGCATGTGGGAGGCTTTCAAGTGTCAGTTGATAGGAATTCAGGACCAGCACATTCCTGTAAGGATGAAGGATAAGCATGGCAAGTTTTGGGAACCTTGGATAACGAGAGATATTATTAGCCTAGTCAAAGAGAAAAAGGAAGCACTTGTAAAGGCTAGGAGGCTGGGAACACACGAAGCAAGTGTGGAATACAAGGAAAATAGAAAGAAACTTAAGCAAGGAATAAGAAGGGCTAAAAGGGGTCATGAAAAGTAATTGGCCAGCAGGATTAAGGAAAATCCCAAGGCTTTTTATACATATCTAAAGAGCACGAGGGGAGCCAGGGAGAGGGTTGGCCCACTCAAGGACAAGGGAGGGAATCTATGCGTGGAGCCAGAGGAAATGGGCGAGGTATTAAATGAGTACCTTGCGTCAGTATTCACCAAAGAGAAGGACTTGGTGAATGATGAGTCTGGGAAAGGATGTGTAGATAGTTTGAGTCATGTTGAGATCAAAAAGGAGGTGGTATTGAGGCTCTTGAGAAACATTAAGGTAGACAAGTCCCCAGGACCTGATGGGATATACCCCAGAATACTGAGAGAGGTAAGGGAGGAAGTTGCTGGGGCCTTGAGAGAAATCTTTGTATCTTCACTGGCTACAGGGGAGGTCATGATGTGGAGATGCCGGCGTTGGACTGGGGCAAGCACAGTAAGAAGTCTAACAACACCAGGTTAAAGTCCAACAGGTTCATTTGGTAGCAAAATCCACTAGCTTTCGGAGCGCTGCTCCTTCATCAGGTGGAGTGGGAGGTCTGTTCAAAAACAGGGCATACAGAGACACAAACTCAATTTACATTCGGCCTCTGATCTTCGGGTAAGCGTTCTCCAAGGTGGCCTTCACAACACACGACAACGCAGAGTCGCTGAGCAGAGACTGATAGCCAAGTTCCGCACACATGAGGACGGCCTCAACCGGGATCTTGGGTTCATGTCACACTATCTGTAACCCCCACAACTTGCCTGGACTTGCAAAATCTCACTAGCTGTCCTGTCTGGAGACAATACACATCTCTTTAACCTGTGCTTAATGCTCTCTCCACTCACATTGTCTGTACCTTTAAGACTTGATTAGCTGCAAAGAATCGCATTCCAATCATTATTCTGTAAATTGAGTTTGTGTCTTTATATGCCCTGTTTGTGAGCAGATCTCTCACTCCACCTGACGAAGGAGCAGCGCTCCGAAAGCTAGTGGCGTTTGCTACCAAATGAACCTGTTGGACTTTAACCTGGTGTTGTTAAACTTCTTACAGGGGAGGCCCCAGAGGATTGGAGAATAGCCAATGTTATTCCTTTGTTTAAGAAGGGTAGCAAGGATAATCCAGGTAATTACAGGCCAGTGAGCCTTCTGTCAGTGGTAGGGAAATTGTTGGAGAGGATTCCTTGAGATGGGATTTACTCCCACTTGGAAATAAGTGGACGTATTAGCGAGAGGCAACATGGTTTTGTGAAGAGGAGGTCCTGTCTCACTAACTTAATCGAGTTTTTCGAGGAAGTGACGAAGATGATTGATGAGGATGTTGCAGTGGATGTTGTCTACATGGGCTTCAGTAAGGCCTTTGACAAGGTCCCTCATGGCAGACTGGTGCAGAAGGTGAAGTCGCATGGGATCAGAGGTGAGCTGGCAAGATGGATACAGAACTGGCTCGGTGAAAGAAGACAGAGGGTAGCAGTGGAAGGGTGCGTTTCTGAATGAGGGGCTGTGACAAGTAGCATTCTTCAGGGATCAGTGCTGGGACCTTTGCTGTTTGTAATATATATAAATGATTTGGAGGAAAATGTAACTGGTTTGATTAGTACGTTTGCGGACGACACAAAGGTTGGTGGATTTGCAGATAGCAATGAGGACTGACAAAGGATGCAGCAGGATATGGAGACTTGGGCGGAGAGATGGCAGATGGAGTTTAATCCGGACAAATGTGAGGTAATGCATTTTGGAAAGTCTAATACGGATAGGAAATATACAGTAAATGGCAGAACCCTTAAGAGTATTGATAGGCAGAGGATTCTGGGTGTACAGGTACACAGGTTACTGAAAGTGGCAATGCAGGTGGAGAAGGTAGTCAAGAAGGCATACAGCATGTTTGCCTTCATTGGCCAGGGCATTGAGTTTAGAAACATAGAAACCCTACAGTGCAGAAAGAGGCCATTTGGCCCATCGAGTCTGCACCGACCACAATCCCACCCAGGCCCTACCCCCATATCCCTACACATTTACCCACTAATCCCTCCAACCTACGCATCTCAGGACACTAAGGGGCAATTTTAGCATGGTCAATCAACCTAACCCGCACATCTTTGGACTGTGGGAGGAAACCGGAGCACCCGAAGGAAACCCACGCAGACACAAGGAGAACATGCAAACTCCACACAGACAGTGACCCAAGCTGGGAATCGAACCCAGGTCCCTGGAGCTGTGAAGCAGCAGTGCTAACCACTGTGCTACCCTCAATTTAAAAATTGGCAAGTCATGTTGCAGCTTTATAGAGCCTTAGTTAGGCCGCACTTGGAAAATAGTGTTCAATTTTGGTCACCACACTACCAGAAGGATGTGGAGGCTTTGGAGAGGGTACAGAAAAGATTTACCAGGATGTTGCCTGGTATGGAGGGCATTAGCTATGAAGGGAGGTTGGAGAAACTTGGTTTGTTCTCACTGGAACGACGGAGGTTGAGGGGAGACCTGAGAGAAGTCTACAAGATTATGAGGGGCATGGACAGAGTGGATAGTCAGAAGCTTTCTCCCAGGGTGGAAGAGTCACTTACTAGGGGGCACGGGTTTAAGGTGCGAGGGGCAAGGTTTAAAGGAGATGTACGAGGCAGATTTTGACCCAGAGGGTGGTGGGTGCCTGGAACTCGTTGCCAGGGAAGGTAGTGGCAGGAGATACGATAGTGATTTTAAGGGGCGTCTTGACAAATACATGAATAGGATGGGAATAGGGGGATATGGTCCCCGGAAGGGTCGGGGGTTTTAGTTCAGTGGGGCAGCATGGTCGGTGCAGGCTTGGAGGGCCGAAGGGTCTGTTCCTGCGCTGTAATTTTCTTTGTTCTTTGTTCTCTCCTTTAATTCCAAACATTAACAAGCCTTTAGAGAGCGTCTTAAATGGACAACTTCTTATTCTCCTTGTTCTGAAACTGTTTCCTGTTTCCAGACTTCCCCCCACCACCCCCCTAGAGGGGAAACATTCTCTCAGCATCCACCCTGTCAATCCCCTGGACAATCCGATATGTCTCAATAAGCTCACCTCTCATTCTTCTAAACTCCAATGGGTATAGGCCCAACCTACACAACCTCTCCTCATATCACAAACCCCTTCATCCCAGGGATCAGTCGAGTGGATCTTCTCTGAACAGTTTCTCATGTAATTATCTCCCTCCTGGGTGTGAGGGGACCAAAACTGCGCTCAGTACTCTGGTGTTGCCCTGCACAGTTGTAGCAAGACTGTTGGCACCACACCAGCTGTCCAGCCTTGGGAGGAGATGGGTCAGTTGGGAGGATGATAAATATTGCCCAGGATGACAGGGAGATTGCCTCTTGTACCAGGGGGTCTTTAATTCAGTGTGATGTCAGTCAGAAAGGGCCTTGTTCTCAGCTGATGATGCAGTATTCACTCAGTAACACATGGGAGTGTCAGCCTAGACAGAAGACACAGATGTGCCGATTAAAGGGATGTGTTCACCACATCTGTAGATTGGTGAGTAGTGATTTGGCCTGTCAAATACCTTGGTGAAGCCCATTTCTACCCTTAGTGTCTGGGGCAGCCAACAGACACACTGTGAAGTAACTGTCAACCCCAACTAGGTATTGAACTGGGGAGGAGTGAGACTCCATTAAGGAATGATCTTCACTCGAACTTCACGACAGAGTCACAGCCGAAGTCCTCATTGAGATTTCGCTTTCCGCTGTGGACATAGGGCAGTGTGGAGAGTGGCTACACACCCAGTGACTCCAGGCTCTGCACTGAAGGCTGAGTGAATGGCTTGGGGAGCTGAACAAGTCTGGGGCAATGGGGAAGGCATGAGTTTGAATGGGAGTGTTTGCAACAAACTTGAAGCCAGGAACACAGCGATAGATAGGGCCAAACAGAACACTCACAGCATCGCTCGAAGCCTTTGCCAATCAGTGAAGCAGCTTGTGAAGTGTAGTCAGCTTTCTAACGGAGCAAACATGGCAACCAATGTGTGCATGGTAAGACCCTCTGACAGTGCGGCACACCCTCAGCGCTGACCCTCTTACAGTGTGGCACTCTCTCAGGACTGACCCTCTGACAGTGCAGCACTCCCTCAGCACTGACCCTCTTACAGTGTGGCACTCTCTCAGGACTGACCCTCTGACAGTGCGGCACTCCCTCAGTACTGACCCTCTGACAGTGCGGCACTTCCTCAGTACTGACCCTCTGACAGTGCAGCACTCCCTCAGTACTGACCCTCTGACAGTGTGGCACTCCCTCAGTACTGATCCTCTGACAGTGTGGCACTCTCTCAGTACTGACCCTCTGACAGTGTGGCACTCCCTCAGTACTGATCCTCTGACAGTGCGGCACTCCCTCAGTACTGATCCTCTGACAGTGCGGCACTCCCTCAGTACTGACCCTCTGACAGTGCAGCACTCCCTCAGCACTGACCCTCTGACAGTGCGGCACTCCCTCAGCACTGACCCTCTGACAGTGCGGCACTCTCTCAGTACTGACCCTCTGACAGTGCGGCACTCCCTCAGTACTGACCCTCTGTCAGTGTGGCACTCCCTCAGTACTGACCCTCTGACAGTGCGGCACTCCCTCAGCACTGACCCTCTGACGGTGCGGCACTCTCTCAGTACTGACCCTCTGACAGTGCGGCACTCCCTCAGTACTGACCCTCTGACAGTGTGGCACAGCCTCAGTACTGACCCTCTGACAGTGCGGCACTCTCTCAGTACTGACCCTCTGACAGTGCGGCACTCCCTCAGTACTGACCCTCTGACAGTGCGGCACTCCCTCAGCACTGACCCTCTGACAGTGCAGCACTCCCTTAGTACTGACCCTCTGACAGTGCAGCACTCCCTCAGCACTGACCCTCTGACGGTGCGGCACTCTCTCAGTACTGACCCTCTGACAGTGCGGCACTCCCTCAGTACTGACCCTCTGACAGTGCGGCACTCCCTCAGCACTGACCCTCTGACAGTGCGGCACTCCCTCAGCACTGACCCTCTGACAGTGTGGCACTCCCTCAGCACTGACCCTCTGACAGTGTGGCACTCCCTCACTCACTGCACTATGAGTGTCTGCCTGGATTTTGTGCTGCACTTCTAGAGTGCGATTTGAACCACCTGACACGGGCGTCGCTGGCTGGGTCAGCATTTATTACCCATCTCTAGTTGCCCTTGGAGGGCAGTTGAGAGTCAACCACATTGCTGTGGGTCTGGAGTCACATGTAGGTCAGACCGGGTAAGGACAGCAGATTGCCTTCCCGAAAGGCCATTAGTGAACCAGATGGGTTTTTCCTGACAATCGACAATGGTTTCATGGTCATCAGTAGATTCTTAATTCCAGATATTTTTTATTGAATTCAAATTCCACCAGCTGCCGTGGCGGGATTCGAACCCGGGTCCCCAGAACATCCGCTGAGTTTCTGGATTAATAGTCCGGCGATAATAACACTAGGCCATGGCCTCCCCACCTTCGAGGTGAGGTAGTAAATGTGCCACAGCTGGCGGAGGGTCACAGGATGATGAGATAGAGTTCAGAAGGACAGGGTCGAGGGATTTGTAAATGAACAGTGCGTCAGTGAGAGGGAATGTGAAGGCACGTCAACGTTTCCACACACAGCCTGCGGCAAAATAACCGCGATCGAACAACAACACTGACACAAAAAGACCATTAAAAACATGTTTGTGTGACTGTGTGTGTAGAGACTCACAGGGATTGGCTGATCCGTGCCGTGTGATGAGATGATTTGGGATTTGACGTTCCTCAGGGAAGCTGCGACATTCCCGCTGTAATTAAACTAACACCTCGCTCTGCCAGAGGGGCGGAAGCTGGGGGTCAGAGGTTAACGACGCACCCTCTGTAAACATTTACTACAATGGCACCAGTGTCCCGTGGAATGGCAATGGGTACACGAGAGAGCGGGATTGGGAACGGGATAAAGTGGGATTGGGAACGGGATAGAGTGGGATTGGGAATGGGGTAGAGTGGGATTGGGAATGGGGTGGACTGGGATTGGGAACAGGATAGAGTGGGATTGAGAACGGGGTAGAGTGGGATTGGAACGGGGTAGAGTGGGATTGGAACGGGGGAGAGTGGGATTGGGAACAGGATAGAGTGGGATTGGGAACGCGGTAGAATGGGATTGGGAATGGGATGGAGTGGGATTGGGAATGGGGTAGAGTGGGATTGGGAACGGGGTGGAGTGGGATTGGGAACGGGGTAGAGAGGGATTGGGAACGGGGTGGAGTGGGATTGGGAATGGGGTAGAATGGGATTGGGAACGGGGTGGACTGGGATTGGGAATGGGGTAGAGTGGGATTGGGAACGGGGTGGAGTGGGATTGGGAATGGGGTAGAGAGGGATTGGGAACGGGGTGGAGTGGGATTGGGAATGGGGTAGAATGGGATTGGGAATGGGATGAACTGGGATTGGGAACGGGGTAGAGAGGGATTGGGAACGGGGTAGAGAGGGATTGGGAACGGGTTAGAGAGGGATTGGGAATGGGGTGGAGTGGGATTGGGAATGGGGTAGAGTGGGATTGGGAATGGGGTAGAGAGGGATTGGGAATGGGTTAGAGTAGGATTGGGAATGGGATGGAGTGGGATTGGGAATGGGATGAAGTGATAAAATATTTCATGGCCCACACACCAAGAGCACAGGACTCAAACCCAAGGGGAAAGGGGACAGAGCAACAGGGATGATCTGGGGAGGGAGGTTTGGGGAGTGGATATGATATGGGCACTTCCCCAGACAGGCTGACCGCCTCTCTCCCAGACAGTCTGACTGTCTCTCTCCCAGACAGTCTGACTGTCTCTCTCCCTGACAGTCTGACTGTCTCTCTCCCAAACAGTCTGACTGTCTCTCTCCCAGACAGTCTGACTGTCTCTCTCCCAGACAGTCTCACTGTCTCTCTCCCAGTCTCAGTGTCTCTCTCCCTGACAGTCTGACTGTCTCTCTCCCAGACAGTCTGACTGTCTCTCTCCCAGACAGTCTGACTGTCTCTCTCCCAGACAGTCTGACTGTCTCTCTCCCAGACAGTCTGACTGTCTCTCTCCCAGACAGTCTGACTGTCTCTCTCCCAGACAGTCTGACTGTCTCTCTCCCAGACAGTCTGACGGTCTCTCTCCCAGACAGTCTGACGGTCTCTCTCCCAGACAGTCTGACGGTCTCTCTCCCAGACAGTCTGTCTCTCTCCCAGACAGTCTGACGGTCTCTCTCCCAGACAGTCTGACTGTCCCTCTCCCAGACAGTCTGACTGTCTCTCTCCCAGACAGTCTGACGGTCTCTCTCCCAGACAGTCTGACGGTCTATCTCCCAGACAGTCTGACTGTCTCTCTCCCAGACAGTCTCACTGTCTCTCTCCTAGACAGTCTCACTGTCTCTCCCAGACAGTCTCACGGTCTCTCTCCCAGTTTCACTGTCTCCCAGTCTGACTGTCTCTCTCCCAGTCTGACTGTCTCTCTCCCAGACAGTCTGACTCTCTCTCCCAGTCTGACTGTCTCTCTCCCAGACAGTCTGACTCTCTCTCCCAGTCTGTCTCTCTCCCAAACAGTCTGACTGTCTCTCCCAGTCTGACCGTCTCTCTCCCAGACAGTCTGACTCTCTCTCTCACAGACAGTCTCACTGTCTCTCTCCCAGACAGTCTCACTGTCTCTCCCAGACAGTCTCACTGTCTCTCTCCCAGTATCACTGTCTTCCAGTCTGACTGTCTCTCCCAGTCTGACTGTCTCTCTCCCAGTCTGACTGTCTCTCTCCCAGACAGTCTGACTGTCCCTCTCCCAGACAGTCTGACTGTCTCTCTCCCAGACAGTCTTACTATCTCTCTCCCAGACAGTCTGACTGTCTCTCTCCCAGACAGTCTCACTGTCCCTCTCCCAGACAGTCTGACTGTTTCTCTGTCAGGCAGCTTCTTCTGTTGGAGGGAGTATTTCCCAGCAAGCAGTTGGCTCTGATTGTCCAGTTAACAGTGAGAAATTCTCGAGGATCCAATTGAAAAATCAATTTTAAACTTTCCCAATCGTTATTGAACAATCACATTCAAATATTTCAAAAGCTGGGTGCTAATTTACAAACCAATTTCTTATATTTAACCCCCAAGGTCCACATGCCCCATATCCCTCTACCTCAGCACTGACCCTCTGACAATGCGGCACTCCCTCAGCACTGACCCTCTGACAGTGCGGCACTCCCTCAGCACTGACCCTCTGACAGTGCGGCACTCCCTCAGTACTGACCCTCTGACAGTGCGGCACTCCCTCAGCACTGACCCTCTGACAGCGCGGCACTCCCTCAGTACTGACCCTCTGACAGCGTGGCACTTCCTCAGTACTGACCCTCTGACAGTGCGGCACTCCCTCAGCACTGACCCTCTGACAGTGCGGCACTCCCTCAGTACTGACCCTCTGACAGTGCGGCACTCCCTCAGTACTGACCCTCTGACAGCGCGGCACTCCCTCAGCACTGACCCTTTGACAGTGCGGCGCTCCCTCAGTACTGACCCTCTGACAGTGCGGCACTCCCTCAGTACTGACCCTCTGACAGTGCGGCACTCCCTCAGTACTGACCCTCTGACAGTGCGGCACTCCCTCAGCACTGACCCTCTGACAGTGCGGCACTCCCTCAGCACTGACCCTCTGACAGTGCGGCACTCCCTCAGTACTGACCCTCTGACAGTGCGGCACTCCCTCAGCACTGACCCTCTGACAGTGCAGCACTCCCTCAGCACTGACCCTCTGACAGTGCGGCACTCCCTCAGTACTGACCCTCTGACAGTGCGGCACTCTCTCAGTACTGACTCTCTTAACAGTGCGGCAATCCCTCAGCACTGACCCTCTGACAGTGCGGCACTCCCTCTGTACTGACCCTCTGACAGTGCGGCACTCCCTCAGCACTGACCCTCTGACAGTGCGGCACTCCCTCAGCACTGACCCTCTGACAGTGCGGCACTCCCTCAGCACTGACCCTCTGACAGTGCGGCACTCCCTCAGCGCTGACCCTCTGACCGTGCAGCACTCCCTCAGTACTGACCCTCTGACAGTGCGGCACTCCCTCAGCACTGACCCTCTGACAGTGCGGCACTCCCTCAGTACTGACCCTCTGACAGTGCGGCACTCTCTCAGTACTGACCCTCTGACAGTGCGGCACTCCCTCAGTACTGACCCTCTGACAGTGCGGCACTCCCTCAGCACTGACCCTCTGACAGTGCGGCACTCCCTCAGCACTGACCCTCTGAGAAGTGTTCAATGAAACTCTGGAAATTGTGTGATGGGATGAGTAAGTGAGAAAGTGACTGGATTTTCATCCAAACCCAACTGCTTCCCTGGTGGAGAACGTGACTCCAGACCCAAACTGACCTGATGGACATTTGGTTTTTAAAGTGTGCTAATGAGCCTCTCAGTTGTGTCAAATTAACAGAGTCGATGCCTCCTTCGGAGAGCAATTAGCGATGTGTGAGGAATGCCAACCATTGGCAGCGACACGCATCTCCAGAATAAATTAATAGAAAAATATCGAAAGGTTGCTGAAGGTGGTGGATCAGTGGGGGATGCCCATAGGACGAGGAATGGATACAGCTGCGATATTGTGTGTGGTTCTGGCTATACTCTGACAGGAGGAATAGGCAGACAGCGAACAAGATCTAGATTCAGCACATTGAAGCTCTGTAACTGGGAGCCTCGAGCTGCTTAGCTACAGGACAGACAGTCCCACAGACAACACATCAGGACAAAGCTTTGCTGTCCCAGTACAGAATGTTGATGGATAACCAGACAACAACAGGCAGCACAGTGGCACAGTGGTTAGCACTGCTGTCTCCCAGTGCCAGGGGCCCCGGGCAGCACAGTGGCACAGTGGTTAGCACTGCTGTCTCCCAGTGCCAGGGGCCCCGGGCAGCACAGTGGCACAGTGGTTAGCACTGCTGTCTCCCAGTGCCAGGGGCCCGGGGCAGCACAGTGGTTAGCACTGCTGTCTCACAGTGCCAGGGACCCGGGTTCAATTCCAGCCTTGGGTCTGTGAATTCCAGCCTTCCAGTCTGTGCGGAATCTGCACATTCTCCCCGTATCTGTGTGGGTTTCCTCCGGGTGCTCAAGTTTCCTCCCACAGTCCAAAGATTTGTGGGTTAGGTAGATGGACCATGCTAAATTGTCCCTTCGAGTCGGGAGGTAAAAATGTGGGGTTACAGGGATCGGGCCTGGATGGGATTGTTGTCAGTAGAGTCCAGATGGGCCGAATGGCTTCCTTCTGCACTGTTGGGATTCTACGAACGGGCAGGGGTGGTCCCAGGCACCGTGGGGCCCAAACACAGGAGACAATCTGCATCCAAAAGACGGAATGGAGTTTCATTACCCCAGACACACCTCGTGGTTCCCACGTGAATAACTGGGTGTCCAGACAATTCACTTCACTCCCTGTGACAATGCAAACTGGTTTCTGAGCAGAATGGCGGCGGCAGCAACTGAATCCTGCCACTAATCGGAATTGTAGTGCAGAGAACAAAGCACAGCAGAGAGAGCGTGGCTCACACACACCAACAATTCACTGCAAATCTGCAATGGTGTGATTGTTTTTACCAAAACCGGACAAAGATGTGGAGATGAGGCAGGTGGACGGAGTAAAGATCAGGATCAAATAAAATCTGCTGGAGAGAGTTATTGAGTGAATCCCACACCGCCGCTCTTCCCTTTTGCAGCTGGCTCAACGTCAAATTTATCTCGAATAAAATTGCTCGGAAACACCTCGGGACATTTTACTGTGTTAAAGATGCAATATAAATGCAGGTTGTTGTTACACTGCATCGCGCAGGAAATTTTATCAATTTATCACGTATCAATTTCCGCATTGCAGCAAATAAAGGTCAGTTTCACACGGAGTCTGTTAGCGGCACTAACTCTGCCAGCTCACTGTCAGGAAGGCGCAGACTGGAAGGTCATTGCTGACACTAAGGTCAAAGTGCGGACCATCACAGTCAGCTGTGAAAACAACCTGAAATAAACTAAAGGCAAAGCGTGCAGATGGGAGCTCAAAACCTCCCCAATTGCAAACCCTGCTGCCAAGGTTTCACTCCAATTAATGTCAAACTCCCAATAGTGCAGATAAACTGAGGCTTAAAGAAGAACCAATGCTCCCTCTACACAGTCTCCATCAAACATTCCCAGGACAGATACAGCATGGGGTTAGATACAGAGTAAAGCTCCCTCTACACTGTCTCCATCAAACATTCCCAGGACAGATACAGCATGGGGTTAGATACAGAGTAAAGCTCCCTCTACACTGTCCCCATCAAACACTCCCAGGACAGGTTACAGCACGGGGTTAGATACAGAGTAAAGCTCCCTCTACACTGTCCCCATCAAACACTCCCAGGACAGGTACAGCACGGGGTTAGATACAGAGTAAAGCTCCCTCTACACTGTCCCCATCAAACACTCCCAGGACAGGTACAGCACGGGGTTAGATACAGAGTAAAGCTCCCTCTACACAGTCTCCATCAAACACTCCCAGGACAGGTACAGCACGGGGTTAGATACAGAGTAAAGCTCCCTCTACACTGTCCCCATCAAACACTCCCAGGACAGGTACAGCATGGGGTTAGATACAGAGTAAAGCTCCCTCTACACTGTCCCCATCAAACACTCCCAGGACAGGTACAGCACGGGGTTAGATACAGAGTAAAGCTCCCTCTACACTGTCCCCATCAAACACTCCCAGGACAGGTACAGCACGGGGTTAGATACAGAGTAAAGCTCCCTCTGCACTGTCCCCATCAAACACTCCCAGGACAGGTACAGCATGGGGTTAGATACAGAGTAAAGCTCCCTCTACACTGTCCCCATCAAACACTGATGTGGAGATGTCGATGTTGGACTGGGGTGAACACAGTTTCCACTCCATCTGACGAAGGAGCAGCGCTCCGAAAGCTTATGGTATTTGCTACCAAATAAACCTGTGGGACTTTAACTTGGTGTTATTAAAACTCTTACTGTGCCCATCAAACACTCCCAGGACAGGTACGGCACGGGGTTAGATACAGAGTAAAGCACCCTCTGCAATGCCCCCATCAAATGCTCCCAGGACAGGTACAGCACGGGGTTAGATACAGAGTAAAGCTCCCTCTACACTGTCCCCATCAAACACTCCCAGGACAAGGACAGCATGGAGTTAGATACAGATTATCAGGTTTTCCTCGATTGATGTTAGGATTTAGAGCAGTGATGCTTCAATGGAGATTGAATAGAGAAATAAGGAGAAAGTATTTCCAGTGGGAGGAGGGTGGGTAACCAGAGGGATGCAGATTGAAGAGAATCAGGAAAAGAGTCACATAACATGGGGAGTCTCTTTTGTACAGCGAGTTGCTGTGATCTGGAAGTGGCTGCCTGAAACTAACGTAGATGCAGATTCATCCAGAACTTTCCAAAGGGGAACTGATTAAATACTTGATAAAGCTGAAAGAAGAGACTGTTTTGTCGAAGCTTTACGTCTTGCACTCATCAGGTCAGTTCACAAGAAAACCCATGTCAGCGGAAACAACAACTTCCCCTGTGTGAGGAGAGTGCTGATTGATTGGCAAGTGATCTCTCACTGGTGAAGGCATTACCATGGAGAATGCACCAGTTGATGGTGACTGACAGTCAACCATCAAGCCCTGCTTAAATTTAAACCAGGCAGCTTGATTCTGATTGGTTAAGACATTGCCCTGAGGAATGAACCAGTGAACTGTTGTCACTTATTTTGTTTAACTGAAATAGGCGCAACGCGTGTACATGTTATTTCTGTCTGGAAATAGGGTGGCACAGTGGTTAGCACTGCTACCTCACAGTGCCAGGGACCTGGGTTCAATTCCCGGCTTGGGTCACTGTCTGTGCGGAGTCTGCACGTTCTCCCCGTGAGTTTCCTCCGGGTGCTCCGGATTACTCCCACAGTCCGAAAGACGTGCTGGTTAGGTGCATTGGCTATGCTAAATTCTCCCTCAGTGTATCCGAACAGGCGTCAGAGTGTGGCGACTAGGGGATTTTCACAGTCACTTCATTGCAGTGTTAATGTAAAGTGACTTGTGACACCAATTAATAAACTTTTAAAAAAATGTAGCTTCCAGTATCGGCAAATGCACCACACTGCAAGCCTGACAATCTTAAATATAATTATTCTCAATCAATAAATCCTTTAGTTAGTTACTTGACACAGCAATGCGTGTCAAATTATTACAGTCGTAAAGTGTGTTACACCTAATGAGGTACTTTTTAAGCATAGCCATGATTGTAATGTAATAAATGTGGCAGCAAATTTGCCCACAGCAGACTCCCACAGTTAGGTGCTAATGACCAGATAATGCTTTTCTGATGTAAATTGGTTGTCAGTGTAATTCCTAGCACACTGAGGATTATTTAGCAATTGTTGTCCAATCACAGAATCAGATCTAATGTTGAACACTGCGTTTGGAGTTTTATAAGCAGCGGCTGGTTGGGTATGGTCTGTACCTTGCCCATTACGAACAGCGGCTGGTTGGGTATGGTCTGTACCTTGCCCATTACGAACAGCGGCTGGTTGGGTATGGTCTGTACCTTGCCCATTACGAACAGCGGCTGGTTGGGTATGGTCTGTACCTTGCCCATTACGAACAGCGGCTGGTTGGGTATGGTCTGTACCTTGCCCATTACGAACAGCGGCTGGTTGGGTATGGTCTGTACCTTGCCCATTACGAACAGCGGCTGGTTGGGTATGGTCTGTACCTTGCCCATTACGAACAGCGGCTGGTTGGGTATGGTCTGTACCTTGCCCATTACGAACAGCGGCTGGTTGGGTATGGTCTGTACCTTGCCCATTACAAACAGTGGCTGGGACATGCCTTTTGATACGATCCACCAGTCACTGGGATGGACGGCGTACATACCTAACATCACACTGGCACCGAAATTCATAAACCACATTACTGTGACAGTAATAGAGGTGGATAAGATGTTGAGAGGTATTGATAGAGTGGATTCTCAGAGGCTTTTACCCAGGGCTGAAATGGTTGCCACAAGAGGTCACAGGTTTAGGGTGCTGGGGAGTCGGTACAGAGGAGATGTTAGGGGTAAGTTTTTCACTCAGAGGGTGGTGGGTGCGTGGAATCGACTGCCGGTAGTGGTGGTGGAGGCGGATTCGATAGGGTCTTTTAAGAGACTTTTGGATAAGTTCATGGAAGTTAGTAAGATAGAGAGTTATAGGTAAGCCTAGTAGGTAGGGACATGTTCGGCGCAACTTGTGGGCCGAAGGGCCTGTTTGTGCTGTAGCTTTTCTATATATGTTCTATAATGCAACACCTCTACAACTCAGAGCCCAATTGCCAACAAATCAGTACTTTTTGCATTCACGCGTGGGACATGGGTGTCGCTGGCTAGGCCAGCATTTATTGCCCATCCCTAGTTGCCCTTGAGGTGGTGTTGGTGAGCTGCCTTCTTGAATCGCTGCAGTCCACGTGCTGTGGGTTGACCCACAATGCTGTTAGGGAGGAAATTCCAGGATTTTGACCCAGCGACTGCAAAGGAACGGCCGATATATTTCCAAGTCAGGATGGTGAGTGGCTTGGAGGGGAACTTGCAGGTGGTGGTGTTCCCATTTATCTGCTGCCCTTGTCCTTCTAGGTGTAAGTGGCCATGGGTTTGGAAGGTGCTGTCTAGGATCTTTGGTGGACTGCTGCAGTGCATCTTGTCAATAGTACACACTGGTGCATACACCTGGGTATTCTTTCAAATTGTCCTGAGTGCAAGATGAAAAGCTTTGACATAAAAGCCTCTTTTTCTCAGAAATATTCAAGTCCCGTACTGCAGAATGGCGGCTTGAAGCAGTGATAGTTACAGGACTATTGGGAAAGACCAGAGAAATGGGCCAATGGTGTAACGGCCTCTTTCTGTGCGCTAAGGTTCTGAGTGGAGACTGGAAGGACATTTGGTGACAATGTGTTTCTTGTGCATTCCAAAGATTCTGGCAACACACAGGAAAAACGCTGCAAGTTTTGGAAATCTGAAATGAAAGCACAATGCTGGAAACACTCTGCAGGTCAGGCAGTGTCTGTGGAGAGAGATACAGAGTTAACATTTCACAAACTGCTCAGGATGGTTGCAGAATAAGAAATGTCTCAAGTTAGAGCCTCGGATCAAATGCACAAAAACCGAAAGATTCACATTGCTGTTCACCTTGGACTCCTTTTAATGATAAAATAGAAAGGGGCAAGTACAGAGGTTGAATTTAACAGTCGTACTGTTTCCCTGTAACAACAGTCAGTAGCAGCACATGCCAACCTCTCCATTCACTGCCATGGTGAAGAACAAGAGATAAAACTTTAATATACACACTGATGCACACGCGCGCGTGCACACGCACACACACAGACTGACGTACTTACAAACCCCCACACACACACGCCCACAGACGCACACACACACACAGACGCACACACACACACAGACGCACACACAGACGCACACACACACAGACGCACACACACACACAGATGCGCACACACACACACACACACACACGCACACAGACTGACGTACTTACAAACCCCCACACACACACAGACACACACAGACGCACACACACACAGACGCACACACACACACACAGACGCACACACACACACAGACGCACACGCACACACAGACGCACACGCACACACAGACGCACACACACACACAGACGCGCACACACACACACACACACGCACACAGACTGACGTACTTACAAACCCACACACACACACAGAGACACACACAGACGCACGCACACACACAGACGCACACGCGCGCGCGCGCACACACACAGACACGCTCACAAACTCACACGCACACTCTGACCAACAGACTGACACACAGACAGACACACACATACAACACACACTCACAAGACACACACAAGAGACTCATACTCACTCAGACTGATAAAGACACACACAGACACACATTCATGAAGACCAATTGACTCTCACTCATACTATTATAGACTCACATACACACTGTCAGACAGATGCAGTCACAGAGACACTTACACACACACACCCACACCCCCACCCACCAAATGCCCACAAGCAGTGACATATACATGCACCAACATTAACACACACCAACAGACATGCACAGACCTTTTCTTGTCCACATATATAAACTGGCACATGGTGGCAGACAGATCCATAGACACCAACGCGCACACACATGGAGATGGCTACCCCTCCCAAAAACAAACACACACAGTCCCACACACAGTCCGACATACTGACACACACACGGTCCCACATACTGACACACACATGGTCCCACATACTGATACAGTCCCACATACTGACACACACACGGTCCCACATACTGACACACACACGGTCCCACATACTGACACACACACACGGTCCCACATACTGACACACACACACACGGTCCCACATACTGACACATACACGGTCCCACATACTGACACAGTCCCCCATACTGACACACACACGGTCCCACATACTGACACACGGTCCCCCATACTGACACACACACGGTCCCACATACTGACACACGGTCCCACATACTGACAGTCCCACATACTGACACACACACGGTCCCACATACTGACACACACACGGTCCCCCATACTGACACACATACGGTCCCACATACTGACACACGGTCCCACATACTGACAGTCCCACATACTGACACACACACGGTCCCCCATACTGACACACACACGGTCCCCCATACTGACACATACACGGTCCCACATACTGACACACAGTCCCACATACTGACACGGTCCCACATACTGACACAGTCCCACATACTGACACACACACACGCGCCCACATACTGACACACACACACGGTCCCACATACTGACACACACACACGGTCCCACATACTGACACACACACACAGTCCCACATACTGACACAGTCCCACATACTGACATACACACACGGTCCCACATACTGGCACACACACGGTCCCACATACTGGCACACACACGGTCCCACATACTGACACACACATGGTCCCACATACTGACACAGTCCCACATACTGACACACACACGGTCCAACATACTGACACACACACGGTCCCACATACTGACACACACACGGTCCCACATACTGACACACACACGGTCCCACATACTGACACACACACGGTCCCACATACTGACACACACACGGTCCCACATACTGACACACACACGGTCCCACATACTGACACACACACGGTCCCACATACTGACACACACACGGTCCCACATACTGACGCACGGTCCCACATACTGACACACACACGGTCCCACATACTGGCACACACACGGTCCCACATACTGACACACACACGGTCCCACATACTAACACACACACGGTCCCACATACTGACACACGGTCCCACATACTGACACACGGTCCCACATACTGACACACACACGGTCCCACATACTGACACACACACGGTCCCACATACTGACACACACACGGTCCCACATACTGACGCACGGTCCCACATACTGGCACACACACGGTCCCACATACTGACACACACAGATACAGTAACAAGGACAAACACACAGGTATACACAAAGACAGAATCAGGTATACAGATGTGCACACACAGACGAAACGCATGTGCAGATATATTCCCACTTTCACTCACAGAAATCCACAGCTTTGCAAAAGAATTAAATAATATTCTAACATTTGGTCATCCATTAATGTGATAATGTGCAATGGATAGAGATGGGCTAGATATGAAATATTTAAACTCTATAAACAGACCTGGGTTGAACTGAGGACAGAATCTTAAAGTACCAGGTGCTTGGCTGGGGCGAATACTCTGGTTAATGATGTACCTCACACTGGAATATTGAACACAGATGATAAATGGGTCGTTACGACGTGTCACTGACAAGCTGTGACACACTATTCACCACACAACAGACTTGATGCAGAAATTGTTTTTCAAATAATTATATCTCTTCAGATTAAACAGCAAATTCCTCCCATAATAGATGAGGCAGCTCAGTAATTCTGTAGCAGGTTAAATGCCGGAGATAGTGAGGTGAAATCCAGTCAGTCCAACAGTTGCATATCCAAATAATCCATCCATTTGTGTGGCCATCGACAGTAACCAACATCGAACACAGTCTCTCGAAGAAGTGGGGATGTTTCAAAGGAGGGGGGAAGGGGGATGGAGGGAATTAATCCCCCTCCCCATTCCCCCCCGACACATCTCGCAGGACTGTTGAGGATCAAGTGATGATGAAGATGCCTCGGATCCATCGGTGGGGACGGTTGCCGTGGTTACTCACTCCCTGCTCCTGCTGTACTTTCCCCCCAGCTCACTGGGAATAATGAGACTCTCGCTGTCCTTAATATTGGCTGCAACACAGGGAGGGGAAGAGGCAGGTGGAGGGAGGAAGAATTCAGGAGAGGAGGCAAGGGGGAGCAGAGGAGAGGGTGAGGAGGATTGGGTGGAAGGGTCGGATGGGGGAGGGGGAAGAGGGGAGAGGAGAGGGATAAGGGGAAGGAAGGGACGGAGACAAGGGACACGGGGGGGGGGGGGGGGGGGGGGGGGGGAGGGAGTGGAGGGGCTTTTCCATTGATTGATTCCAATTGTCATCCCGCTGAGTTGGGAAACACGGATGGACGTCGCTTCTTGGGAAAATCCCTCCCACGGAGAGGGCAATAGCCCAGAAAGCTAAGACTGTCAACGATGCTATGTGTCCTTTCTACAGAATATATATATATATCTGTACAGGTCCTACAGATTTATATATCTTTATACTGTGTCATTGTGGAAATGAAGGAGTTTGTGTGGTTTTATAATTCATCTGATTTAATGATGTGGAACAGCGTGACGTTGTACAGAACCTGGTGACCGTTATTCCAGGTGTACAGGGCTCGATCCTTGGGGTTGTAATCCAGCATGGAGATGTGGGAGTATTGGTTATGGAACTGGATGTCAGTGTACTCGTAGGTGGAAGTGTTGGTGTTGTACGAATAGTAAACTTTGGCACCACCCAGGTGGGAGTTGGTCATGTACAGAGTGCCGCAAATCATGAAGGCCTCGCCAGCACTGCGTTTGGGGTAGCCAGTGTTCCAGCTCCGTAGCACCTCCAGGGTCCCCAGGTCGAGCTTGCTGATGACAATGTTGCCCGCATTCTGATTGGTGGCATAGACTGCCCACAGCCCCCCCTCATCCACCATCAGGTCGATGTCAGAATGGCCTCCCCAGGAGTAAGGGTACATGTTGTTATATCCTGCGTAGTCCAGGCTGCGCTGAGTGAGCAGGCGTTCGGTCGGGATGTGGAATTTGATGATGATGTGGCTCTGGTACTTGTTGAAGTATAAGGTCTGGTTGTAGACGACCTGGCCTGTCCCAGACCAGGGGTGAGGCAGGCGGTGCACTGTGAAATTATCGGTACTCATAAAATCCTGGAGGGACTTATAAACACGCACAAAGCGGTTGTTATGGTAACCATCCATGTAATAAACCTGAAGGAAGATCAAACAAGACAGCATCAAGATGGATTTGTCAGATAAATGTACGCACTGGAGTGAACATCACAGCAGATCAGACGTGACTGAAACCCGGGCCCAACTTTACTCTGTCTACTCAAACTCCCATCAGCTTTCTGCCTCAGCATCGAGGCTGCTCTGAGCAAAATGAGATCCTGTGTGACTGGGACAAAGGGAAACTTTCCCCCCTCATCCTGTCTGCAGCTTGCGACACATTGACCACATCCTCCGCCTCCAACACCGCTCCACTGCTGTCCAGCTGGCTGGGACTGCTCTCACTTGGGGTCCATTCCTATCTATCTAATCTCTGACAATGGCTTCTCTTCCTGCTCCTGCACTGTTGCCACTGGCGTCCCTCAAGGATCTGTCCTTGGAGCCCTCCTATTCCTCATCTCCATGCTGCCCCTCGGTTATATCATAGAAGCATAGAGGATAGGAGCAGGAGGAGGCCATTCGGCCCTTCGAGCTTGCTCCGCCATTCATTACGATCATGGTTGATCATCCAACTCAACAGCCTAATCCTGTTTTTGCCCCATAACCTTTGACCCCATTCGCCCCCAAGTGCTATATCCAGCCGCCTCTTGAATGCATCCAATGTTTTGGCATCAACTACTTCCTGTGGTAATGAATTCCACAGGCTCACCACTCTTTGGGTGAAGAAATGTCTCCTCACCTCCATCCTAAATGGTCTACCCTGAATCCCCAGACTGTGACCCCTGGTTCTGGACTCCCCCCACCATCGGGAACATCCTCCCTGCGCCCATCCTGTCTCGGCCTGTTAGAATTTGATAAGTCTCCATAAGATTCCCCCCTCATTCATCTGAACTCCAGCGAAAACAATCCTAACCTAGTCAATCCCTCCTCATACATCAGTCCCTCCATCTCTGGAATCAGCCTGGTAAACCTTCGCTGCACTCCCTCGAGAGCAAGAACATCCTTCCTCAGGAGACCAAAACTGCACACAATACTCTCGGTGTGGCCTCACCAAGGCCCTGTATAATTGCAACAACACATCCCTGCTCCTGTACTCGAAACCTCTCGCAATGAAGGCCAACATTCCATTTGCCTTCTTTACCGCCTGCTGCACCTGCATGCTTACCTTCAGCGACTGGTGCACAAGGACACCCAGGTCCCGCTGCACACTCCCCTCTCCCAATTTACACCCATTCAGGTAGTAATCTGCCGCCTTGTTTTTGCTTCCAAAGTGAATAACCTCACATTTATCCAAATTATACTGCATCTGTCATTGATTAGCCCACTCACCCAACCTGTCCAGATCATTCTGAAGGATCTCTGCATCCTCGTCACAGTTCATCCTCCCACCCAACTTGGTGTCATCTGCAAACTTTGAGATGTTACATTTTGTTCCCTCATCCAAATCATTAATATATATTGTGAATAGCTGGGGTCCCAGCACCGATCCCTGTGGCACCCCACTAGTTACTGCCTGCCAGTTTGAAAAGCACCCATTAATTCCTACTCTTTGTTTCCTCTCTGCCAACCAGTTTTCTATCCATCTCAATACACTTCCTCCAATCCCATGCGTTTTAATCTTGCACGATAATCTCTTTTGCAGGACTTTGTCAAACGTTTTCTGAAAGTCCAAATATACCACATCTACTGGTTCCCCTTGTCAACTCTACTAGTTACATCTTCAAAGAATTCCAACAGATTTGTCAAGCCTGATTTCCCCTTCATAAATCCATGCTGACTCTGTCTGATCCTGCCACTGTTTCTAAATGTTCTGCTATAAAGTCCTTGATAATGGATTTGAGAATTTTCCCCACTAATGATGTTAAGCTTTCTGGTCCATAATTCCCTGTTTTCTCTCTGCCTCCTTTTTTGAATATTGGAGGGACATTAACTACCCTCCAATCTGCAGGGACTGTTCCAGAGTCAATAGAATCCTGGAAGATGACCACCAATACATCCACTATTTCTAGAGCCACTTCCTTATGTCCTTTGGGATGTAGATTTTCAGGCCCTGGGGATTTATCCGCCTTCAGTCACATCAATTTTCCCAGCACCATTTCTCTACTAATATTGATCTCCCTCAGTTCTTCCCTCTCACTAAATCTTGCATTCTCCAACATTTCTGGCATCTGATTTGTGTCCTCTTTTGTGAAGACAGAACCAAAGTATGTATTCAGTTGCTCGGCCATTTCTTTGTCCCCGATTACACATTCCCCCGTTTCTGTCTGTAGGGGACGTACATTTGTCTTCACCGACCTCTTTCTCTTCACGTATCCATAGAAACTCTTAGTGTCAGTCTTTATGTTCCCTGCAAGCTTACTTTCGTACTGTATTTTCCCCTTCTTAATCAATCCCTTGGTCCTTCTTTGCTGAATTCTGAACTGCTCCCAATCCTCAGACCTATTATTTTTCTTGGCCAATCTGTACGCTTCTTCCTTCGATCGGATATTCTCTCTAATTTCCTTTGTAAGCCTCTTACCCATTTTGTTTTTGTGCCAGACAGGAATAAACAGTTGCTGCAATTCCCCCATGCATTCCTTGAATGTTTGCCATTGTCTACCCACTGTCATCCCTTTAAGTAACTCTCCCCAATCTATCAAGGCCAACTCACGCCTCATATCCCCATAGTTTTCTTTTTTAAGATTCAGCACCCTCGTCACCGAATCAACTACTTCATCTTGATAAAAAATTCTATCATCTTCTGGTCGCCCATCCCCAAGGGGTTTCATACAGATAGATTAGCAATGATTCCCTTCTCATTACACAGTACCCAGTCTAAGATGGCCTGCTCTCTAGTTGGTTCCTCCACATATTCATATATATCATCTGAAGACACAGCGTTAGTTTTCCCGTGTGCACCGACAACACCCAACTCTACCCCTCCTTCCTCCGCCATCCCCCACCCCCCCGCCATCCCCCACTGCCCCCCGCCATCCCCCAGCCCCCTCCGCCCCCCCACCACCCTCCGCCATCCCCCCTGCCTCCCTCACCCCCCCAGCCATCCCCTACCACCCTCCGCCATCCCCTCCTCCCACCCCCCCCCCCTCCCCTCCTACCACCACACCCCAGTTCACTGTTGTGAAATTATCCGGCTGCTTATCTGATATCCGGTATTAGAGGAGCAGAAATTTCCTCCAGTTCAATATTGGGAAGAGTGAATCCATTGCCTTCAGTCTTTGTTCCAAGTTGCTGTTCCTTATCCTCTGACTCCATCCGTTCCCCTGATCCTGAAACAGCCACTTCACAACCTTGCTGTCAGCTTTGACCCCGAGTGTATTTCTGACGATTTCACTGCCTGTTTCTATTTTCATTCCATTGTCTGTCTCAGCTCCTCTGCTGCTGAAACCCTCACTCGGCCTTTGCTCCTTCCGTGTTAGACTGTTCCAATGCACTTTACGATTCAAAACACCTTCCTGCTCCCCCACATTCTATCATAGAACCATAGAAATGATACATCACTGATCTTATCCATGCCCCAGGACACCCAGGTGTCCTTTCTAACCCCATCTCCCTGCACCCGACCCATACCCTGCACTTACGATGTGGATCCAGGTACTTTTCAAAAGAGTTTCGGGTCTCTGCCTCCACCACCAACTCAGGCAGTGAATTCCAGACACCCACCACCCTCTGCCTATCTTGAATCTATGACCCCTGGTTTCTGAATTCTCTGCCAGGGGAAACAGGTTCCTTCTGCCTACTCCCTCCCTGACCCCTCACAATTCTGTACCTCAATCATGTCACCCCTCAGCCTTCTCTGTTCCAAGGAAAATAATCTCAATCTCTCCATCCTCTCCTCATAGCTACAATTCTCCAGCCTGGGCCACATTCTTGTGAACCTCCTCTACACTCTCTCCAGAGCAATTACCTCCTTCCTGTAATGTGGTGGCCAGAACTGCACACAATACTCCAGTTGTGGCCTCACCGGTGTTTTATACAGTTTCATCATGATAGCCTTACTTTTATACTCTAAACTTGGTGCACAATTGCACAGGTCCTTTAGGGATCTGTGCAATTGTACACCAAGATCGCTCACTTCATCCACCCCTCTCAGTGTATTCCTGTTAATTGTGAATTTCCTCTTACTGTTTGATGTCTGTGAACACATTACCTCACACTTAACAGAGCTGAACTCAATCTGTCACTTTCCTGCTCACTCCACCAATCCATCTTTATCGTTCTGGAGCTTGCAGTTATCCTCTACACCACAGAATCGAATTGGTGACCAAATCAGTGATAAATCTTTATGGACGAGGCAAGGAACAGGGAGAGCTTTGGCAATCACTGCTCCAAAATCACTGGGTCTACTCAAACTTGCTGCCCTCACACCAGGTCACATCTTAAATTCTTCACAAACTGGATCACAAAATGTTACTTTCCGAATTAAATCTTGCAAATCCGTTCTTGAGTCGCTCCCACCATCTCACTCGGAACTCTGACCCACAGCCTGTGCACTCACTCACTGAGTTCATACATTAGATTCTATCCCGCACCCCCCAACCAAGCACTTGGAGCTCCGGGCTGGCCTGAGGTGAGGCAGCGAGCTATCTTCCACATCACCCAGTGCCTTTAGCATGCTGGACACACTAAGATCACCTCTGAATCTCTCTTCCGGTCAGATCATCGCTCAATTCCTCCGTCCTCACACTCATTCCGGCTGCTCTCTTTATCCTGTTTGTGGGCAGGATATTCTCCCCGCACTGTGACACAGTAAGTGACGCTGCATCAATGATTTATAAAAGTTATCCGAGTATTTCTCTACAATACTGACCCTTACAGCTGATCTCTGTCCTCACCGGCGCTCAGCGTTGATGCAATAGTTTCGACTCAATGTAAAGGAACCCCAGTTTCAGACAACTGCGGTCAATACTGGGCACTGCACCCTCAGTATGGGGGGGTCGCTGGGTTTATGGGGAGGGCTGGGTTGGAGAGGGGGCGGGGGGAGTGGAGTGGGGGTGGGGGGAGTGGAGTGGGGGTGGGGGGGGGAGCGGGGGTGGGGGTGGGGGGGGGAGTGGAGCGGGGGTGTTGAGTGGAGCGGGGGCGGAGTGGAGCGGGGGTGGGGGCGGAGTGGAGCGTTGGTGGGGGCGGAGTGGAGCGGGGGCGGAGTGGAGCGGGGGCGGAGTGGAGCGGGGGCGGAGGCGGAGTGGAGCGGGGGTGGGGGCGGAGTGGAGCGGGGGTGGGGGCGGAGTGGAGCAGGGGTGGGGGCGGAGTGGAGCGGGGGTGGGTGGGGGGAGTGGAGCGGGAGTGGGGGGAGTGGAGGTGTGGGTCAGAGAGGGGGTGGTGGGTCAGAGGGGGTCCACAGTCGGAGAGGGGCTGGGGGGGGGGGGGGGGTGGGGGGATGTTTACTGGTCCATGGGGGTCAGTGCTGGGACATTTTGCTATTTCCATGGAGTTTGAGCTTGAAGATTTTGGCAGCAGGAACAGGGAGACTGGGGATTGAGCTCAAATTTAGCAGCAGAATTAAAGTCATTACCACGCGGGAAATCAATTTCAGAATCGATTTGAGTTTGAAAATACGAGAGACAGAAATGGCCGGCAAAGAGGATAGAATGCGGAGATATGCAAGCGTTAGATATATAAAACCTTGGTTCGGCCGCATTTGGAGTATTGCGTGCAGTTCTGGTCCCACACTACCAGAAGGATGTGGGAGCTTTGGAGAGAGCGCTGAGAAGCTTCACCAGGATGTTGCCTGGTCTCGAGGGTGTTGACTATGAGGAGAGGTTGAATAAACTCGGATTGTTTTCATTGGAAAGACGGAGGCCGAGGAGAGATCTGACAGATCTACAAAATGATGAGAGGCACAGACAGGGTGGATAGTCAGAGGCATTTTCCCCAGGGTGTAAGTGTCAATTACAAGGGGGCACAGGTTCAAGGTGAGAGGGGGAAAGTTTAAGGGAGATGTGTGGGGGAAGTTTTTCACGCAGAGAGTGGTGGGTGCCTGGAACGCGCTGCCAGAGGAGGTGGTGGAAGTGGGCACATTAGCAACAGTTAAGAGGCATCTGGATGGGTCCCTGGATAGGGAGGGAATAGAGGGATACGGACCGAGTCAGGGCAGGAGGTTTTTTCCGTTTAGTTCGAGCATCATGATTGGCACAGGCTTGGAGGGCCGAAGGGTCTGTTCCTGTGCTGTACTGTTCTTTTTTTTTTGAGATGAAGGAATGTGGATGTGGACACGGTGGAAGTCCTGACAGGGTGGATACTGGAGTAGAGAGCAGGCAGAGATTCTGCCGGGGTCGGGAAAGCTGCACTTGTGGAGTCCGGAAGGGGCACATTAAATAAAAACAGACTTCATTGATATAGCACCTTTCACCACTTCAGCATGTCCCTACTTTTATAACCAACATGCGTTAACACTGCTGCAATGTAGATAACCTGCACAGCAAGATCCCACAAACAGCAAGATGCTAATGACCAGCATTCTGCTTTTAGGTGTTGGATAAAGATCGAGTGGAGCGTTGGGGGGGGGGGGGAACTCCCCTGCTCCTTGAAATAGAGCCATGGGATCTTGACATTCATTCCCTCAGAGAGGACCTGTGTTTTACACCTCATTCACCTCTCTGCCCCCCACCTCCACCCCCGCCCCCCGCCATAAAGCATTGGTGGAGGCAAGGCTTTTGCTCCTGATTTTTAAGTCTGTTTGTAAATCACGAATCTCAAAAAATAATGGGCGATTTTAACAAAACTGGATAACCACAGAGGGCTGTGGTCTGAGGGACAGCGGATTAGCTCTTGGCCAAGGTGTGAATCTGAATCCTGGAATGTTTTTACTTTAAACAGGGTTTGTTAACATTGGTGGATCGGGAGAACTGACTTTTTTGTAAGAATGCTGTGGATTGTTTGATTCGGAAAGAGGTGAATTGATTCACACAGTCGAGATCCTAGAATCCTACAGTGCAGAAGGGGGCCATTCGGCCCATCGAGTCTGCACCGACCACAATCCCACCCAGGCTCTATCCCCATAACCCCATGCATTTACCCGAGCTGGTCCCTCGCTGGGTCTCAGCGGTTCTGCTGGAATTGTCACAGCTGGCAAAATGTGGGCAGAGTTTTCACAGCAGGTTGTTGGATGTGGATGTGGATTGGCCTGAAGGCCATGAAACAGGCATTCTTAACAAAAAGATTTCTTTTTCAGCTTTGTAGTTCTGGAGAATCACACAGGCAGGGAAAACCTCAATGGAACAGAGATGAGGAGTGGTTTCTACTCTGAGAGTCATTAGTGTTTGAAATTCTCTCCCCAGGCAACAGTGGAAGCAGTGGGCCATTGAATAACATAGAAACATAGAAGATTCGGCCCTTCGAGCCTGTTCCACCATTCATTAGGGTCATGGCTGATTGTCCAATTCAATAGCCTAATCCTGCTTTCTCCCCATAACCTTTGATCCTATTCGCCCCAAGTGCTATATCCAGCTGCCTCTCGAGTACATTCAATGTTTTGGCATCAACTACTTCCTGTGGCAATGAATTCCACAGGTTCACCACTCTTTGGGTGAAGAAATGTCTCCTCACCTCCGTCCTAAATGGTCTACCCTGAATCCTCAGACTGTGACCCCTGGTTCTGGACTCCCCCCACCATCGGGAACATCCTCCCTGCATCTACCCTGTCTAGTCCTGTTAGAATTTTATAAGTCTCCATGAGATCCCCCCTCATTCATCTGAACTCCAGCGAAAACAATCCTAACCGAGTCAATCTCTCCTCATACATCAGTCCCGCCATCCCCGGAATCAGCCTGATAAACCTTCACTGCACTCCCTCGAGAGCAAGAACATCCTTCCTCAGAAAAGGAGACCAGAACTGCACACAATACTCTCGGTGTGGCCTCACCAAGGCCCTGTGTAATTGCAACAACACATCCCTGCTCCTGTACTCGAAACCTCTCGCAATGAAGGGCCAGCATACCATTTGCCTTTTTTACAGCCTGCTGCACCTGCATGCTTACCTTCAGCGACTGGTGCACAAGGACACCCAGGTCCCGCTGCACACTCGATAATCTCTGCCTCCATTTTGTGCATTGTTTTTGTTGCTGGTTTCTCTTCTTTCCTTTTTCTTCTCTTTGCATTCCGACATTTCCAGCCATTCGCGCCTCATCTCTTTTTAGCCATTACCATCTTGCCATCTCTCCACCCAATCACAGACCTTACCCTTTTCCCCTCAGTTCTAACACAAGGTCATCAACCTGAAACGTTAACTCTCTCTCTCTTCCTACAGATGCTGCCTGACCTGCTGAGTATTTCCAGAATTTTCTGTTTTCATCTCTGGAAGGGCTGGGATTGTTCTCCTCAGAGCAGAGAAGGTTAAGTAGGAGATTTGAATCGAGGCGTTGGAAATTAGGAAGGGTTCGGGTGGAGTAAATAAGGAGGAACTGGTTCCCTCGGCAAGAGGGTAGATATCCAGAGGAGACAATTTTAAGGAAATTAGCATAAGGAATAAGAACCAGAGGGGGAGATCAGGAGAAAGTTTTTACTCAGCGAGTTGTTGTGATCTGGAAGGCGCTGGTGAAGCAGATTCAACAGGAACTTTGGGAAGGAAATTAGATAAAAAGTTGGGGACTAATTGGATAGCTCTTGCAAAGAGCTGGCACAGGCTCAATGGGCTGAATAGCCTCCTCCTGTGAATACATTGTATTTGTGGCGCCTCGTTCCGGTCCCATCCCCGAGTAGGAACATCGCTGTCCACCCACCAAACTTATAATTTTTAAAGGTTTCTATCGAGTCACCCCTCAGCCTTCCCAAAGATGTGGAGATGCCGGCGTTGGGACTGGGGTGGGCACAGTAAGAAGTCTCACAACACCAGGTCACCTGTTGGACTTTAACCTGGTGTTGAGAGACTTCTTACTGTGCCCACCCCAGCCTGTCCCATCTTTCTTCACAGAATGGGAGATGTTTTACCTCCTTAATCACAACCTCCCCCAGTTCCTCCTTGTAATATGGAGACTGGAGTTGTTGATCCAAGCTGGGTCTAACCAAGTCCTTCATTGCAATCCTGTCCCTCAGAATTCAGATCCATTTTCCTCTCTGTTCTCACTTGATAAATGTTGTTTATTTGTTATTTCTCCGCTGGGACCACACTCCAACCGTCCATTCTCTGTACAAGGGCAGCCTGATCTGCCTATCTGATTGGTAGAGATGGCTGTGATCTTGACAATGCTCCTGTCTACATCCAGAATCCTCCACTCTATCCTCACGACAACATTAGGATAACGGGTTAATAGAACTCCTTTATTTCGGGACTTCATTCTGTGCACTCCAGGTTTTACACACGTACATAATGCAATACAGTGGCACTAATACCAGCCCCAGAGGGCAGCACAGACAGTACCAGACGCCAGTTTGAGAAACATGCCTTCCCCACTGCCCTTCTCCCAGCTCCTACCCCAATCCTCTATTCACAAAACAAGGCCAATTTTTGCAAGGTGGCACAGTGGTTAGCACTGCTGCCTCAGAACGCCAGGGATCCGGGTTCAATTCCTGGCTGGGGTCACTGTCTGTGTGGAGTCTGCACGTTTTCCCCATGTCTGCGTGGGTTTCCTCCGGGTGCTCCGGTTTCCTCCCACAGTCCAAAAGACGTGCTGGTTAGGGTGCATTGGCCATGCTAAATTCTCTCTGTGTACCCGAACAGGCGCCGAAGTGTGGCGACTAGGGGATTTTCGCAGTAACTTCATTGCACTGTTAATGTAAGCCTACTTATGACACTAATAAATAAACTTAAACTTTAATACTTATCCCACTGTTTCCATGTGCTCTCTCTGTTTTAGCCTCTCATTTCTGTTCTCCACCTCCCCCCGCCCCCCAGTCAATTTAAGTACCATTGGCTGAGTTTGCGCTGATTCGGTGACCGCTTGCACGTACCTTGGTGTCACCCTCTGGTGAAGCCGGATCGGTCATCCAGGCACCAAACCGTGAGCCGGATGTCTTGACGGTGAGTGGGTTGCTGATTCCCGTCAGTTTTCCGCAGGCTGTAATTGATGGAGAGAGTGTGACTGGACTGGGGGGCAGTGTGTGCTGGTATCAGTCTGGCAGTGCTCTCGGTTTGTCACAAGACCTCGTAACTGTCCCTCCCTCCCTCCCTCCCCACAGGATAATGGCCCTAGGCGAGCATGGTAGAGGGGGCGCTGAGATGTGTCCCAGGGGATGGGGGCAGAGCTCTTGGCTTACGATGGTGAGGTTTATGTTGAGATTTTGTGTTTGTGCCTTTGTTTAACTCTGACTGTGGAACCCATTAGAAACTTAGCTCATTGCAGCTGCTCTACTCAGGAGCCAATCCCCTCGCTCGGATCTGTAGTCAGGCACGAGGCTCCAACTGGGGACTATCTACCTTCAGTGTGCCCGCTTGCCTGGCAGAGGGAGAGGGGAATGCTGCCAGACTCCTCCCCCTTTCGAATATTGGCTATCCCAGTTGGAAAGCCATGGAACTCCAGTGCAATTGTCTCACTGTGATGCCTACCACAGCTGACTGTCTGTATGTTTCCCCCATTGCCATGGTGATTTACCCCAGCACCCAGCTTGTTTGGGGTTAAAAGGATCCTGTTCCCCACTCAGGGCCTGCTGGATAAATGTCACATTGTGCCTGTGAGAGGGAACAGAAAGATCCCAAATTTCATCCCTGGTCAGTGTGGAGCTCACTCACCTCGGCCTGTGCTAGATGTTTTGGGGAGATGTCATTTCACCAGTGAAGGGGTCGAGAAAGAAAGCTGTTTGGGCCCCGAGCACCTGATCATTACCCAGCCTGCAACCCCGCTGACGGAAAGGCTCAATTGGGTGGGAAGGGGTTCGCTCGTAGCCTCAGTAACCTACCAACAACGAGCCACTTTGTCCCCACCCAGGGGAGGGGGACACTGAAACCTCAGTCACTCAGGCAAGTAGGGAGAAAGCTGTGTTTCCCGTCAGGCAGGGAGGGGTGGGGAAATTGGGAATTTCGGGCTTGCCTTTCCGCCGTCCCCACCTGTGTGCGGGGGGGGGGGGGGGGGGGAGCAACCAGAGACCCTCAGGACCCCACTGTCGCCGCCTCCGATCCGCGATTCAGCACCCCCCCTCGGCAGCCGAGGGGAGCAGCCAATTCCGCGTAAGCTGTTTAAGACGCGCGGTTTTGGGGCCTACCTAATTTTTGCATGCAGGCCCGAAGCCTGTCCTCAAGACTGGAGACTCTGCGCAGCAGCTCTTCGTAGCCGTATGCTCCGATCTCGTCCTGAAGCTCGGCCAGAACAGCCGTCAGGTTCGCCGCTTCCGCTTTAAACTGCAACACCAACTTGGCGTCAGCTTTATATTGCTCCAGCACGGGGATTAAAGGCAACAGTTCATCCATTCGCGATTTTAGGGCCTGCAACGGGTAAAATAATCTCTATTCAGTCGCAAGTGTGGAAAAATAAAAACCCCAACAGCTCCCCGCGACCCCTGTCTAAAACTATCAGAAAAATAATTCCCACTTCCTTCACAAGCTCAGGAGGCCTCAAACTCTTTAACAACCAATAAAGACGTGTACTCACTGCTGTAGGAAACTCAACGGCCAGTTTGTGCACAGCAAGCTCCCACAAACAGCAATGAGATAATGACCTGATAATCTTTTTTTCAACGAGGGCACCAGGGAGATCTCGCCTGCTTTGCCTTTCAATGAGTGGCTCTGGGATCTTGTGTGTCCTCCTCAGAGGGAGGGACAACGAGGCTTCGGTTTAACTAAACGTCTGAAAGACAGCACCTCCAACAGTGCAGGGCTCCCTCAGTATTGCTCTAGAATGTCAGGCTGGATTACGTGCTCCAATCTGTGTGTGTGTGTGTGTGTGTGTGTGTGTGCGAGAGGCGGGTCCCTGAATGGAGTCTCCCTGGGGTATGGGTTCCACAGGAACTGGTTGCTACTCCCTGGCATTCTTGTCTGAAGGTGAGCAGAGTGAACACTACACCAAAATAATTTGGGAAAAAAAGCCTTTATTTTTTTTATTTTTTAGAATGCGATTGGATTAACATGCGTTCAATCACTTTAACAAAAGGACATTCAGTAGAGATGCATCAACAATTGTTTGATATATTTATATATAAATTTTAAGTTTGTTTAAAACTATAGATGGTTCAACGATTTAACATGCAGGCGAATCACAGCAAAGATTAACAAGTCAGCTCGACAAGTATTAAAGAAAGCCTTAAAATTTTCAGGTGGTTTTTTTTTTGAGTTTTTCTGAAACTATATAATAGTGCAAGGTCAGGAGGCCAAGTCCACGCTTACAAAGACCTGGACTTGTATCTTCGTTCAATCAATGCCGCTTTTCAAAAAAACTTTCTTAAACTTAGCCCTGCAAACAAACAAAGATGAGAGCGATGCTATTGAGGTGTTCCTGAAATTTCCCCACTCCCAAATCCCAGAGACACAAGAACCCAGCTCCACAAATCCAGACTGACACATACACACACAGGCTGCGCACACCCAGACACAGCAACACACACACCCACAGACACAGCGACACACACCCACAGACACAGCGACACACACACACAGACACAGCGACACACACACAGACACAGCGACACACACAGACACAGCGACACACACAGACACAGCGACACACACACAGACACAGCGACACACACACACAGACACAGCGACACACACACACACAGACACAGCGACACACACACACACAGACACAGCGACACACACACACACAGACACAGCGACACACACACACACAGACACAGCGACACACACACACACAGACACAGCGACACACACACACACACAGAGACACACACACACAGAGACACACAGACACAGCGACACACACACACAGACACAGAGACACACACACACACAGACACAGCGACACACACAGACACAGTGACACACACAGACACAGACACAGCGACACACACACACACAGACACAGCGACACACACACACAGACACAGCGACACACACACACAGACACAGCGACACACACACACAGACACAGCGACACACACACACAGACACAGCGACACACACACACAGACACAGCGACACACACACACAGACACAGCGACACACACACACAGACACAGCGACACACACACACAGACACAGCGACACACACACACAGACACAGCGACACACACACACAGACACAGCGACACACACACACAGACACAGCGACACACACACACAGACACAGCGACACACACACACAGACACAGCGACACACACACACAGACACAGCGACACACACACACAGACACAGCGACACACACACACAGACACAGCGACACACACACACAGACACAGCGACACACACACACAGACACAGCGACACACACACACAGACACAGCGACACACACACACAGACACAGCGACACACACACACAGACACAGCGACACACACACAGACACAGCGACACACACAGACACAGCGACACACACAGACACAGCGACACACACAGACACAGCGACACACACAGACACAGCGACACACACAGACACAGCGACACACACAGACACAGCGACACACACAGACACAGCGACACACACAGACACAGCGACACACACAGACACAGCGACACACACAGACACAGCGACACACACACACAGACACAGCAACACACACACAGAGCGACACACAGACACACACACACACACACACCCCCCCAGTGACAGAGCGACATACACACACAGGGGATTTTCACAGTAACTTCATTGCAGTGTGAATGTAAGCCTAGTTGTGACTAATAAATAAACTTTACTTTTGAGGCCACCGGCATCATCATTTCTCCACTCCCGAGTGTCCCTCAGGTACTGAGAGTAACCGTACAGTCCACAATATTGCCAAAGAGAATTATTTCCAAATTTGTCACAGCTTACAACAAGTTATGAAGCAAAATACCTTCAAACTAGCAGCGGCCCTGAAGGCACTGACTCTCATTGGGGTACGGGTTCCACACACACTGACCCTCACTGGGGTACGGGTTCCACACACACTGACCCTCACTGGGGTACGGGTCCCACACACACTGACCCTCACTGGGGTACGGGTGCCACACACACTGACCCTCACTGGGGTACGGGTTCCACACACACTGACCCTCACTGGGGTACGGGTGCCACACACACTGACTCTCATTGGAGTACAGGTTCCACACACACTGACCCTCACTGGGGTACGGGTTCCACACACACTGACTCTCACTGGGGTACGGGTTCCACACACACTGACCCTCACTGGGGTACGGGTGCCACACACACTGACTCTCACTAGGGTACGGGTCCCACACACACTGATTCTCACTGGGGTACGGGTCCCACACACACTGACTCTCATTGGGGTATGGGTTCCACACACACTGACTCTCACTGGGGTATGGGTCCCACACACACTGACTCTCACTGGGGTACGGGTTCCACACACACTGACTCTCACTGGGGTACGGGTTCCACACACACTGACTCTCACTGGGGTACGGATTCCACACACACTGACTCTCACTGGGGTACGGATTCCACACACACTGACTCTCACTGGGATACGAGTCCCACACACACTGACTCTCATTGGAGTACGGGTTCCACACACACTGACTCTCACTGGGCTATGGGTCCCACACACACTGGCCCTCACTGGGGTACGGGTCCCACACACACTGACTCTCTGGGGTACGGGTTCCACACACACTGACTCTCACTGGGGTACGGGTCCCACACACACTGACTCTCACTGGGGTACGGGTCCCACACACACTGACTCTCACTGGGTACGGGTCCCACACACACTGACTCTCACTGGGAATCGGGTCCCACACACACTGACCCTCACTGGGGTATGGGTCCCACACACACTGACCCTCACTGGGGATATATCTGCAAAACTTGCACGTTTAATTCAAATCAGAAATCATCTTTTTAAAAATGGGGCTGGTGGCAAATTGAACTGAACAGAACGGTGGAGATAAGACCTTGTGGATCAGAGTGAGGCAGGCAGATTTTAATAGAATTATTGCTCCATAAGGGTCAGCCAACCATTTGGATGGACTTATGTCGAGTTTGATGAACAAATGATGAGTGAGAATTCAGGGTGGAAACAATTTTTCTGTCCGGGTGTTTATTTTCTGGGAAATTTGGCCTGGACTGTTCCTCGATCTGTCAACATTCCCATTGGGATAACAGCAGAATCCTCAAAACTGATAAACCCAATATCAAAGCTGTGTGTGTTCCATCGTCACCCCAATCTGTTTGGGTGAATATTATAATGGAGAAAGACTGCAGAAAGCTGCAGCACGGGGGGATTTGGGTCCTTGTGCATTAATCACAAAAAGCTAAATGCAAGTTCAGCAGGTAATAGGGAAGCAAATGGAATGTTGGCCTTTATTTCAAAGGGAAAGGAGTATAAAAATAAGGAAGTCTTGCTAACACTATGCAAGGCATGAGTTAGACCCCACCTGGAATACTGTGAACAGTTTTGGGCCCCTTATCTAAGGAATGATATGCTGGCATTGGAGGCAGTTCAGAGAAGGTTCACTCGATTGATCCCGGGTATGGAGGGATTTTCTTATGAGGAGAGGTTGAGTAGGTTGGGCCTGAACTCATTGGAGTTTAGAAGAATGAGAGGCGACCTTATTGAGACATATCAGATTCTCCAGGGGGTTTGACAGGGTTGATGCTGAGAGGTTGTTTCCCCGTGTGGGAGTGTCTAGGACCAGAGGACATCATCTCAGAGTGAGGGGGTCACCCACTGAAGACAGAGATGAGGAGGAACTTCTTCTCTCGAAGAGCTGCAGAGGCTGGGTTGTTAAGTATGTTCAAGGCTGACATATACAAGATTTTTAATCAGTAAGGGAATCGAGGGTTATGGGGATAAGGCGGGAAAGTGGAGTTAAGGGTTATTATATCAAATCAGTCATGATCTCATTGAATGGTGAAGCAGACTCGATGGGCTGAACGGCCGACTCTTCTCCTGTGCCTTATGTCCTTATAGAAACAGGCCGTGTGGCCCAAATGGCCCACGCTAGTATTTACACTCCAGAACCTCCTCCCACCCTTCATCACCCCTTCCAGCAGATCCGAACACTGGCTCCCTCCAGCTCCACATTCTCACCACTCTCTGGGTAAAGACATCTCTCCTGAATTACAGACTGGATTTATTACTGACTGAATTTTATTGATGGTTCCAAGTTCCTGTCCCCTCAACAAGTGGAAACATCTTTAAATCTAGGTCACTCCTCAACCTTCACTTTTTTAGAGAAAAGAATCTCAGCCTGTTCAGTCTTTCTTAACAATTGTAACCTCTCAGTTTGGGAATGATCCTTGTCAATCAATTTTGGATCTTTCCTAGTGCCTCTATGTAGTTGTATAATATCGAGACCAGGCCTGTGCTCCAAGTGTAGTCTAACAAAGGTTCTACAGAAGTTTAATATAACTTCTCTGCTTTTCAATTCCATCGCTCTGGAAATGAATCCAAGTGTTTGTTTTTTATGAGCTTATAAATCCGTGTGACTATTTTTACTGATTGTGTATCTGTTCCCCCAGATCCCGCTGACCCTTCACCCCATTTAGAATCAGCATTTCCGAGGGATATGTCGCCTCCTTATTTTTCACTTCTCGGCCTTTTGGCAAGAACCAAGTCCAAGATCAGGTGCAATTCCTGTTCTCGTCAGCTTGTATCCTGTATGTCTCTTTTGTAGGGACCATGATTTGGATTCATTTTGCAGTTGAATTGGTTTTCGGAGCAAGCAAGGAGATAGATTAAGGGCTTGCTCTGTCCACCCTGCGTGGTGGCTTCGTAACTTTGAGAAAAGAATAACATTTCTTTTAAAATTTCCTGTCAAAATGTACCATCTCACACTTACCGATAATGAAGTTATTTATCACTGACATGTCCATTCTGTAATTTTATTCTCTCTCTGTATTTTCCCACAGTCTTCCTCAGTATTAGCTACACCCTCTCATTTGGTGTCAGTTGTCCAAGTGTGCTCCCAATTCCAGAGTCCAATTTGTTACCGTAAATGGTGACCACCAGAGGTTCCAGGATCAATCTCTGGGGAGTGCCACTTCCCGTCCACTGCCAGCCTAAGCAACTACTTTTAATCCCAACCATTTTGTAGACAGCTTTCTAACCATTCTGCTCCTGGCCCCCCAACTCCACACATTCTGATCTGATTCACGTGCCGATTTTGTATCTAATTGAAGGCATTTTGAAAATTAAACTTTATTACATCTACTACATAACCCTCATCCAGGTTGTGAATTCTTCAAAGAATTCAATGAGGCTGGTGAAGCAGAACATTCTGGCTTGAAAACCATGCGGATGACTTTACAAAACAATTCCATTTCTGGGAACTTTTTCCATTTTAGCCTTCAGCTTTCAGTAAGGAATCCATCACCTTTCCTGTCAGTGACATTAAGCTAATTTATTCTATAACTGCCTGAGTTTGCTCTGTCTCCCTTTGCAATATAGAAATCACATTAACTGTCCACCAGTTCTCTTGCACGTTAGTCTATTCTAATCAATTGTTATATTTGTGTAATAGTGGAATTAGCTCCTGCGTTGAATCAGATGTAATCCACTTGGACTTGAGGTTTTGCCCGGTCTAAGTTTGATTAGTTTATCAATTACCTCCCGAATTCAATCTTAAATGTTGTTTTTATCTTTTCCTCCAACATCATGTCCACCATGTTTATATCCTTGGTAACTATCATTATTATTCAATATCTCTTGCCATTTTGCTCTCCTTAACAAAGAGCTTGGACAAGCACAACGGGCTGAATGGCCTCCTCCTGTGCTTTAAGCATTTGTAGCCAATGATTTTTAAACTTGGTGAACTCAGGTAGCTCGCAGAGGGCAGTGAATGTGGACCAGCTTTAGCAAAAAGTTAATTCAGGACCTCTGAAAGGAAACTGGATCGAGAAATGAGGGATGGCAAGATTTCCATCTGAGTGATTACTCTGGGGGCGAGAGGGTGGAGGTCCTGGAGTTGGTGGGATGGGCGAAAGGGGGACATGTAGAGGTGCCCACGCAGGAGGTTAGAATGGGTTTGATGGGCCGAATGTTATTCCCTCCTTCACGTGAAGAGAGGGGTTTACCATTTGCTGGCCTGGCCAATCGACGCACTGGGTTATTGGACTCCTCTTGAGAAGGGGATCTCTGTGACAAAGCCGGTGACTTTGGAAGGTGCCAAATTCCTCTGACTACACGCGTGGCTGGCAAACCTTTCTCTGTCCCACAGAGCAGCCCCCACAAGCAGAGATTGTGAAACTCCCCCACAGCTCATACCTGAAACTGCCGCGAGAGATGTGCTTTATGACTCTCCTCCACCTGTTTGAATTTTGTTTCCAAGCCTCTCATTTGCGTTTCCATTTTCTCCACGTACTGCAGGTCGCGCTGCGTTCGCCGATCCAGGACCTCGATAGACTGAGTCATATTCTGCACCTGTAACAGTGAAGGGGGAGTGAGATCGCCAGGTACGTCCACCAATAGCCCATAGATCACCCACCGTCTCACTGCTGATCACCAACCAGGAACGCAGCACGCTTGACTCGGAGATAAATCAGCCGGATTCACAGGCTCCAAATAAAGATCATTTCTACAGGATCAAAGAATTGGGAGAGTCGCACTCACCTGAAACACCTAATGGCGACAATATCCAACTGCACCGTGACAGGTGACATGCCAAAATTGAATAAAAAAGTGTTGATAATTAGGATTGAAAACAATGACACCAGGAACTGGATTTTCCCACAGCACCGAGTGGGATTCCAGACTCCATATCTGCTGTCAGCAAGACGGGTGGCGCAATCCTTTGGGAGGAAGCCTTCTAAGAGGACAGCGAGTGGCCAATGAGGAATGGCGGGTGGGTCCCTGGTGCTGCACAGCCAATCAGAGGGTCAGCAGTTTTGGGGCTCATTGGAAGAGGAGAGTAATGTTCAGGCAGGATGGGGACTGCACAGGCCCCTCAACACAGAGCTGTGGATCCAATTAAAACATCAGCGCCAAATTCTGTAAGCCCCTCGGAGGGGAGGGAAACCCTACGGGAGGAATTGCCTGGGCACAGCCTCTCATAGAATCCCTGCAGCACAGAAGGCGGCCATTCAGCCCATCGGGTTTGTACCGACCACAATCCCACCCAGACCCTATTCCCTCAACCCCACACATTTACCCTGCTAATCCCCCTGACACTACAGTCAATTTAGCATGGCCAATCCAGCTAACACGCACAGCTTTGGAGTGTGGGAGGATTACTAAGTTTGCGATTTAGTAACATGATTAGTAAGTTTGCAGATGACACAGGTTGGTGGATTTGTGGATAGCGGTGAGGACCATCAGAGGATACAGCAGGATATAGATTGGTTGGAGACTTGGGCGGAGAGATGGCAGATGGAGTTTAATTCAGACAAATGTGAGGTAATGCATTTTGGAAGGTCTAATACAGATGGGAAATATACAGTAAATGGCAGAACCCTTAAGAGTATTGATAGGCAGAGGGATCTGGGTGTACAGGTACACTGAAAGTGGCAATGCAGGTGGAGAAGGTAGTCAAGAAGGCATACGGCATGCTTGCCTTCATCGGCCGGGGCATTGAGTTTAAAAATTGGCACGTCATGTTGCAGCTTTATAGAATCTTAGTTAAGCCACACTTGGAATATAGTGTTCAATTCTAGTCGCCACACTACCAGAAGGATGTAGAGGCTTTGGAGAGGGTACAGAAAAGATTTACCAGAATGTTGCGTGATATGGAGGGCATTAGCTATGAGGAGAGGTTGGAGAAACTTGGTTTGTTCTCACTGGAACGACAGAGGTTGAGGGGCAGCCTGATAGAAGTCTACAAGATTATGAGAGGCATGGACAGAGTGGATAGTCAGAAGCTTTTTCCCAGGGTGGAAGAGTCAATTACTAGGGGGCACAGGTTTAAGGTGCGAGGGGCAAGGTTTAAAGAAAATGCACGAGGCAGATTTTTAACACACAGAGTGGTGGGTGCCTGGAACTCGTTGCCGGGGGAGGTAGTGGAAGCAGTTACGGTAATGGCATTCAAGGGGCGTCTTGACAAATACATGAATAGGATGGGAATAGAGGAGTATGGTCCCTGGAAGACGGGGGGAGGGGGGGGTTTAGTTAAGTCGGGCAGCATGGTCGGTGCAGGCTTGGAGGGCCGAAGGGCCTGTTCTTGTGCTGTAATTTTCTTTGTTCTTTGAAACCAGAGCATCCGAAGGAAGCCCACGCAGACATGGGGAGAATGTGCAGACTCCACACAGGCAGTGACCCGGGGCCAGAATTGAACCCGGGTCCCTGGCGCTGTGAGGCAGCAGTGCTGACCACTGTGCCACTGTGCCATCCCGGGTCCCTGGCGCTGTGAGGCAGCAGTGCTAACCCCTGTGCCACCCCGGGTCCCTGGCGCTGTGAGGCAGCAGTGTTAACCACTGTGCCACCGTGCCACCCGGGGTCCCTGGCGCTGTGAGGCAGCAGTGCTAACCACTGTGCCACCCCGGGTCCCTGGCACTGTGAGGCAGCAGTGTTAACCACTGTGCCACCGTGCTGTCCATGGCCTTGTCATTGGGAACGGAGCTTCTTATCTCGGACGGCTTGCCACAGGGAGGCCTTCATTGAGACAGTGAGACTGCTCCAACACACCGTCAACTGGCCTTACCAAGTGTAGAACGGCAGCCAATCCCATTTCAGGCCCATCCTGGGAATGGGCTCAGACAGCGGGAATGCTCCCGCCAGCTGTCCTGACATTCCTCCCCCCACCCTATTTTCCTGCTCTTTTGCCTCTGGGCCTGGCACCACGAGACCAGGAGGATTTAGCCCCCATGAGTCTGTGCACTGCCCCTGTACATTATGCAATAGGTGCAGCAATATCAGCCCAACAGTCATCTGCTCCCCAATATGACCACCAAGCCACCCCACCACACCCCCATCCCCTAGTTACTGCAGGACCATCAGTCAGTAACACAGGGTGCTAGGGGAGAGGGGTTACTGAGTGACAGTGTGAGGGAGCTGGATTAACATCAGTACAGATACAGTCAGTAACACAGGGTGCTGGGGGGAGAGGGGTTACTGAGTGACAGTGTGAGGGAACTGGATTAACATCAGTACAGATACAGTCAGTAACACAGGGCTCTGAGGATCTGTTACTGATATTCTTGAACGATATATTGAGGGACCACAAATAGAACAGGCTAATTTAGGTTTCTGTAATGAGAGAATGTTAATTAATAATATTACAGTAAAGAATCCTCGGTGCAGAGCGATCATTAACGAGGTAGAATTTCACGTGATGTGGTCAGGTCTGAAGTTAGGGTTTTAAATTTGAGCAATAACTATCATGGAGTTGAAAGGCTAGTGACCAAAGGTAGATTCAAAGATACGATGGCAGATAAACACTTACAGAAATAATTCAAAATTCTCAATGAAATATAATCCCTCGAGGAACAAATTCTCCACTGTGCCAACCATGGATAACTAACAAAATTCCGATAATATTAGATTGAAACTAGGATTACAAAAATCAGTAAGACAGAAGGAGTAATTAATTAGTAATTAGTAAGGAGAAGGTTACAGATTTGGGAGGAGGGATTGAAACTTGAGGATTTGAAAACAGCAATGATAATTTTAAAATGGCGATATCGTCTGAGCAGAAGCAGAGAAAGGACAGTCAGTGAAGGAGATTTGGTCTGAGTTCAGACTGGGACGGTTGTGTTTCATTGAGTACAGATCAGGTGGACAATGGCAGGCGGGTTTGGACGGCTGTGAACCAGTCAAATCTCGAGGCCAGAGACATGGATGGAGGCTTCAGCTCGAGGTGAATAAAGTCACCAATCGAGGCAGGTGAGGTTACGGAGGTGGAAATGGGTGGTCTTAGCGATGGTGTGGATACGTGGTTACAATTATTCTCGGGATCAAACCCAACGCCAAGGGATGGTTTCATTGAACTGAACAGTTCCCAGGGTCAAAACCACGGTCAGTGAATGGAGTCTGCAGCGTTTGCAGAGCTGGCAAAGATAATATCTTACGGAGGAATGTTCGGATTGTCTGATAGCGGATATCAGAAAAGCAGTCTGGAAAAATAAGGAAGGAATCCAGAGAGGTCAGAGATAATGGTGTGTCGTTGGCATGTCATTGCTGTAGATGTATAAGCAGACGTGGTGTTTCAGCTGATGTCACTGAAGGGCTGAAGAAATAGGAGGGGGGGGCCAAGGACAGATCCTGGGGGGACAGAGGCGGCATGGTGGGGGACAGAGGCTGCATGGTGGTACACAGGTTAGCACTGCTACCTCACAACGCCAGGGACCCGGGTTCAATTCCCGGCTTGGGTCACTGTCTGTGTGGAGTCTGCACATTCTCCCCGTGTCTGCGTGGGTTTCCTCCGGGTGCTCCGGTTTCCTCCCACACTACTAAGATGTGCAGGTTAGGGTGAATTGGCCGTGCTAAATTCTCCCTCAGTGTAACCCGAACAGGCGCTAGAGTGTGGCGACTAGGGGATTTTCACAGTAACTTCAATGCAGTGTTAATGTAAGCCTACTTGTGACACTAATAAACTTAAAACTTAAGGTAACTGTGCGGGAACAGGAAGAGAAGCAGTTTCCAGTGATTCTCTGGTGACGATTCCAGACAAGAATGGAATGGGCGTGAGCAGTCACACACAGCTAGACCAGCAGGGCTACCTGTGTTGCTCTTTGAAAGAACCAGCACAGACGCAATGGGCCAAATGGCCTCTTTCTGTGCTATAGTATTCTAGGATTCTGGGAGTGGAGCGGCATTGGAGGAAGATGGTGGGGTCAAACCGTGTCAAAGGCTGCAGACAGAAGGATCATTTATAAGGGTCACACATGCTATCATTTGCAGCTTTGGCAAGTGCGGTTTCAGTATTTGGCCAGAATGGAAATCTGACCGGTGAGGTTCTGACAGGGATTTGTGGAAAAAACAGACAGGGATTTGGGAAGCAACACAATGTTTAGAATCATAGAATCCCTATGGTGCAGAAGGAGGCCATTCGACCCATCGAGTCCACACCAACCACGACCCTATGCGTTTATCCTAGCTATACCGCCTGATGCTAAGGGGCAATTTAGCACGGCCAATCTCCCTAACCCACACATCTTTGGACTGTGGGAGGAAACCGGAGCACCCGGAGGAAACCCACGCAGACACGGGGAGAACGATTGGGAGTGTAGGCGCAGCTTGAGGTTTCCAATGGGTCTCCCTTTGTGTGGGCTGTTACCCAGGGCGATATCTACTTCTCTTTCTACACAGAGGGAGCCAGGGTTGATGCCGGATTCTGCTTGTGCCTAACCTTTACAGAACTACAGAAAGGTTGCAGCACAGGAGGCGGCCATTCAGTCCACCTTGTCGATGCCTGCCCCTGCCATACCTTCTCCAGGAGCTGCCTCAGCTGCTTGGTGCGGGCATCCCGTGAGCACAGGGTCTGCTGCGGAGCCACCACGGTGCAGATACATCTTCCTTCACTGTCGGGCGCAGAGCTGAACACGCGCCAGCCATCCTCAGCATTATCTGGCAACACCTGCGGGGGGGGAGGAAGAGGATACACACCGTCAGCAGCAGCAGAAAATGCAGCCACAAACTGAGATTAAAACACCTGCACAATCCTCAAAACCCAATCAATTCAAAACCGCGGGCAAAACAAAAGGCAGAATGTGGAAAATATCTCCCTGGTTCAAGGTGTAGTTCAGCTCCAGAGAATATAACATCCAGATAAAGTCCATAATTCACTGCGGCACATGCTTCAACAGTCTGTCTCTGACTGATTGTGTCCATATGACCGTGTGTGTGAGAGAGAGACCGCGTGTGCGTGTGTGAGAGAGAGAGACCGTGTGTGCATGTGAGAGACTGCATGTGACTGTGTGCGTGTGACTGTGTGCGTGTGCGACCGTGTGTGCGAGTGTGACCGTGTGCGCGAGTGTGTGTGGGTGAGTGAGTGAGAGTGAGTGAGTGTGAGAGAGAGAGAGTGTGTGTGTGACTGTGTGTGAGTGAGTGTGTGTGTGTGAGACTGTGTGTGTGTGACTGTGTATGTGTGTGTGACTGTGTGTGTGAGACAGTGTGTGTGCGAGTGTGACCGTGTGTGCGAGTGTGACCGTGTGCGCGAGTGTGACCGTGTGTGCGCGAGTGTGACCGTGTGTGCGCGAGTGTGACCGTGTGTGCGCGAGTGTGACCGTGTGTGCGCGAGTGTGTGCGCGCGCGCGCGAGTGTGTGCGTGCGCGAGGGTGTGTGTGTGTGCGCGAGTGTGTGTGTGCGCGAGTGTGTGTGGGTGAGTGAGTGTGAGAGAGAGTGTGTGTGTGACTGTGTGTGTGAGTGTGTGTGAGTGTGAGTGTGTGTGAGTGTGACTGTGTGTGAGTGTGACTGTGTGTGAGTGTGACTGTGTGTCTTCATGTATGATCTATCTCTGTCCCCGTGTGCGATAACCTGTATAGACACTGAGTGAATCGGCGATGGGCAATGTGTGTGAGCAGCAAGCTGCTGAGGGAGGTGTTTATTGGTTATGAGAGACACAGAGCAAGGTGCAGACAACACCTGAGTGTTTCTTTGCAATGTTCCCTTCCTGTCGCTCTGTCCACAGCCCAAAAGCTGTTGTCTGATTGATAAGCAAAGTGCAGGCTGTCTCTGGACAGGATTTACCCAGGGCGCGCCGGGATTTACCCAGGGTGCGCCGGGATTTACCCAGGGCGGGCCGGGATTTACCCAGGGCGGGCCGGGATTTACCCAGGGCGGGCCGGGATTTACCCAGGGCGGGCCGGGATTTACCCAGGGCGGGCTGGGATTTACCCAGGGCGGGCCGGGATTTACCCAGGGCGGGCCGGGATTTACCCAGGGCGGGCCGGGATTTACCCAGGGCGGGCCGGGATTTACCCAGGGCGGGCCGGGATTTACCCAAGGCGGGCCGGGATTTACCCAGGGCGCGCCGGGATTTACCCAGGGCGCGCGGGATTTACCCAGGGCGCGCCAGGATTTACCCAGGGTGCGCCAGGATTTACCCAGGGCGCGCGGGATTTACCCAGGGTGCGCCGGGATTTACCCAGGGTGCGCCGGGATTTACCCAGGGCGCGCCGGGATTTACCCAAGGCGGGCCGGGATTTACCCAGGGCGCGCCGGGATTTACCCAGGGCGCGCGGGATTTACCCAGGGCGCGCCAGGATTTACCCAGGGTGCGCCAGGATTTACCCAGGGCGCGCGGGATTTACCCAGGGTGCGCCGGGATTTACCCAGGGTGCACCGGGATTTACCCAGGGCGCGCCGGGATTTACCCAGGGCGCGCCAGGATTTACCCAGGGTGCAGCAGGATTTACCCAGGGCGCGCCAGGATTTACCCAGGGTGCGCCAGGATTTACCCAGGACGCGCCAGGATTTACCCAGGACGCGCCAGGATTTACCCAGGACGCGCCAGGATTTACCCAGGGTGCGCCAGGATTTACCCAGGACGCGCCAGGATTTACCCAGGACGCGCCAGGATTTACCCAGGGCGCGCCAGGATTTACCCAGGGCGCACCAGGATTTACCCAGGGCGCACCAGGATTTACCCAGGGCGCACCAGGATTTACCCAGGGCGCACCAGGATTTACCCAGGGCGTGCCGGGATTTACCCAGGGTGCGCCAGGATTTACCCAGGGCGGGCCGGGATTTACCCAGGGCGCACCAGGATTTACCCAGGGCGCACCAGGATTTACCCAGGGTGCGCCAGGATTTACCCAGGGCGCACCAGGATTTACCCAGGGCGCACCAGGATTTACCCAGGGCGTGCCGGGATTTACCCAGGGTGCGCCAGGATTTACCCAGGGTGCAGCAGAATCAGCCATTACCCGCCCAGCTCCCAGCGTACATGCACCAATCAGATTGCAGACACAGGCTAAACTATTTAGAATTTACGTCGCTTGGGGGGAAAAAATGTTAATGTAAACGATCTTGCCGACCCTTTCATCCAATCCTTTTCCAACAGCAATTCTTTATTATTCCGAGTTTTTTGGTCAAATCGTCTCCAACAAACTCAGAGTGAAAGAAAACCTGGAATGAAATTTAACCCACATTCATATTTAAACTACACAGAACCACTCAATTTAACCAAACTGCCAACTACACTCTGCTACTCAATTTCACTGATGTCTTGAAAAATCAAATTGGGATGAGGGATTGTCCCATAACCATAGAAATCATAGAAACCCTACAGTACAGAAAGAGGCCATTCGGCCCATCGAGTCTACACCGACCACAATCCCACCCAGGCCCTACCCCCATATCCCTACATACTTACCCGCTAATCCCTCTAATCTACGGATTTTAGGACACTAAGGGGCAATTTTAGCACGGCCAATCAACCTAACCCGCACATCTTTGGACTGTGGGAGGAAACCGGAGCACCCGGAGGAAACCCACGCAGACACGAGGAGAATGTGCAAACTCCACACAGACAGTGACCCAAGCCGGGAATCGAACCCAGGTCCCTGGAGCTGTGAAGCAGCAGTGCTAACCACTGTGCTACCGTGCCGCCCGACTGTGCTACCGTGCCATAATGAGAGACTGAGTAAACTGCTTTATATTCTCTGGAGTTTAGAATGAGAGGCAATCTCACTGGGACCTACAGGATTCTGAGGGGTTTGACAGTGCGGACACACAGGTTGTTTCCGCTAGTCAGAGAACCTAAAACCCGGGGGCACAGTCTCAGGATAAGGGGGTTGGGCAGGGAGAATATGCGACGCGCTCCTACGGGGAGCAGGGAGAATGTGGGACTCCCTTCCACAGGACGTGGGGAGAGTGCAGGACACACTCCCACGGGCTTGGGGAAAATGTGGGATGCGTTCCCACGGGGTGCAGGGAGAACGTGGGACTCGCTCCCACAGGGAGTGGGGAGAATGTGGGGTGTGCTCCCACAGGGAGTGGGGAGAATGTGGGGTGTGCTCCCATGGGGAGTGGGGAGAATGTGGGGCGCGCTCCCACAGGGCACGGGGAGAATGTGGAACTCGCTCCCACGGGGAGTGGTTGAAATGAATAGTGTCGATTCATTTAAGGGGAATCTGGATAAATACAAGGGAGACGGGAAGCCAGATCCGCTGGGTGAAGGAGAGAGAGTTCAAAAAGCTTGCTTCTGTCATGCGTAATTGAGGTAATTCTGACACACACAATCACATATTCTATTCCTTTACTCACCACCCCCCGGCTCACTAATCCCAACCTCCCACTCCTATTCTGTACCTCCCACATTAAAATCACTGCAGCTTTGTTGGCGACTCGGAGGTCAGTAATTGGTTGCAGGGATGTCTCTGGATTGGTACAAACAGTTTATAATCTTATATCTTATTCTGGGGTCAGCTCGGAGCTGCTCCAGTGAAACCAACACCTCCACTTCGATCTGAAGCTTTAAAAGGGCCAATAATGACACACTGTCTGATTTATGAAAGATTGCAAAGATCAAAAAATAGCAAAGTGCTTGATAAGGAAGGAAAGAGTCTGAGTGAAAGCTAGCTCGTAATATAAATATGGGTGGTAAGAATTTTGATAGATATTTAAATAAGGAAAGTTAACAAAGTGAGTGTTGCTCTTATAGAAGGTGTGTCTGGGGAATTGATAATGGTAAGCAGGGCAGTGGCAAATGAATTGAACAGGTATTTTGCATCTGTCTTCAGTATACAGGATACCAATAACATCCCAGAAATAGCTGTAATCAGCGAATGGGAGGGGGCGGGGGGGGGGGGGGAAATTACAATCGCCGGGGAAGTGGTATGGAGCAAACTGTTGGGTGTGGGGGCTGACCAATCCCCGGGTCCGCATGGACTTCATCCAAAGCTCTGAAAAGATGTGGCTAATGAGTTGATGCATTGGTTTTAATTTTCCAAAACTCCCTAGATTCAGGGAAGGTCCCACTAGATTGGAAGGCAGCAAATGTAACTCTGTTATTCAAAAAGAGACAGAAACTGGGAAACTACAGACCAGTTGGCTTAAGATCAGTCAGAGGCAAAATGTTAGAAGCTATTATAATGGTATTATAATATCAAGGGTAAGACTCTTAGCAGTGGAGAGGATCAGAAGGACCTTGGGGTCCGGGTCCATAGGACTCTTAAATCGGCCCCGCAGGTGGAGGAGGTGGTTAAGAAGGCGTATGGTGTGCTGGCCTTTATCAATCGAGGGATTGAGTTTAGGAGTCGGGAGATAATGATGCAGCTTTATAAGACCCGCGTCAGACCCCACTTGGAGTACTGCGCTCAGTTCTGGTCGCCTCATTACAGGAGGGATGTGGAAATGATTGAAAGGGTGCAGAGAAGATTTACAAAAATGTTGCCTGGATTGGTTGGCATGCCTTATGAGGATAGGCTGAGGGAGCTCAGTCTTTTCTCCTTGGAGAGACGAAGGATGAGAGGTGACCTGATAGAGGTGTACAAGATGTTGAGAGGTATAGATCGGGTGGATTCTCGGAGGCTTTTTCCCAGGGCTGAAATGGCTGCTACGAGAGGACACAGGTTTAAGGTGCTGGGGAGTAGGTACAGAGGAGATGTCAGGGGTAAGTTTTTCACTCAGAGGGTGGTGGGTGAGTGGAATCGGCTGCCGTCAGTGGTGGTGGAGGCAAACGCGATAGGGTCTTTTAAGAGACTTCTGGATGAGTACATGGGACTTAATAGGATTGAGGGTTATAGGTAAGCCTATATATAAGCCTAGGTAGGTAGGGACATGACCAGTGCAACTTGTGGGCCAAAGGGCCTGTTTGTGCTGTATTTTTTCTATGTTCTATTATTGAAGAAGTTATCAGGCAGAGTCAACATGGTTTTGTGAAAGGGAAATCATGTTTAATCAGTTTACTGGAGTTCTTTGAGGGAGTAACATGTGCTGTGGATAAAGGGGAACCGGTGGATGTACCAGATTTCCAGAATGTGGAGTTGCCGGCGTTGGACTGGGGTAAGCACACTAAGAAGTCTCACAATACCAGGTTAAAGTCCAACAGGCTTATTTGGTAGCACTCACCTGATGAAAGAGCAGCGCTCTTGGTAGCTCTTTGATATCAAATAAACCCGTTGGACTTTAACCTGGTGTTGTGAGCCTTGATTTCCAGAAGGCATTTGATAAAATGTCACATTAAAGGTTGTGGAAAATAAAAGCTCCTGGTATAGGGGGTAGCATATTGGCATGGATAGAAGAATGGCTAGCCAATAGGAGTCATGATGTGGAGATGCCGGCGTTGGACTGGGGTAAACACAGTAAGAGTTTTAACAACACCAGGTTAAAGTCCAACAGGTTTATTTGGTAACAAATACCATTAGCTTTTGGAGCGCTGCTCCTTCGTCAGATGCTCCTTCGTCACATTTCCACTCCATCTGACGAAGGAGCAGCGCTCCGAAAGCTAATGGTATTTGCTACCAAATAAACCTGTTGGACTTTAACCTGGTGTTGTTAAGACTCTTACTGTAGCCAATAGGAAGCAGAGAGTAGGCATGAAAGCATCACTTTCTGGTGAGCAGGATGTAACGAGTGGCGTGCCACAGGGATCAGTGCTGGAGTTTCAGCTTTACAATTTATATAAATGACTGGGACGGAGGGACCGCAGGCATGGCTGAGAAATATGTTGACAAGGCCAGGTAGGAAAGTAAATTGTGAAGAGGATGTAGGAGGCTACAGGAGGATATAGAGAGGGACATAGTGAGTGGCAGAGATCTGGCAAATGGAGCACAATGTAGGGAAATGTGAAATTGTCCATTTTGGCAGTGAGAATAAAAACGAAGCATATTATCTAAACGGTGAGAGATGACAGAGCTCTGAGATACAGAGGGATCTGGGTGCCCGAGTGCATGGATTGCAAAAGGCTAGTATAGAGGTACAGCAAGTAATTAGGAACGTTAATAGGATGTTATTGTTTATTATGAGGGGAACTGAATACAAAAGTAGGACGGTTATGCTTCAGTTGTACACGGCATCGGTGAGGTCACATTTGGAGTTCCAGATACAGTATTGGTCTCCTTGTCTAAGGAAGGATGTAACTGTACTGGAGGCAGTTCAGAGAAGGTTCGCCAGACTAAAACCAGGGCGGGTTGTCTGATGAGGAAAGGTTGGAGAGGTTCGGTTTGTATCCATTAGAGTTTGGAAGAGTAAGAGGCGACTTTATTGAGACCAAGATCCTTGGGGGGGGGGGTTTGATAGGATGGATGTGGAGAGGATGTTTCCTCTTGTGGGAGAATCTAGAACGAGGGGTTAATATTTAAGGGGAAGGAGTTGTTTATTTAACTTAGAGATGAGGGGAATATTTTTTCTCTTCAGAGGGTCATCTACAAAAGGCAGTGGAAAAGAGGGTGCGATTCTGCCATTCCGACCTGCCAGTATTTTGATGGGTCGGGTCGGGAAGTGTGTGTGTCTGCCGATTCGCGCATGTGTCTCCCGCCACCGGAGCTCCGGTGTGGTCGAGACCACGCAGGAAACTGGTGGGAAGGCCATAAAGAATTTTAATTTTTAAAAATGTTATTTGAATGTCATTATCAGGCCCTGGGCGAGGGCACCGTGGCAATGCCAGCCTGTGCCCCTGGCACTGCCCACCGGGCATGGGGCAGAGCCTAGGGGGCAGGGCTTGGGGCAATCAGTGGGGGTGGGGCAATCAGTGGGGGTGGGGTATCCCGCTACCACTCTGCATTGGGATTGTTCAGGCTGGAGGGAGGCCAGTGCTCGGGGTGGGCTGTCGGGGTGGGAGGGAGATTGGGGTGCTCCGTGACGGGGGAGGGGGGATGGTGGTGGTCTGGGCTGGCTCAGGAATGGTTGTGGGGGACCGCGATCGGACCGTGGGGGGAGGTGCGGGGGCAGCACTGCAAGGGTCCCGGGCGGGCGAGTGATCGAGTTTGGCCAGCAAACTGCAGGCTGGCAGATCGGGGCCACTGCGCACGCGGAGTGTTCCGGAACTGTCAAGACTCCGGCGCGAACCCCACCCCCACCCCGCCGAGCTGTTATTGATATTCCCGATTGCGACGTCTGCGTTGTACAGAGTGTGGGAGGTTCGAACCTGAACCCCCGCTGAAAAAACAATTGTGATTTACACCAGTTTTTGCGCGAATTCAGAACAAGATCCCCCCTCCCCCTCATTCATCTGAATTCCAGCGAAAACAATCCTCATCGAATCAATCTCTCCTCATACATCAGTCCCGCCATCCCCGGAATCAGCCTCTCCCTTCCCCCCACCCTGCCCCCTTTTCCTCCCATCCCTCTCCCCCTCCAGCCCTCATCCCATCCTCCTTACCCCCCTGTCCCTCTCTCAGCCACCCCACCCCCTACTCCTTCCCATCCTTGCCCCCCCTCCTTCACCCTAACACCCCTCCCCCCAGTCCCCCTTCCCTCTCCCCCCCATTCCCTGTCCCCTCTCTCCCGCCCCCATTCCCCCCCTCCCCCTCTCCCCCCCATTCCCTGCCCCCTCTCTACCCCCCATTCCCCCCTCCCTCTCTCCCCCCATTCCCCCCTCCCTCTCTCCCCCCCATTCCCCCCTCCCTCTCTCTCCCCCATCCCCCCTCCCTCTCTCCCCCCCATCCCCCTCCCTCTCTCCCCCCCCATTCCCCCCTCCCTCTCTCCCCCCCCATTCCCCCCTCCCTCTGTCTCCCCCCCCATTCCCCCCTCCCTCTCTCTCCCCCCATTCCCTTCTCCCTCTCTCTCCCCCCATTCCCCCCTCCCTCTCTCCCCCCATTCCCTGCCCCCTCTCTACCCCCCATTCCCCCCTCCCTCTCTCCCCCCCATTCCCCCCTCCCTCTCTCCCCCCCATTCCCCCCTCCCTCTCTCTCCCCCATTTCCCCCTCCCTCTCTCTCCCCCCCCACTCCCCCCTCCCTCTCTCCCCCCCCATTCCCCCCTCCCTCTGTCTCCCCCCCCTTCCCCCTCCCTCTGTCTCCCCCCCCATTCCCCCCTCCCTCTGTCTCCCCCCCCATTCCCCCCTCCCTCTGTCTCCCCCCATTCCCTCCTCCCTCTCTCTCCCCCCATTCCCTCCTCCCTCTCTCCCCCCCATTCCCCCCTCCCTCTCTCTCCCCCCCATTCCCCTCTCTCCCCATTACCCCCTCCCTCTCTCTCCCCCCATTCCCCCCTCCCTCTCTCTCCCCCCCCATTCCCCCCTCCCTCTCGCCCATCCCTCTCATTCCCCCCTCCTTCTCTCCCCCCCCATTCCCCCCTCCCTCTCCCCCATCCCTCTCATTCCCCCCCTCCCTCTCTCCCCCCCCATTCCCCCCTCCCTCTCCCCCCCCCATTGCCCCCCTCCCTCTCTCCTCCCCCATCCCCCCTCCCTCTCTCCTCCCCCATTCCCCCCTCCCTCTCCTCCCCCATTCCCCCCTCCCTCTCTCCCCCATTCCCCCCTCCCTCTCTCCCCCCCCATTCCCCCCTCCCTCTCTCCCCCCCATTCCCCCCTCCCTCTCTCCCCCGCATCCCCCCTCCCTCTCTCCCCCCCCCATTCCCCCCTCCCTCTCTCCCCCCATTCCCCCCTCCCTCTCTCCCCCCCATTCCCCCCTCCCTCTCTCCCCCCCCATTCCCCCCTCCCTCTCTCCCCCCGCATTCCCCCCTCCCTCTCTCCCCCCCCATTCCCCCCTCCCTCTCTCCCCCCCCATTCCCCCCTCCCTCTCTCCCCCCCATTCCCCCCTCCCTCTCTCCCCCCCATTCCCCCTCCCTCTCTCCCCCCCCATTCCCCCCTCCCTCTCTCCCCCCCCCCTCCCTCTCTTCCCCCCCCATTCCACCCTCCCTCTCTTCCCCCCCATTCCCACTCCCCCTCCCCCCTCTCTTCTCTCCCCCCTCCCCTCTTCCCTGCCCCCCTCCCCCCTCTTCTCTCCCCCCTCCCCTCTTCTCTCCCCCCTCCCCCCTCTTCTCTCCCCCCTCCCCCCTCTTCTCTCCCCCCTCCCCCTCTTCTCTCCCCCCTCCCCCCTCTTCTCTCCCCCCTCCCCCCTCTTCTCTCCCCCCTCCCCCCTCTTCTCTCCCCCCTCCCCCCTCTTCTCTCCCCCCTCCCCCCTCTTCTCTCCCCCCTCCCCCTCTTCTCTCCCCCCCTCCCCCCTTCTCTCCCCCTCCTCCCCCCCTCCTCCCTTCTCTCCCCCCCTCCCCCTTCTCTCCCCCTTACCCCGGTGCTGCGGTCCGGGCTGCCGGCGCTGGCTGCGCTCAGGCGGGTTGAGTTGAGTCCCACCAGCGAGGGCAGGGTCTGGGACATCCAGTTGCTGATCATGGCCATGGTGCTGAGGACGATGCCGATCTTCAGCAGCGGCACCGACATTGCGGGGACTCTGCGGCTCTCGCATAGCGGGGAGGCGGGGAGGGGGCTTCACCGGGCCGGGGGGCCGGCGGGGCGGCGGCAGCGGGGCATCGGAGCGGGGGCAGCGGGAGCGGAGCCGGGGCTGGAGCCGGGAGCGGAGCAACTGCAGCGGGAAGGGGAGCGGGAGCCGCGCCGCACTCACCCGGCGGCTGCGCAAAACCCGCCCCCCCGTAGAATCCGCCCCAAACCCCGCCCGCCTGAGACACTCCCCCCGCCCCCGACACTGCCCAACCCACAGCTACAGGTTAAACCCCCCCCCCCAAACCACACAGCAACCTCCCAACCCCCCCACCAAACCACACACCCACCCCCCCAAAACCACACAGCAACCTCCCAAACCCCCTCCCAAACCACACAGCAACCTCCCAAACCACACAGCAACCTCCCAAACCCCCCCCCCAAACCACACAGCAACCTCCCAAACCACACAGCAACCTCCCAAACCCCCCCCCCCCAAACCACACAGCAACCTCCCAAACCCCCCCCCCCCCCAAACCACACAGCAACCTCCCAAACCCCCCCCCCCCCAAACCACACAGCAACCTCCCAAACCCCCCCCCCCCAAACCACACAGCAACCTCCCAAACCCCCCCCCCCAAAACCACACAGCAACCTCCCAAACCCCCCCCAAAACCACACAGCAACCTCCCAAACCCCCCCCAAAACCACACAGCAACCTCCCAAACACCCCCCCCAAAACCACACAGCAACCTCCCAAACCCCCCCCAAAACCACACAGCAACCTCCCAAACACCGCCCCCCAAACCACACAGCAACCTCCCAAACACCCCCCCCCAAACCACACAGCTCCCAACCCAACAACGCCACACACACACACCGACCCACACACTGCCCCAATGCCTCAGTGATAGGTTTATACACCCCGCTCCCCCACACCTCCCACCGCCCCCCCACACCTCCCACCGCCTCACAACCTAAATAGACCAACATTCACACCCAGAAAATACCAAACAATATTTATTCTCTGCCACAGGGATAATAACCCGTGTTATTCACCATTTATACAAATTATCCCTCTCTCCACTCACAGTCTGTGCCTGTAACGACCTGATTACCTCCACAGTGGCAGAGTTCTCAGCACTGCTGCCTCTCAGCGCCAGGGACCCGGGTTCGATTCCCGGCTCGGGTCACTGTCTGTGTGGAGCCTGCACGTTCTCCCCATGTCTGCGTGGGTTTCCTCCGGGTGCTCCGGTTTCCTCCCACAGTCCGAAAGACGTGCTGGTTAGGGTGCATTGGCTATGCTAAATTCTCCCTCAGTGTACCCGAACAGGCCCCGGAGTGTAGCGACTAGGGGATTTTCACAGTAACTTCATTGCTGTGTTACTGTAAGCCCACTTGTGACTAATAAATAAACTTTACTTTAGACTCACATTCCAACCATTATCTTGTAATTGAGTTTGTGTCTATACATGCCCTGTTTGTGAACAGAAGTTCCACTCACCTGATGAAGGAGCAGTGCTCCGAAAGCTCGTGATTCCAAATAAACCTGTTGGACTTTAACCTGGTGTTGTGAGACTTCTTACTGTGCCCACCCCAGCCCAACGCCGGCATCTCCACATCATTTATAAAATAACATAAAATGACATTGATGACGATATGGGGGGTGGGATTAGTAAGTTTGCGGATGACACACAGATTGGCCGGGTGGGTAACAGTGAGGCGGAGTGTCTTGGGCTACAGGAAGATAAAGACGGAATGGGCAAATGGGCAGAGAAGTGGCAGATGGAATTTAACCCTGAAAAGTGTGATGTGATACACTTTGGAAGGAGTAATTTGACAAGGAAGTATTCAATGAATGGGAGGACAGTAGGACGTTCTGTGGAACAAATGGACCTTGACGTGTTTGTCCACAGATCTCTGAAGGCGGAAGGGCATGTTAGGGTGGTGAAAAAGGCAAATGGGACACTCGCCTTTATCAATCGAGGCACAGATTACAAAAGCAAGGAAGTCATGTTGGCGTTGTATCGAACTTTGGTGAGACCACAGCTGGAGCACTGGGTGCAATTCTGGTCACCACATTATCGAAGGATGTGATTGGACTGGAGTGGGTGCAGAGGAGATTCACCAGGATGCTGCCTGGGACGGAGCATTGAAGTTATGATTGTATGATTCTAATGAAAATACCCCAGTGAGAGTCAGTGTGTGTGGAACCCGTATCCCAGTGAGAGTCAGTGTGTGTGGGACCCGTACCCCAGTGAGAGTCAGTGTGTGTGGAACCCGTACCCCAGTGAGAGTCAGTGTGTGTGGAACCCGTATCCCAGTGAGAGTCAGTGTGTGTGGAACCCGTACCCCAGTGAGAGTCAGTGTGTGTGGAACCCGTATCCCAGTGAGAGTCAGTGTGTGTGGAACCCGTACCCCAGTGAGAGTCAGTGTGTGTGGGACCCGTACCCCAGTGAGAGTCAGTGTGTGTGGAACCCGTATCCCAGTGAGAGTCAGTGTGTGTGGAACCCGTACCCCAGTGAGAGTCAGTGTGTGTGGAACCCGTACCCCAGTGAGAGTCAGTGTGTGTGGGACCCGTACCCCAGTGAGAGTCAGTGTGTGGGAACCCGTACCCCAGTGAGAATCAGTGTGTGTGGGACCCGTACCCCAGTGAGGGTCAGTGTGTGGGACCCGTACCCCAGTGAGAGTCAGTGTGTGTGGAACCCGTACCCCAGTGAGAGTCAGTGTGTGTGGAACCCGTACCCCAGTGAGAGTCAGTGTGTGTGGAACCCGTACACCAGTGAGAGTCAGTGTGTGTGGAACCCGTATCCCAGTGAGAGTCAGTGTGTGTGGAACCCGTACCCCAGTGAGAGTCAGTGTGTGTGGAACCCGTACCCCAGTGAGAGTCAGTGTGTGTGGGACCCATACCCCAGTGAGAGTCAGTGTGTGTGGGACCCGTACCCCAGTGAGAGTCAGTGTGTGTGGAACCCGTACCCCAGTGAGAGTCAGTGTGTGTGGAACCCGTACCCCAGTGAGAGTCAGTGTGTGTGGAACCCGTATCCCAGTGAGAGTCAGTGTGTGTGGAACCCGTACCCCAGTGAGAGTCAGTGTGTGTGGAACCCGTACCCCAGTGAGAGTCAGTGTGTGTGGGACCCGTACCCCAGTGAGAGTCAGTGTGTGGGAACCCGTACCCCAGTGAGAATCAGTGTGTGTGGGACCCGTACCCCAGTGAGGGTCAGTGTGTGGGACCCGTACCCCAGTGAGAGTCAGTGTGTGTGGAACCCGTACCCCAGTGAGAGTCAGTGTGTGTGGAACCCGTACCCCAGTGAGAGTCAGTGTGTGTGGAACCCGTACCCCAGTGAGAGTCAGTGTGTGTGGGACCTGTACCCCAGTGAGAGTCAGCGTGTGTGGGACCCGTACCCCAGTGAGAGTCAGTGTGTGGGACCCGTACCCCAGTGAGAGTCAGTGTGTGGGACCCGTACCCCAGTGAGAGTCAGTGTGTGTGGAACCCGTACCCCAGTGAGATTCAGTGTGTGTGGAACCCGTACCCCAGTGAGAATCAGTGTGTGTGGGACCCGTACCCCAGTGAGAGTCAGTGTGTGGGACCCGTACCCCAGTGAGAGTCAGTGTGTGTGGAACCCGTACCCCAGTGAGAATCAGTGTGTGTGGGACCCATACCCCAGTGAGAGTCAGTGTGTGTGGGATCCGTACCCCAGTGAGAGTCAGTGTGTGTGGGTCCCGTACCCCAGTGAGAGTCAGTGTGTGTGGGATCCGTTACACATTCAGAAGAAATTTACAAAGAAATCTGCATTGAATATGAGATTTAGAAACTGGAATGATTTATTAGTTCAGAGTTGGAATGTGTAGTGAATTCTCAAGGCAGTGTGTTGCCATGGAAACGGGGCATGGTCCGTAGCAACTGTCTCTCCCGGTTTTACTGCAGTGAGATTCTCTCAGATCCGAGGATGAGAATGAGCTTCACAAACAGAAATGTGAACCACACCAGCCCTCTGACAATGCGGCACTCCCTCAGTACTGACCCTCTGACAATGCGGCACTCCCTCAGCACTGACCCTCTGACAGTGCAGCACTCCCTCAGTACTGACCCTCTGACAATGCGGCACTCCCTCAGTACTGACCCTCTGACAGTGCGGCACTCCCTCAGTACTGACCCTCTGACAGTGCGGCACTCCCTCAGTACTGACCCTCTGACAGTGCAGCACTCCCTCAGTACTGACCCTCTGACAGTGCGGCACTCCCTCAGTACTGACCCTCTGACAGTGCAGCACTCCCTCAGTACTGACCCTCTGACAGTGCAGCACACCCTCAGTACTGACCCTCTGACAGTGCGGCACTCCCTCAGCACTGACCCTCTGACAGTGCGGCACTCCCTCAGTACTGACCCTCTGACAGTGCGGCACTCCCTCAGCACTGACCCTCTGACAGTGCGGCACTCCCTCAGTACTGACCCTCTGACAGTGCGGCACTCCCTCAGCACTGACCCTCTGACAGTGCGGCACTCCCTCAGCACTGACCCTCTGACAGTGCGACACTCAATTTTATCCTGTCCAAAGAACAAAGAAAAGTACAGCACAGGAACAGGCCATTCGGCCCTCCAAGCCTGTGCCGATCATGATGCTCGAACTGAACTAAAAAATAAACCTTCTGCCCTTACTCGGTCCCTGTCCCTCTATTCCCTCCCTATTCATGGACCCATCCAGATGCCTCTTAAATGTTGCTAATGTGCCTGCTTCCACCACCTCCTCTGGCAGCGCGTTCCAGGCACCCACCAACTCTCTGTGTGAAAAACTTCCCCCGCACATCTCCCTTAAACTTTCCCCCTCTCACCTTGAACCTGTGCCCCCTTGTAATTGACACTTCCACCCTGGGGAAAAGCCTCTGACTATCCACCCTGTCTGTGCCTCTCAGTGTGTAGACCTCTATCAGGTCTCCCTCAGCCTCCGTCTTTCCAGTGAAAACAATCCTAGTTTATTCAATCTCTCCTCATAGCCAACACCCTCGCGACCAGGCAACATCCTGGTGAACTACTCTATCTCTTTCCCTCATAATTTTATACACCTCTATCAAGTCACCACTCCGCCAAACCCAACCTCTCCAGCTTCTCCTCATAGCTCCAATTTTCCAGCCCTGGCGATATTCTTGTGAACCTCCTCTACACTCTCTCCAGGGCAATGACCTCCTTCCTGTAACGTGGTGACCAGAACTGCACACAATACTCCAGTTGTGGCCTCACCAATGTTTTATTACAATTCCAACATTACATCCTTCCTTTTATATTCTATATCTCTGCCAATGAAGGAGAGCATTCCATATTCCTTCTTTACAGCCTTGTCTACTTGAAGGACCTGTGTATTTGGACACCAAGATCTCGCACCATCTACATATTTATATAGACGATCTGGAGGAGGGGACTGAGTGTTGGGTAACAAAGTTTGCAGACGACACAAAGATCAGTGGAAAAGTGAATCGTGTGGAGGGTGTAGAAGGTCTGCAGAGAAATTTGGACAGGCTGAGTGAGTGGGCGAGGATCTGGCAGATGGAGTATAACATTGACAAATGTGAGGTTATTCACTTTGGAGGAAATAATAGCAAATTGGATTATTATCTAAATGGAAAAATATTACAACATGCTGCTGTGCAGAGGGACCTGGGGGTCCTTGTGCATGAGACGCAAAAACCCAGTCTGCAGGTGCAACAGGTGATCAAGAAGGCAAATTGGATGTTGGCCTATATCGCAAGGGGGATAGAATATAAAAGCAGAGATGTCTTGCTGCATCTGGACAGGGCATTGGTGAGGCCGCAGCTGGAATACTGTGTGCAGTATTGGTCCCCTTATTTGCGGAAGGATATATTGGCCTTGGAGGGAGTGCAGAGAAGGTTCACCAGGTTGATACCAGAGATGAGGGGTGTTGATTATGAGGAGGGATTGAGCAGATTAGGTTTGTACTCATTGGAGTTTAGAAGGCTGAGGGGTGATCTTATAGAGGCATATAAGAATGAAGGGGCTGGATAGGGTAGAGGTGGAGAGATTCTTTCCACTTAGAAAGGAAGCTCGAACGAGAGGGCACAGCCTCAAAATAAAGGGGGGTCAGTTTAGGACAGAGTTGAGGAGGAACTTCTTCTCTCAGAGGGTGGTAAATCTCTGGAATTGTCTGCCCACTGAAGTGGTGGAGGCTACCTCGTTGAATATGTTTAAATCACGGATAGATGGATTCCTGATCAGTAAGGGAATTAGGGGTTATAGGGATCAAGCGGGTAAGTGGAGCTGATCCACTTCAGATCAGCCATGATCTTATTGAATGGCGGGGCAGGCTCGAGGGGCTAGATGGCCTACTCCTGCTCCTATTTCTTATGTTCTTATCCCTCTCAGTATATTCCCATTTATTGTGTATTCTCTATAACTGTTTGATCTCCCTAAATGCCTCACCTCACAGTTCTCTTTCCATCTGCCACATCACCACCCACTAATCCAGCTACATTATGTTGGAGATTAGAGCTACCCCCTCTACACCATCCACTACTCGGCCAATCTGTGTCACCTGCAAATTTCCCAGATGTACCCCCCTCATGTTCACGTCCACATTGTTAAGATATAAACACAAACAGCCGGGGTCCCAATACCTGAGCCCTGTGGGACATCACTCAAAACAACTTTCCATTCGCAAGGGCATCCATCGACCATTACCCTTTGTGTCCTGTTACTGAGCGAACGTCTGGTCCAGTTTGCCACATTACCCATATTCCACAGGCTTTTTGGATCAATCTGCCATGTGGGGCCTTGTCAAACGCCTTGCTGAAATCCATGTACACAACATCCACTGCACTACCCTGATCGATCCTCCTTGTCACTTCCTCAAAGAATTCAATCAAGTTTATGGGGCAAGACCTTCCTTTAACAAATCCACACTGACCATCCCTTACTAGTCCAAGCTTTTCTACATGACAGTTAATCCTATCTCAGGATTGATTCCACTAATTTGCCCACCACTGATGTTAGACTAACAGGGCTATAATTGTTTAGCATTTCCTTCAATCCCTTTTTAAACAATGGAAATACGTTTGCATTTCTCCAGTCCTCCGGTACCTTCCCCTGTACCTCGTGAGGATTGGAAAATCGTCAGAGCATCTGTGATCTCCTCCCTGACCTCTTCCAGCAAAACTCAGAAACAATCCACCTGGCCCTGGCAGCTTATCAACTTTCAAGGATTCAACCCTTTGAGTACTTCCTCTCTCATAATTATCCCATCCAACATCCCAGTGTTCCTCCTGGAATACTATACCTGCATCATTCCTTTCCTTTGCAAGCACAGATAAAACATATTCAAAACCCTTCCCACAGCCTTTACGCGCACGCACACACGCACACTCAGACACACGCACACTCAGACACACGCACACTCAGACACACGCACACTCAGACACACGCACACTCAGACACACGCACACTCAGACACACGCACACTCAGACACACGCACACTCAGACACACGCACACTCAGACACACGCACACTCAGACACACGCACACTCAGACACACGCACACTCAGACACACGCACACTCAGACACACGCACACTCAGACACACGCACACTCAGACACACGCACACTCAGACACATTCCCTTCTTCATCTCTGATTGATACCTTAACTAACCTTTTCCCATTAATATATTGGCAAGACATCACTGGGTTTTCTTTAACTTTACTTGTTAACCTTTTTTCAAGCCCTCTCTTTGATTTCCTTTTTACTTCACATTGCACTTCCAATATTTGTCTGGACTCTCTGCGGTGCTAAGCTCTTTCTGCATATCGTACACTTTCTTTTTCTGTTTGATAATCCCCTGTATTCTTTTAAACGACCGGGGTTGGGAGGGGAGGGGATTGGGGCTAAATTTGGCAGTGCCACTCTTATTTTTGGAGGGAACATGTGTACTTTGTACATTTAGGATCTTGCGTTTTAGTGCTTCCCAGTGATGTATCCTCTCACAGCGCTGTCCTGTCCACCTCAACCAAGTCCCTTCTCATTCCTGCAAAATTTGCCTTCCCCCGGTTCAAAACTTTTACTCCTATTTTAATTGTTGCCTTCCTCCTGGTAATGCTAATTCTAACTGAATTGTGATCACTATTCCCAATATGGTCGCCACTTCAGGTACTCGACTTCGTTCCCCAAGGTTAGGTCTAGAATTGCCTGTTCTTGCATTGGGTTTGTCACTAATTGGTTGAAACATTTTTCTTGGACACAGTGCAAGAATTTTTCTCCCTCAGTGCCCCGTGTATTGTTTGAATCCCAGTTGATATTGAGATAGTTAAAGTCTCCTGCTTTTATTGCCCTTATGTTCTTACAGGCAGAAATCTGCCGGCAATACACGCATCAAGTGTGGCGTCAAGAAGCTCAGGCAAAACCGGAGACAACGGGAATCAGGGGAAACTCTCCGCGGGTTGGAGTCACACTCGGCACAAAGGAAGATGGTTGTGGTTGTGGAGGGTCAGTCACCTCAGCTCCAGGACATCTCTGCAGGAGTCCCTCAGGGTCAGTGTCCGAGACCCAACCATCTCCAGCTGCTTCATCAATGACCTTCCCTCCATCATAAGGTCAGAAGTGAGGATGTTCACTGACTGCACAATGTTCAGCACCATTCGCAACTCCTCAGATACTGAAGCAGTCGGTGTCCAAATGCAGCAAGACCTGGACAATATCCAGGCTGGGGCTGACAAGTGGCAAATAACATTCACGCCACACAAGGTCCAGGCAATGACCATCTCTATAAGAGTGGATCTAACCATCGCCCTTTGATATTCAATGACATTACCATCACTGAATCACCCACTATCAACATCCCTTGGGGTTACCATGGACCAGAAACTGAACTGGACTCGCCTTATAACAACTGTGTCTACAAGAACAGGTCAAAGGCTAGGAATTATGTGGAGATTAACTCACCCCCTGACTCCCCAAAGCCTGTCCACCATCTATCAGACACAAGTCAGGAGGGTGATGGAATACTCTCCACTTGCCTGGATGGATGCAGCTCCAACAACACTCAAGGAAGTCGATACATCCAGGACAAAGCAGCCCCGCTTGATTGGCCCCCCATCCACAAATAGTCTATCCCACCACCACCAAGAAATTGGCAGCAGTGTGAACCACCTACAAGATGCACTGCAGCAACTCACCAAGACTCTTTAGGCAGCACCTTCCAAATCTGCAATCACTTCCATCTAGAAAGACAAAGGCAGCAGATACCTGGGAACCCCCCACCTGGAGGTTCCCCTCCAAGCCACTTACCATCCTGACTTGGAAATATATCACCGTTCCTTCGCAGTCGCTGGGCCAAAACCCTGGAATACCCTCCCTAACGGCATTGTGGATCAACCCACAGAACATGGACTGCAGCGATTCAAGAAGGCAGCTCACCACCACCTTCTCAAGGGGTTGTTGGGGATGGGAAATAAACACTGTCCTCGTCAGTGGCACCTACATCCCATAAGGAATAAAACTGCTCTGTTGGCCTGTGGAGGTCTTTGTTGTAAAACACTTGCTGGTGTAGTTTGTAGAAGACTGAACTGATTGGCTGTTGGATCTCCTTGTCAATGGTGACCTTTTGAGAGAGGGAACTGCCATGGTATGGGAAGCACTTGGAATAGTTTCCAGGGCCACTCCTTTAAGATATATGGGAGATGGGAAATTGAGCTGTTTGGGTGTGGGTTGATAAACACGTTCAGTTTCAGCAACATTTAAGGACAGGATGAATCTCTTGTATGCAGAATTAAAGAGATCAAAAGTGACTTGCAAATCTGGTGCAGAGTGGGCAACGACACTGTAATCATCTCCATACTGTAGATCATGTATGTCTATGGTGGGGAGTTTAGTTTTGGCGCGGAGGCGACTGAGATTAAAGAGTTTTTCACACACCGGAGGGCAGCTGATCTCTGATGAGATGAAATAGCCACTGACAGGTAGATTGTAAATAGTATAGCGGCTATCCCACAGCCTCGCCTGACCCCAGTGCAACTTCTGAAGGTATCTATTTCAAATCCCTCACTCAAGACAGTTACTGTCATATCAACATGAAGCATTTGCAGTAGAGAAGTGGCCAGCACAGAGGCTAGCACTGCTGCCTCATAGCGACAGGGACCCGGGTTCAATTCCAGACTTGAGTCATAGAATCATAGAAATCATAGAAACCCTACAGTGCAGAAGGAGGCCATTCGGCCCATCGAGTCTGCACCGACCACAATCCCACCCAGGCCCTACCCCCACATATTTTACCCGCTAATCCCTCTAACCTACACATCCCAGGACTCTAAGGGGCAATTTTTTAACCTGGCCAATCAACCTAACCCGCACATCTTTGGACTGTGGGAGGAAACCGGAGCACCCGGAGGAAACCCACGCAGACACGAGGAGAATGTGCAAACTCCACACAGACAGTGACCCGAGCCGGGAATCGAACCCGGGACCCTGGAGCTGTGAAGCAGCAGTGCTAACCACTGTGCTACCGTGCCGCCCAACAGTGCAGGAGGCCATTCTGCACCGAACACAATCCCACCCAAGCCCTATCCCCATAACCCCACACATTTACCCTAGCTAGTCCCCCTGACACTAAGGGGCAATTTACCCTGGCCAATTCACCTAACCCGCACATCTTTGGACTGTGGGAGGAAACCGGAGCACCCGGAGGAAACCCACGCAGACACGAGGAGAATGTGCAGACTCCACACAGACAGTGACCCAAGCCGGGAATCGAACCCAGGTCCCTGCCGCTGCGAGACAGCAGTGCTAACCACTGTGCTACCACTGTCACGGTCTGTGTGGACAGTGTCTGTGTGGACAGTGTCTGTGTGGACAGTGTCTGTGTGGGCTTCCTCCGGGTGCTCCAGTTTCCTCCCACAGTCCGAAAGACGCGCTGGTTAGGGTGCATTGACCTGAACAGGCGCCGGAGTGTGGCGACTAGGGGAATTTCACAGTAACTTCATTGCAGTGTTAATGTAAGCCTTACTTGTGACTAATAAACTTTTAACTTTAAAATGTTAAAAGCCTACTTGTGACAAGGCTTTTTACTCTTATGTGAGGAATAAAAGAATGACCAGGGTGAGGTTAGGGCCGGTCAAGGACAGTGGTGGGAACTTGTGTATGGAATCAGTAGAGATAGGCGAGGTGATGAATGAATACTTTTCTTCAGTGTTCACCAAGGAGAGGGCCATGTTTTTGAGGAAGAGAAGGTGTTACAGGCTAATAGGCTGGAGGAAATAGATGTTCGGAGGGAGGATGTATTGGCAGTTTTGAATAAACTGAAGGTCGATAAGTCCCCTGGGCCTGATGAAATGTATCCTAGGATTCTTTGGGAGGCGAGGGATGAGATTGCAGAGCCTTTGGCTTTGATCTTTGGGTCCTCGCTGTCCACGGGGATGGTGCCAGAGGACTGGAGAGTGGCAAATGTTGTTCCTCTGTTTAAGAAAGGGAATAGAAATGACCCTGGTAATTATAGACCGGTTAGTCTGACTTCGGTGGTTGGTAAATTGATGGAAAAGGTCCTTAGGGATGGGATTTACGACCATTTAGAAAGATGCGGATTAATCCGGGATAGTCAGCACGGATTTGTGAAGGGCAAATCGTGCCTCACAAATTTGATAGAATTTTTTGAGGAGGTAACTAGGTGTGTTGATGAAGGTAGGGCGGTTGATGTCATATACATGGATTTTAGTAAGGCGTTTGATAAGGTCCCCCATGGTCGGCTTATGATGAAAGTAAGGAGGTGTGGGATAGAGGGAAAGTTGGCCGATTGGATAGGTAACTGGCTATCTGATCGAAGACAGAGGGTGGTGGTGGATGGAAAATTTTCGGACTGGAGGCAGGTTGCTAGCGGAGTGCCGCAGGGATCGGTGCTTGGTCCTCTGCTCTTTGTGATTTTTATTAATGACTTAGAGGAGGGGGCTGAAGGGTGGATCAGTAAATTTGCTGATGACACCAAGATTGGTGGAGTAGTGGATGAGGTGGAGGGCTGTTGTAGGCTGCAAAGAGACATAGATAGGATGCAAAGCTGGGCTGAAAAATGGCAAATGGAGTTTAACCCTGATAAATGTGAGGTGATTCATTTTGGTAGGACTAATTTAAATGTGGATTACAGGGTCAAAGGTAGGGTTCTGAAGACTGTGGAGGAACAGAGAGATCTTGGGGTCCATATCCACAGATCTCTAAAGGTTGCCACTCAAGTGGATAGAGCTGTGAAGAAGGCATATAGTGTGTTAGCTTTTATTAACAGGGGGTTGGAGTTTAAGAGCCGTGGGGTTATGCTGCAACTGTACAGGACCTTGGTGAGACTGCATTTGGAATATTGCGTGCAGTTCTGGTCACCTCACTATAAGAAGGATGTGGAAGCGCTGGAAAGAGTGCAGAGGAGATTTACCAGGATGCTGCCTGGTTTGGAGTGTCGGTCTTATGAGGAAAGGTTGAGGGAGCTGGGGCTGTTCTCTCTGGAGCGGAGGAGATTGAGGGGAGACTTAATAGAGGTTTATAAAATGATGAAGGGGATAGATCGAGTGAACGTTCAAAGACTATTTCCTCGGGTGGATGGAGCTATTACAAGGGGGCATAACTATAGGGTTCATGGTGGGAGATATAGGAAGGATATCAGAGGTAGGTTCTTCACGCAGAGAGTGGTTGGGGTGTGGAATGGACTGCCTGCAGTGATAGTGGAGTCAGACACTTTAGGAACATTTAAGCGGTTATTGGATAGGCACATGGAGCACACCAGGATGGTAGGGAGTGGGATAGCTTGATCTTGGTTTCAGATGAAGGTCGGCACAACATCGTGGGCCGAAGGGCCTGTTCTGTGCTGTAATGTTCTATGTTCTATTAATAAATAAACTTTAAAAACTGTATTTGAAGACAAGTAAAGAGTTGCTTTAGTCTGCAGAGAGAGTGAGTGAATTAATGTGTCTCTGTGCTGCTTTATGTAACTGGGGATTCTGTCGCTTTAAGGATGAGGCGGCCTGTTGCTTTAAGGACAAGCAGACTTGGCGACTTCAATGGGTGGAGTGTGGCACCGCTGAGTGGCAGTCAGTGGTACTGCAGCTACCTCCAAACCCTTTGATCAGGCTTCAGATCAATACAGAAAATAATTGGATCAAATTAACACTGAATCTCAGAGAGCAGCGAGGACTCGCACAGAAATCAAACAAGCTGCTTAGCTTTCATCAATAAACTTCATCAAAACCATGTTTAATCCACAATATTCAGAAATCATTACCTAAACAATGCTTTGAATCGCAAATCAGCAGCAAACCCGGGTTGAAGCAGAATAAGGTTATTAATCAGGCGCAGCATTAGACATTGTCACATTCTCACAGAGACAGGAGCTGCTCTAACCGAAAGCAGCTTAGCTCCCTGACACAGACACCTCCTTCCCCTCCAGCTCATTGTGCCTGGTGATTCCCACAGCCCTCCCCTCCCTTCCCTTCCCCTGAATCCAAATCCTCACCTCTTCATCTGCCTCAGTTACACAGAATCCTACAGTGCAGGCGGTGGCCATTCAGCCCATCGTGTCTGCACTGATCACTCCCAGGCCCTATCCCCATGCATTTACCCAGGCAAGTACCCCCCCCCCCCCCCCCTCCACCGCCTGACACTCCGGGGCAATTTATCACGACCAGTCCACCGAACCTATACATCTTCAGACTGTGGGAGGAAACCGGAGCACCCGGAGGAAACCCACGCAGACACGGGGGAAATGTACAAACTCTGCACAGATAGTGACCCAAGCCGGGAATCGAACCTGGGCCCCTGGGGCTGCGAGGCAGCAGTGCTAACCACTGTGCCACCCAGGGCACACTCAGGCCATTCAGCCTATCCAATCCATGCTAGTCTTTCTGCCCCACGTTAGCTCCCCCCTCCACCTCTTCCTCTCACTCCATTTCCTCATCCCTCTATTCCTTTCTCCCTCGTGTGTTTATCCAGCTTCCCCCCGAAATGTATCGATGCTATTCACCTCGACCACTCCCTGTCGGAGCGAGTCCCGCATGCTCCCCGTGGGAGCGAGTCCCGCATGCTCCCCACTTCCCATGGGAGCGAGTCCCGCATTCTCCCCACTTCCCGTGGGAGTGAGTCCCGCATTCTCCCCACCTCCTGTGGGAGCGAGTCCCACATTCTCCCCACTTCCTGTGGGAGCGAGTCCCGCATTCTCCCCGTGGGAGCGAGTCCCGCATGCTCCCCACTCCCCGTGGGAGCGAGTCCCGCATTCTCCCCACTTCCCGTGGGAGTGAGTCCCACATTCTCCCCACTACCCGTGGGAGCGAGTCCCACATTCTCCCCACCTCCTGTGGGAGCGAGTCCCGCATTCTCCCCACTTCCTGTGGGAGCGAGTCCCGCATTCTCCCCACTTCCTGTGGGAGCGAGTCCCACATTCTCCCCACTACCCGTGGGAGCGAGTCCCACATTCTCCCCACTTCCCATGGGAGCGAGTCCCACATTCTCCCCACTCCCTGTGGGAGCGAGTCCCACATTCTCCCCACTTCCCGTGGGAGTGAGTCCCACATTCTCTGGACTTCACAAAATCACATAATCTCACAGTATAAAAGAGACCCTTCGGCCCATCGAGTCTGCACTGACGCATGAAAGTTCCTGACCTGCCCTCCTAATCCCACCTGCCAGTCCTTGGCCCATAGCCCTGAATGTGATGATGAGCCAAGTGCTCATCCAGGTACTTTTTAAAGGATGTGAGGCATCCCGCCCCCACCACCCTCCCAGGCAGCGCATTCCAGACCGTCACCACCCTCTGGGTGAAAACGATTTTCCTCACATCCCCCTAAACCTCACACACCTCACTTTTAGCTTGTGGCCCCTCGTGACTGACCCTTCAACTAAGGGAACAGCTGCTCCTATCCACTCTGTCCATGTCCCTCATAATCTTGTCCACCTCGATCAGGTCGCCCCTCAGTCTTCTCTGCTCCAGAGAAAACAACCCAAGCCTATCCAACCTCTCTTCATAACTTCAATGCTCCATCCCAGGCAGCATCCTGGTGAATCTCCGCTGCACCCCCTCCAGTCCAATCACATCCTTCCTATAATGTGGTGACCAGAACTGCACACAGTACTCCAGCTGTGGCCTCATCAAAGTTCCATACAACTCCATCATGACCTCTCTGCCTTTGTAATCTATACCCTGATTGATAAAGGCGAGTGCGCCATATGCCTTTCTCACCACCCTACTAACATGCCTTTCTGCCTTCAGAGATTGATGGACAAACACATCCAGGTCCCTTTGTTCTTCGGAACTTCCCAGTGTCCTCCCATTCATAGTATACCTCCTTGTCAAATTACTCCTTCCAAAGTGTATCACCTCACGCTTTTCAGGGTTAAATTCCATCTGTCACTTCTCTGCCCATTTGACCATTCCGTCTATATCTTCCTGTAGCCCAAGACACTCCGCCTCACTGTTACCCACCCGGCCAATCTGTGTGTCATCCGCAAACTTACTGATCCCCCCCACATAGTCATCAATGCCATTTATATAAATGATGAATAATAGGGAGCCCAACACAGATCGCTGTGGAACGCCACTGGACACTGGCTTCCAGTCACTAAAGCAGCCTTCTGTCATCGCCCCCTGTCTCCTACAACTGAGCCAATTATGAATCCACCTTATCAGATCACCCTGTATCCCATGTTCATTTGCCTTCTTAATAAGTCTCCAGTGTGGGACTGTCAAAGACTTGGCTGAAATCTATGTAAACTACATCAACTGCACTACCCTCATCCATACACTTGGTTACATGCTCAAAAAATTCAATCCAATTTGTTAGGCATGACCTCCCTCTGACAAAACCATGTTGACTATCCCTGATCAAACCTTGCCTCTCCAAATGGAGATAGATTCTCTCCTTCAGAGCGAGTGGGAGCGAGCCCCGCATCCCCTGCGCTCCCCGTGGGAGAGCCCCGCATCCCCTGCGCTCCCCGTGGGAGAGCCCCGCATCCCCTGCGCTCCCCGTGGGAGAGCCCCGCATCCCCTGCGCTCCCCGTGGGAGCGAGCCCCGCATCCCCTGCGCTCCCCGTGGGAGCGAGCCCCGCATCCCCTGCGCTCCCCGTGGGAGCGAGCCCCGCACCCCCTGCGCTCCCCGCGGGAGCGAGCCCCGCATCCCCTGCGCTCCCCGTGGGAGCGAGCCCCGCATCCCCTGCGCTCCCCGTGGGAGTGAGCCCCGCATCCCCTTCGCCCCCGTGGGAGCGAGTCCTGCATTCTGCCCACTCCCCGCAGGAGCAAGCCCCGCATCCCCGTTACTCCCTGTGGGAGCGAGCCCTGCATTCTCCCCCAATCAGTGGGAATGAGTTCCACATTCTCCCCACTCTGTGGGAGCGACTCCCGCATTCTCTCCCGATCTGTGGGAGCGAGTCCCACATTCTCCCCACTCCCCATGGGGGCGAGTCCCACATTCTCCCCACTCCCCATGGGGGCGAGTCCCACATTCTCCCCAATCTCTGGATAAAGAATTTACTCCTGAATTCGTACTTGATTTATTGCTGGGGGTGGCACAGTGGTCAGCACTGCTGCCCTCTTTTTAGGTCAAACCAAATAAACAAACTCAGATTAAGTCAGGACAAAGTAAAAGGGGCAGCTCCCCAAAAGGAGGGGGAACAGCCCGAACAGAAATCAAAGTACAAAGGAAACTTAAAAACATCAAATTAAAATGTGATTGTCAGGGTCGATAACGCACCCCAACCCCTGCGGTGCCCAACGGGCTCACAGCGCCAGGGACCCGGGTTTAAGTCCCGGCTTGGGTCACTGTCTGTGTGGAGTTTGCATATTCACCCCGTGTCTGCGTGG